>NC_085138.1:151547862-151872862 GCF_035046485.1 Aedes albopictus | reverse complement strand
TTCTTCATCTGACACATGCCAATTGGTCAGCTCATGACTAATTCTGCTAGCGCAAAACGTTATGTCTAACACTTCCTCTCTACCAGATACAATGAAGGTTGGGCGGTTGCCTATGTTAAGTAATGCAAGATCTGTACTACTTAAGTACTCCATCAAACTGGAGCCTCTCAAATTAATGTCTGAGCTGGCCCAGCTCACCATAGCATTAGCATCACTGCCAACAATTAGCGGAAGGCCTTTTGAAGTGCAGTATGCGATGACTTGTTTGAAAGCATCCGTAGGGGATGGTTCATCATGCGGTAAATACTTATTTATATCCGTTCTCACTTCGCCCTTTTGCCACCACACAAGACATCCATAAGCCAATATTGGACGAACAACAGTTGTGTAAATCCATTTGATATACTTGGGCTTAAGACCCCAAGTTGTACCAAAGGTTCGCCGGCATTGCCCGAAGGCCATACAAGCTTTCTTGATTCTGAACTCAATGTGAGGTGTCCAGGAAAGCTTGGAATCAAGAATGACTCCAACGTACTTTACCTGTTCAGTCACATTGATTTCAGCATCAAAGAGACGTAAAGATCGAACACCATTACGGTTTCGCTTTTCCGTGAAAAGAACAATAGATGTTTTACTCGGATTTACCGAAAGGCCATATTGGCGACACCAACCCTCAACTACCTGAAGAGCGTTTTGCATCAGGTCGAAAAGGGTGCTGATGCACATACCGACTAACAATGTTAGGTAGTCGTCGGCAAAACCATAAGTAGGAAAACCGCTATTATTGAGTTGCCTGAATAGCGTATCTGCTACGAGATTCCACAAAAGAGGTGATAAGACTCCCCCTTGGGGGCATCCACAAACACTCAATTTCCTAATCGCCGCTTGACGCAATGTCGAGAAGAGATGTCGGTTTTTGAGCATTTGGTGAATCCAATTGGAAATCATTGGAGATATACCGTGACCCCGTGCGGCTTCCAATATGGCATCGAAAGGCACGTTGTCAAAGGCACCCTCGATATCTAAGAAAACACCCAAGCAGGATTGCTTTTGGGCGAATGCCTTCTCGATATCGTAAACAACTTTGTGTAAAAGAGTCACAGTGGACTTACCAGATTGGTAGGCATGTTGGTTCACATGAAGAGGCACGTTGGCCAGATGAACATCACGGATGTGATGATCCACAATGCGTTCTAAGCATTTCAGAAGAAAAGAGGTCAAACTGATAGGTCTGAAGCTCTTTGCTTCTTCATACGACGCGCGACCCACTTTCGGAATAAACTTCACAGTAATATCCCGCCAGGATTTGTGAATATACCCTGTAGCAAAACTGCAAACAAGTAGTTGTTTCAAAGTATGTTTGAAATGATCAAATCCCTTCTGAAGCAAAATAGGATAAATCCCATCTGCCCCAGGAGGTTTGAAAGGAGCAAAGCTATTAAGTGCCCATTCAATCGATTCTAAAGTTATGATACTCCGAGCCGAAGCTAAAGAATCATAATTACAAGAAAAGACATCAGGTTCATCCGAAGATGTAATATCCACACATCCGGGGAAGTGTGTGCTGAATAAACATTCCAAAACTTCCTCATCAGAGGAAGTGAAATCACCATTTGGCAAACGAAGTTCGTTCACTTGAAAATCCTTAGATTTTGCAAGGATTTTGTTCAATCGACTGGCTTCACTCAGACTGGAAACATTTGTACAAAGGTTTTTCCAGCCGGATCGTTCAGCAGACCGAAGAGCTTTCTGGTAGGCCTTGCGAGCCGACCTGAAAGCCTCCGATCCAGCCGAACGTCGTCTGTTCCAACTCTTTCTACATTGTTTCCTGAGCTTCGCCAGATCGGAGTTCCACCAAGGGGTTCCTCTCGTGGTCTTCACAGACCGCAGAGGGCAGGCTTCTTCAAAAGCTTCCATGATGAAGGCCGTTGTAGTATCAACGGCATCATCTAAATCACTTGGAGTGTCGATGGATGGTGAGTATCCATGAATTTTGGCTGCATGCAAATCAATAAAGAGATCCCAGATGGTGGATCGGGGATTCCTGAAATGTAAAGTTTGCGAAGATTCAAGCACAAGTGTTCAAAAAAGATAGCGATGGTCAGATAAAGATTTTTCATCTGACACATGCCAATGGATCATTGAAGCCGACTTTTCCGTTACTCACCGCATCAAAACAAAAGCGCCACCGTATATGGACGGTAACACAGTGACGACAGTCGAGTTACGTCAAACACACAAGGCTGCGGTGGCGCTATCTGGATTGGATTAGGGATCACCTGTTAGTGGTCTCTTACCACCGGAACAGGCGGTCCGTAGTGTTATTCTTAGCCAATTGAGACAATCGCTACCGACACTACACAGCTATCTAGGCTGTTCGAAAAAAAGTTAATATTGGTGATCAACTTCCTACGGGCTCTAACAGCCGTAGTTGCTATTCCGTGATTGACCACAACAATCACAATTGCACAAGGAATTAACAAACGGAGCTTGGAAGTAGCTTATCGTTCTCAATGTACACCTTCGAGAATTGCAAACTTTATTAAGTCAATAACGACACCGAACCGGACACGTCCTTTCATTCAACGATGAAGGGGAGGAATATCAGTATGACGTGCGTTACTTACTAGAGGCCTCGGGCTGAAAGTCTCGATAATAAAGAGATATATATATATATATATATATATATATATATATATATATATATATATATATATATATATATATATATATATATATATATATATATATATATATATATATATATATATATATATATATATATATATATATATATATATATAGAGGCCGAGATCATCTCTGCTTCTCCTAGTCTGTCACGGGGAGGAGTTTTTGTTAGTAGAGAGTTGTTTTCATTTTGACTAAAATATTACACATTTCGACACCGAAGATGACGATTATTCTGTGAATGAAAAAAAAAATTATACCTAATTAAAAAGTGAATCTTGTGCCGCCACTTGGCATGACGTTTTTTTTTCTATGTTTGTTAAGTAAATACAGGAAAAAAATGTTTAGTTACATATATATCGTATCGCATTATTTTAAGATGGAACGAACTCACCGATAAATATCCATCCCTGTGTCCAGTGATAATGTGCTCCTAATCTACGTGGACAAACGCGGCTCCTATCACTTGTTATCCCAAGGTTTTGCGATATGTGAGAATAACATTCTTTCATGAACCATGAAACGAGCTCACCAATTTATACATGTATCACAGGCGAAATAGGGGGAAACGAATCCTACTTGCCCGAGTCTCTTCTTTGTACTCAAAAATCTACCCTTGAAACGTTCATTCAAAACCGCAAACGTAAACCATTGGTTTTCTGATCATATTTCTTCTGTTTCTTTTCAGATTTTTAATGTGACCCTATCAAATTGAATACCGAATTCAAACCGTAGAAAACATCGAAAGTGACTAAACCCGCGTAAAACGAATCGCAAACATGACGCGCATAACGGAAACCAAGTCCGTTAAAGTGGACAACTGGGGAGTGTTCTTCCTGCAGAAGTTGCAAAACTTCTTTAACAAGACCGATCACTGCGATCTGACGTTGCAGTTCAATGACAACTCCCAGCTCAAGGTGCACCGATTGGTGCTGAGTGCATGCACGGATTATTTTAACATGTTGGAGAACACGTGCGAGATGTACGACGACGTGCTGATCATGCCGCTGGATCTGCAGGCCGATGTAATCGTTCCGATTGTGAACTTCATGTACACCGGGACGTTGGAGTTCCAGTACAATATGTACGAGAAATTGCTTAAGACGGCTCGGGATATGAATATGACCGTGCTTTTGAAGTTGTTGGAAGCTCATAAGCAGACCACCCGGATGGTACAAGGCGGGCGACAGCCGATCGTGCTGAACAAGCAAGCTCCAACTGGGCGACCTCGCCCTGCTGTCCCGAGTGGGGTTACTTATCAGATGCCGGCTTCCGTGACGAGAAGCTACGGGTCGATGAAACAACCTCCGCAAACGCGAGTTATCCAACGACAAGTACCGGGAACTAAAGTAAATCCGGCGTTGACCGCTATAGCCGCCGGGTATACGGCGAACAAGTCCATGAGCGTCCCGGAGCCACGGACTTTGGTACAAAAGTACGGAGCTGGGAAGGATAGTCAAGCAGGTCCTTCTAGATTTGACGAAACGGGAACAGAAACGCTGGAAGGAGCGTTCGATGACATTTCATACGAAAGTAAACCACTGGTGACTGCTGATCAGATCAAAAAAGAAGAGGAAACGTCTCCTTTTGAAAAACTTCGCAAAGGTTACACAAACATCAGTGTAACAAAACGCCCAGCGCCAGCTAGTTTTTCCGCTCCTGCAGCGAAGAAGCCCAATTTAGAAGAGGTAAAAGAATTTACGGAAGCTGCACGGTTGAGAAGCCAAATAGCGGCGGAAGATGATGATTCTCCGGGATTCGCTGATGATACACACTTTGATGATGAAGAAGAAGAAGCGGAACAACAACCGCAGCGTACCCCACAGCAGCTTCCGATGAAGTCCAGTCCTCAGACTCCGAAGCAAATCGTCATCAAACAAGAGCAGAAAATCTCTCCGGGCACTTCCGCAACTGTTAAACAGATCACCGTCAAAGATGAATCCGGAAATGTAGATCATGCAAAAATCATCAGCGAGGTATTGAAAAAGTACCCTCATTTGGTGAAGAAGAACAAGAATATTAAATTGAAGATTATGCAAAAAACGTCTCCTTCGCAGCAAACTTCCAGCGGTCAGCAGGGCCATCCGGTGAAGATGGAAGTCCGCACGGCAACACCTCTCAAGGCGGATATCTCCATGGTGCGCAAGGCAACGGAAGTGGTTCGAGCTCCAGCTCCGGTGGCCACTTCCACTCCAGGTCCGAAAAAGATCGATGCCAAAACCATGCACGCCCTGATCGCCAAGGGAGCAGAGAACATGACCGGCCCCTGGCTGTGTCTCCGTTGCGGCATCGACGGTCGTCCCATCAGCATTCCCAGCTACAAAGCCTTCCGCAATCACTTGATCGTCAAGCACAAGGAGCGAATCGATCCGCGCATCTGCGAACACTGCGGCTGGAAGGCCGAGCAACGCAACCCGAATCTGTTCTACCATTGGCTGACAGAGCACAACATCAAATCCACCATGAAATTCCCCACCTGTTCTGAATGTGGCCACATAGCTATGAACGCGGCCGCTCTGAATAAACACGAAGAGGAGAACCACCAACGGGGTGATCTCCAGCAGTGCATTTATTGCAACAAGGTATTCGCCAAGGAAATGGACCTCTACGAACACATGAAGAACTTGCACAAGCAGAGGGCCCGCGAAGATGGCGTTATCGATTTCTCCGACGAAGAATACCATGTTCAGGATGATGAAGAGGCCTCCGGCACCACCAACACAAGCCAAGAAAAACAGATCAAGGTTCTGTCGAACATCAGTATCACGAACAATGCCGGAATTCCGTTCGTCATCGACCACAGCCAGGCGCAAACCGTGTCGCAAATCGGCGGCAAATCGCAGATCCAGCTGCAACAGATCACCCTCGAACCGTCTTCGGAGGCGGAAGCACTGAGCAACGTCGCGTCCGGCATTGCAACCAGCCTCGGATTGGTGGACAGTGCCAACGTGGTCACCCTGGAGGATCACCACTTCCAGGGTCAGTACATTGAGCACCAGATGGCCACGGTGCATGGCGAAACGGGAACAACGACTACGACGGCCACGGTCACGGCCAGCGGACCGGATCAGCTGACCAAGTTGATCACCGAGGACGGCACCGAACTACAGCTGACGCAGAGCCAGAAGGAGGAAATTTTCTCGCAACTGCAGAACAGCGGAAACGGTAAAGATCATTTTGCACAATATTTATATTTGTAGTTTAGGAATTGTGTTCATGGAACAAAAGTTACTGCCTGTTGAATTTTTATTTTCAAGTATTTTTAATTAATAAATCTAATATAGGTTACTAACCTTGAGGGTGAAAACTACTTACTGTGTTGATCGAAAACGTCTGTTTCCAATGAATAACTAGTAGCAAATTCCTTTCCATTCCATTCTTCCATCTAGTTTGCGTTGTTATACTAGGCTTGCACGAGTTAGTTGAGTTGAAGCAAGTGAGAAGCAAGTAATTCTATTCGTAGTTGCTACTCCGCGATAGACCGGAGCAATCTAAATTGCATAGACAATCCATAAATGGGTCTTGGGACTAGCTATGTAGTAGCTATTCTCAGTGTGCATAGCTCGAGAACTTCCAACTTTGGTAAGGTCAATATCGGCCGGCCATGGATGAAACCGGATTGATAACCCAGCAAACACTTTTGCTGTACACAGTGGAGCGAATTCATTCGTTTTAGGTGCCAGACGAAAGAAGATGATCTAAAATAGGACTTTGTAGGCAGCATTCAAAATGGTGATCGCTCTGAAGTTCTCACATTCCTTTCTTGGATTTCTTGTGGATGCGGCAGTATACCCCTTTCTTCTACTCATCCACTAGCTACTCGGCTTCCCAGATTCTGACTTTCAACTGGTGCAGAGAGGTGGCCAGCGAACCGGGAAAACCGGGAGAACCGGGAAAAAGCCGGGAATTCGGAATCACCGGGAAAAAACCGGGAAATATTCGGGAATTCAGATTGCCACCGGGAAAATTTTGCATATCCAGGAATAATTCCATATTATTTCTAATTATTAATCACTTTATTATCATCCATGAAAATAATCCGTAATGCCAAGCTTGTTGCTGGTTTAACAGAAGTTGCAATATTTCGATATATTTTATTGAAAATACGACTTGCGTTATATTTAGATGTTGAGAATTTTAAAATCATAATATCGGTTGCTGAAGTCGATCTGTTAAGTCATTTTAAAAGTTATAACTGTTTTTATTCTTAGTTTTCAGCAAATCAAGAAGAAACAATAATTTATAATTCCTGCGTAATAATGTAAAGAGTTTCAGTAAACTTTAGTAAAGGGCAATCTTCCTCTGAATTAGTCTTGTATCGATGTCACCAAAATACAATAATGCTACAAAAACTAACAAGGGCAGTCACATGTTTCTTTTCACTTGTCTACATCAAATTGAAATTGTGGGAAATGTATTTTAACAGCAGCAACAAGGAATTGATGAAAGACAGACTAAATAGAGTAAATAGGACGTTGTCGTTGGCTAAATTTTAACAACAGTTATGTACAACTAAACTGAAACCTAGAATCAGTATTTTTACTTGGCCAAACGTAATTCTAAGCAGTTTTTTGGCAAGTGTTACTAAAACAAATAATGTTATTATATGGAACATGAGAGACGAACACAAAACAATAAAGCCTATAGGCTTCTGAAAAAAAAATGTAAAATTGTTAAAAGGAATTAACGATTGCTCAAAGGAATTCAGCAATAAGGCCAGTTTCGTGTTCAAAAGGAATCGCTCAAGAAAGTTTTAGACCAATTCCTGGAATAAAAATCCACAGTGACAGCCATTTGAATTGTCATTCCTTCGCAACTGCGTACTGCGAAGAAAAACGGTTTCTTGGGCGATTCATGCAAGAATTTCTGTAATATAACTGCTTTCCATGTAAAGTTTGAATATTTTTCAAAGAAGCCTGTGTGCCAAAAATGGCTGAATCTGAACATGTTGTTTATATTAAGTTGATATGAAACATCTTCAAAATTTTAACACAAGTATCAGGCATACTGTATCAATTCTAGTGGAAATGATGTTTTGACGTTCAAACTAAAAATGAGAAGAAATGTGAAAGTACTTTACAGTTGCAAAAATGTACATGTACAGTTTTTACAGAAACCTATGTTTCATTGGCATTGCAAAATTGTCATCAGGAATTAAAATTCTTAAGAGATTATTTCTGAATTTTATCCAAAATAATCTCTTGAAGTTCACCCAGGAGTATTATTGAAAGTTCAAACATATGTTAGTTCTGAAATTTATCCTGGAACAGCTCCTGAACCGATAGGGATTATTTTATTCAACACAAGTAAACAAACAAGTAAAACCGGGAAAAAATTGAAAATTTCGGGAAAAAACCGGGAGAAAACCGGGAAATCAAAATCTGAAATTCACTGGCCACCCTGGGTGGCCAACTTGTCTGGGCCCATCTTAATGAGTTCAGCTGCAATATCATCCTTACCAGCTGTTTTGTTGGTTGCTACTCTCAACGAAGGAGTTGAATCATATCTGTCCTCTGCTGCTCAAATATAGTCGTTTTCTTCATTGCCGCGGTTCCCCGTGCCTACGTTCTCCGAAGTGTTCGAGGCTCTTGTCCTTATCCATGCATAATATTCATTGCATATCTCGGCTCCCGGCGCAAAGGCGTGGCGGATTGTGTTGAGCTTCTGGTAGAACTCCCATGTTACTTTCCTCGCACTCCACTTCTACCATTTCCAAAAAAAATACGCCTCCAAGAAAAAGGCGGGTTTTCTTGTTCCGCATTCTTTTATATCGTTCCACGTTCTACCGAATCCCGTGCTGCAGCATGATCACCCTCACTTTGTTCTATGTGTGCGGGGTGAATCTTTTTTGACCGCAGTTTCTTCAGTTAGCCGCATTCACCACCAGTCCGCCACCAGTTTGCTGCTTCACGTTTCAGGCGGGTGTACAGTTCTGCCACCGTTCCAAATGTTCTAGCAATAATATCCATATCGAAATTCGAATGAACTGGATAGTTCACCCGAAATTCTTACGCTGTTCTGCACACCGTCCATCGTTGCTCTTATCAATCTGGTAAACTTCCTGGAAAAGCTGTTATCGTTCATGATTTTCCATAGCTCTGTGCGGTCGATACTGTCGTTCGTATGCCGCCTTTAAGTCGATGAACAGATGGTGCGTTATGACCTGGTATTCACGGTATTTCTGGAGGATTTGCCGTACGGTGAAGATTTGGTCCATTGTCGACCGGCCGTCGATGAAACCGGCTTGGTAACTTCCTACGAACTCATTAGTTTTAGGTGCAAGACGACGGAAGATGATTTGCGATAGCGGCGATAGCACTTTGTAGGTGGCATTCAAAATGGTGATCGCGTGAAAGTTCTCACACATGAACTTGTCGCCTTTTATGTGGATGGGACAGATTATCCCTTCCTTCCACTCGGTTTCTTAGATCTTGACTAGTGACTGGTACAGTCAGCTGGTCAACTTTTCCGGGCTCATCTTGATGATTTCGGCTACGATACCGTCCTTACCAGCCGCTTTGTTGTTTTTGAGCTGGTGAATGGCATCCTTAACTTCCCTCAGCATGGGAGTTGGTTCGTTCCCGTCCTCTGCTGCACCAACATAGTCATTTCCTCCGCTGCCTAGATCCACCGTGTCTATATTCTCTTTGCCATTCAGGTGTTCGTCGAAGTGCTCCTTCCACCTTTCGATCACCTCACGTTTGTCCTTCAGAAGGCTTCCGTCCTTAGCCCTGCAGATTTCGGCTAGCGGCACGTAGCCTTTGGGATGCGTTGCGTCGCTTCTGGTAGAACTTACGTGCAGGGATTGGCGGCATGCACCGTGCGGTGCGAAAAAAAGCGTGTGCTTCACACAATCTCAAGTGCTTGTCTCCCGTTTTGCCGGGAGACGAGAGACGTATGAGTGAGAGCTTTCGTAATTGTACGAGAGACAAACCGCAGCACTAGCTCTACGACGCAGGGAGTAATGCACGGTGCTTGGGACTGTGCTTGTCACCAAACAGAAAAAATCACTTAATAAATGAATTGAAGAGTTTGTGTTTCCGGCAAAATTGTTAAGCTTGTCAAGGTTTGACAAGTGATGGGTCGTTTGATTTCGAAATTTTCCCAATCATGCGTAGTATCAAGCCAAGTGCAAAGCACGGAGACAAGCACCTAGAGAGTGCATACGACAAAGCGTGAGAGACAGGAGAGCTCCAGCGCGCGGCAAAGTAAGCGAGCAACACACAACCGATTGCACGTACTCGTCTCCTTTTGGTTTGTTGTGCTGTCTCGTAGCAGCGTGTGCGGCACGCAAAGAGTTTTGAGTCGCACCCTATCCCTGCTTACGTGTTTCTTGTGAACGGCACAGTAGTTCCATTTCCTCGCACTCCGCTTCTTACAGGCAGTGCTTTTTCTCCCGGAAGAGACGGGTCTGCTGCATTGCTCCACATTCTATCGGGTTCCATGGTTGCAGCATTATCGCCCGCGCTGCGTCGTTCTCCTCCAAAACCGCTCTGCACTCCTCGTCAAACCAATCGTTTTGTCGACTTCGTTCTACGTACCCGATAATGGTCTCGACTGCGTTGTTGATGGTTGCTTTGACTATACTCCAGCAGTCCTCTAGAGGGGCCACATCGAGCACACCCTCGCCCGGCAACGTTGCCTCCTGATTCTGCGCGTCTGCGGTGGCGACATCCGGTTACTTCAGTCGCTCTAGATCGTACCGGGGCGGCCGCCGGTACTGTACATACATTGTTAATAACGGAGAGTTTTGGGCGCAGTTTAACCATCACCATGTAGTGATCAGGGTCGATATTAGCGCCACGATATGTCCTGACTTTGATAATGTCGCAGAAGTGCCGTCCGTCAATCAGAACGTGGTCGATTTGTGATTCTGTTTGTTGTGGTGATCTCCAGGTGTAACGATACGGGAGGCTGTGCTGGAAGAAGGTGCTACGAATGGCCATGTTCTTGGAGGCGGCGAAATCGATGAGGCTTAAGCCATTTTCGTTTGTCAGCTGGTGGGCGCTGAACTTTCCAATCGTTGCACTGAATTCCTCCTCCTGGCCTACCTGAGCGTTTAGGTCCCCTATGATGATCTTGACGTCGTGGTTTGGGCAGCGATCGTACTCGCGTTCGAGCTGCGCGTTAAATGCGTCTTTATCATCATCAGTGCTGCTGAAGTTAGGGCTGTGCACGTTTATTATGCTGATGTTGAAGAATCGGCCCTTGATCCTCAACCTGCACATTCTTTCATCGATCGGCCACCAACCGATCACACGCCTCTGCATGTCGCCCATCACTATAAAAACTGTTCCCAGCTCACGTGTGTTGCCGCAACTCTGGTAGATGGTATGATTACCTCTGAACGTTCGCACCATAGATCCTGTCCAACACACCTCCTGCAGCGCTACGATTCCGAACCCGCAGTCCTTCAGTAGATCGGCGAGTATGCGGGTGCTCCCGATGAAGTTGAGAAATCTGTAGTTCCACGTACCGAGCTTCCAATTGCAAGTGCCTTTTCGTCGCTGTGGTCGTCGCCATTGGTATCGGTTCACATTCTTCTCTTGTTGATTTTTCGGTGCTAGTCTTTTTTACGGCTGGCTCACAGCGCCTGACATCAATCCACTAACCCAGGGAGCTGGGCTTACCTTCCCGGAAGCTACGGGTTCTGCATTGGAATTATCTCCAACTACAGTGCTAAATAGCTAGGCTCAAGCGCCAGTCTTCGCCGGGGGTAGTGTTTTTAATAGTCGCCCAGGAGATAATATTTTACCTGAGCTTCCATCCCTTCGTCATTGCCTCCTGAGAAGTATATCTAAAGAAAAGGGATATTTCCTGGGCAGTTCTATCCCCGTCCAGTTGCTTTAAAAAGCTTGCCAATTTCAGCTTATGATGGTCTGGGGCTAACTGCTGTAGGGAAACGAAACTGTGCCGTATTCACAATTTCATCCATGACTTATACCGTGTAAGCGAGCACCAACAACAACCGACCGTTAAACAATAAAGCTCGTGTGATGAATGCCTGAACTGCAAAGGCTATTGTGAAAGACACACCACCGGCAAGAGAGCACATCTGCATGCGACTGTGCTTGCCGAAAGCAAAAACCAAACTAAATCGGCTACGTTGGTATTCAACGAAACCGAAAATCAGTTTATGCTCGGTCCAAATATTTTGCCGGCCAAACATTCACTAATCTAGAGTTTGTAATTTGACGAAATATAATTTTTTACGTAAAAAAAGTTAGGGATTCATAAAGTTTAGTTTAGTACAGCCGCTTCATAGCTTGCTATAAAATATGTCACCCTCCATACTATGTTCTATTCGATCATACCCCGGTGCGGTTGCGCCTTCAAGTATGCAATCTATGTTGCGATTTTTTCGCAACCTTGGCTACATCGCATCCGCCACGTGCGCATAGGTTTGTGTTGCGTTTGTTGGGGAACACTTCTATGCTTATATCGTTTCATTTGATATGGTTGTTGGAATTATGCATATTGAATTAAGTCCTATGAGCATGAATTGAATTTTCAGTTATGAGGTGATTTAGATTAAGATTCAAAAGATTACCTAGTTTAGGAATTTGTTAAAAATGCCTGTTATTTTTTTTATAAATGAATCAATGAAATCCCTACGAGTGGGATAATTGCCCAAACCTGCAATTATTTTCTACAAATGATGTTCCTAGAGCATTTTGGACACAGTCGTTGCAGGGCTGCAAAACGGTGAATCGAAAAGGAGAGCGTTCAACATAGTTCTGGTCCTTTTGTGTGAAGAATTAGCATAAGTTAAAATTCACAAATAAAAAAAAAAAAAAAAAAAAAAAAAGTTCTGGTCCTCACAAGGTCCTATCTCATGCTTCCACGGGTCAAGCAGGTCAAGGTAGTGCAGCCTGGGCACTGTTGTCTTTCTGACTTCAGCTATATTAAGGAGGTTCGTCTCGAGCGTCTGTTCACCAAGTAGGTGCGGCTCAAACAGCGCCTGTTCTGGCATCCAGCAGCTGAGTATGAAACGCTCCTCCACCGGAAGCTATACCTAAGATGGCAGCCCCACCACGGTGGATAGGGGACCTTAGGCCAACAACCTACTGTTTCCGAAACACAAAAACCGTTACAGAATCCGTAAATGAACACGAAACAACGGACAAGAATTGGAACTCTAGCCCAGCAGGGTATACTGGCACAACTAGCCAATAAGACATGTCGTATGAAGTTTGAGATCCTAGGACTGAGCGAAGTCCGTTGGCCGAACTTTGGAGAACACAGATTGGCGTCGGGTCAAATTCTGCTATACTCTGGCCTACGAGGTGAACACGCTCCTCGCCACCGTGGAGTTGGTTTCCTATGCTTAGCGCTCACGCCCACGCTGTGCTTATGAAGTGGGAACCCATTAATGAGAGGGTAATTGTAGCCAGTCTCAGAACACGGGTTCGAAATCTTACCATGATCCAATGTTACGCGCCAACCGATTCTGCCGAATTGCAAGATAAAGAGAACTTCTACAGTCAACTGAATGCTGTCGTGGACAAGATTCCGAAAGGTGATATCAAGATCCTCATGGGCGACTTTAACGCGAACCGTGCAGCTGATATTCTGAAAGGTGGAAGCGTTGAAGATCAATGGAGTGCCATTAACCCTAAAAGGGATACCTTCATGGTCTCAGTTTCGTCACCTCGCTGATTGTGTTCCATCAAAGACGAGCTCTGAAAGGCGCCTGGGGTCCAATGGACCCCAGGTATCCCTTTTAGGGTTAAGAACGCCTTCATCGCCACCGGCGAGAATAATTTGGGTGAGCTACGTACCCGGAGAAAGCAGTGGATCGCAGATGATACCTGGAGGAAGATAGAGGAGTAAAGGAACGCCAAAGCCGTGTAAGAACTAGCGAAAACACGAGGCGTCAAACCCATAGCCTGTCAGCGCTATTCGGCTCTCGAGAAGGAAGTGAAACGCTCGTGTAGACGGGACAAAAGAGCGTGGGTGCACTCCCTAGCCGATAAAGGTGAAAAAGCCGCAAATACCGGCGACATCCATCTCTTCTACAATTTTCACGTCGCCTTAGTGGGACTAAGATGAATGATACGATGCCCGTAAAAGATACGTCTGGACAGTTATTGACCGACCCGGCTGACCAGTTAAAACGCTGATTCGAGCACTTTGGAAACCTTTTTCAAGTATCGGCCACGCCATCAACACCTCAGCATGATCCGCTAAGGGGCGATTTCTTCACCCTGGCTTAAGCGTTAAGCCAGGTTTAACTGTATGGGTAAGCCTGGCTTACCGGTTAAGCCGAGGTGAAGAAATCGGCCCTGAGAGTTCGACACATTACCCGTGTCAACGCCGAAGTTCCATTAGTGCAGATCAGCCATCCGTAGCATAAAATCGAACAAAGCCGTGGGGGTCGATCGCATATCAGCTGAGAGAGATGCTCAGAGCTGACCTCATAGTGTCTACACAACCGCTGCATCAGTTATGCTGCAAAATATGAAAAAACGCGACATTTCCGGCCGACTGGATGCAAGGCGTCCTTGTAAAAGCACCCAAACGACTGTATGCGATAGGGTAGCGAGCCACTTGGGCATTGGCTGGTATTTTGGGCACTCTTCGCCAAGGATGTTTTCGATCACCTGGTACTCATTTGATTCATTTGTTTATAACTCAGTTCAAAAGCCTAATATTACAATGTGGTGTTCGGCAAACTTGTAGATTAATGTTTTTCCTACAATTATCAATAGGATCGCCATATTCTAACTCTAATATTTACGGCGTAAAAGTGTTAGTACCACCTACTTATACTAAACGATCGGATTTTCGATCGTTTAGTATGAGTAGGTGGTACTAGCGCTCTCACAGCGTACACATAAGAGCTAGAATATAGCGTCCTTGGTGATAATTGTAGGAAAAATACTAATCTACAAGTTTGCCGAACACCACATTGATTGTAATATTAGGCTTCTGAACTAAGGTTTGGAAAAATGAGTCAAATGATTGCCAGGTGATCGAAAACATCCTTGCTCTTCGCTATAACTCAGTCAATTTTATTCCAAACCAATTGACTTAAAATTTTGTATACGGCTATAGCTAAAATACTATGCGTGGACAAAAGTCTACGAGGGAGGAGGGGGGGGGGGGGGTCTGAGATGACCAAATTTAGGTCTACGTAGTTTATGAACAGTCCCTTCCGAGAAAGCAGCAAGTGCGATTATTCCTAGGCTTTGAAGACGATGAAGTTATACATCAACCATCGTCACGGAATGAAACAAAACAGGTCGTTTTTGGCAGAAAACTGGTTTACTTCCTGGCTTGAGACTCAGCTATATCAATTGCTGAATCTCTCCATCGATTTCTCGCTTAGAAGGCACCAATTTGAATTGGCCTTTCAAAGCAATCCCATCAGATTCAGATTACGCAGATTACGCACATATATGATGAAACTTCTGCTTTGCTGAATGCTTCGCTTCGTTTTTTATTTGCGATATTCGAACTCACCGTGTCCAGCTGTTTCCAAATGGTTACCGAAATAATGGAGATATCGCTTACCGAATCTAGCTGAAGAGGGATTGTTACTTCGTTGATCGCCACGGGAATGAACTTCCGCTTACTTTTCTGGTGTTCAACTGGTTGACAGCGAACACGCCTTCTGCTTCAACTTTGGATCTCCCATTCTTTTCCTTCTTACTAAAGGTTGATTGAGTGGTCATAGCCAAATTTGCTGGTTTCTTGGAGCATGTACAATACCCCTCCTTATGGCCAACACGGTTGCAGTCTCTGCAGAGGCGATTGTTGAAAGCGCATTTCTTCACGAAGTACATTTGGTCACATTGCCAAATGTGCTCCTGCTTCTTACTTTCTAGCTTCTTGAAACTGTTATGTGACGCTGCACCCTTCCTATTTCTGATGGCATGTATCGCTAACTACGAACTAGATTGCTGCTCCATGATGCTTGGATCTTTCCTCAGGTTGATACTCGTCAATCAACGACTGCAGCGTGAATGATGCTTCAGATTTCTCGTGCTCAAAAATTGAAAGAAGTATGTAGGTATTGCTCGAACATCGATGTATTTTGATGCTCTGACGAAAAGGAGGCATTTGAAGTGGTCCAGGATAAGGTTTTGGGTTTGAACATCTGTAATCTCTGAAATTCACTATTCATCAACTGGAAAACTTGGAAACGCTTTCAGAACGTAGAGACTTGAATCCCAACGATTTCTGAGGTGTCCTCTGCTTTTTGCATGCAGAGGAAACATCATATTGTTATGAGGATATGGTATTCGACCAAGGTAACAGCAGCTGCCGGGGCCCGTGGCGTAGTGGCTACACGTTTGCTTCATAAGCAGATGGTCATGGGTTCGATCCCAGCCCCGGCACTTTCGTCAGTTGCTCTTTCCCCCTGAGAGCAGCTGACACTGACCCTCTTCTGAGCACATGGCTCAAATGAACCCGGATACTTGGACATCGGCGAATGGCAACCCATAATGGATCCCCAATCGGACTGGAAACAGGAACAACCAACAGCCACACATCAACATCCTCGAGCTCATCATTCTACCATGATAGGGTAGAAAGTGAAAGCAGCGTAACGGCCACCAGTTCGATGTAGTACAATTAGAAATATAATACATTCAGGCGCTGTACAAAGTGTATGTACAGCTTCCAATTGGAATCGCTCACGCAGTGCCCTACTGGACAATAGAGCTGTAAATTAGGTTAAGTGATTGAAGAATAAAAAAAGGTAACAGCATGGTATGCAAGTGTAGCAGCAAAATTTGGCTTGGTTTGGTAATATATTTCTAATAGGTTATGTGCAATAATGAGTTTTTGGCTTATAATTGGAACTTAGTTTAGAAGCATGAACAAGTAATTCACTTAGTAAAATCTGTTAACGTTATCAATGTATTTTTCAGGAGGCAACGTAGTAATGGTATTGAACGACGATAACTTCATTAGTGGAGCCGGCATTCAACTGGAAGATGGCACTCATCTGATTTCGACCGCTCCATCGGGCACACAGGACCAAAACATCGTGGTTATGTACACCCAAGCGGAACACGACCAAGGCACCCATAGTACAATCACAACAACCGCACCAGTGACGACGACAGAAACCGTATCCAGTGAACAAATGGAACATCACGACGAAGTGGAAGCAGCAGCAGCAGCAGCAGATGAATCAAAGGCCACCGAAGAGCATGAAGACGAAACTTCCCAAGCGTCGACGCAACCCTCGGAGAAAGCCTCGGAAAAGGATACCGAACACATGGACGTTGACGCCGAGAGCAGTCAACACGAAGCTGATTTGAGTGAAGCGGCCGATGCCGACGATTCGAAGCATACCGAGGACGAAGAGGAACAGAAGGCGGCTAAAGAGCGCGAGAAGCAAAAGTTGATATCCGAGCTGGAAGGCGATTGGTCAGAAGATACGGAGGAACAGCCCGTTGCAGCGGAACAGAAAGAAGAAGCAAAAAAATCACCGCCGCCAGCCACCGAGAAACCTCCAAAAAGCACAGAAAAGGAAGCAGCTAGTAAAGAAAAGCCAGTCGAGGCAGTAGCTTCGGAAGCAGTTGCAGAAAAGTCAAGCGAGAAGGAAATCAGCCAACTGTTGGATGATTGGAACAGTGAAACCAAGCTGACCGAAGCGGACGCTGACGTCGACTTGGAGAAGAAACTGGAGAAAGTCGTGGGAGGCGAAAAGAAGGTGGAAAAGACCAAGGAGAAGGAAGAAGAGGAGACTCCCATGGAAACTTCAGAGGTCGCGGATAACAGTGCTGCGGCTGACAGTACCGTGGAGAACAGTATGAATGAAAGCGAAACGCAGGTGGTGCTGTTAGCGGCGTCAGAAAGCGAAGCAGAAACCTCTACCAAGGTAGAGGATGCGGAAAAGAGTCAGGAAAAGAGTCAAGAGGAAACCAAGCCTGCGGAGGATACCGAAGAAAAAGCGACGACGGAGAGTAAAAAAGATGCCACCGAGGAGAAAGATCAAGACGAATCACAGGAGGATGAAGGGGACAAAACCAAATCAAAAGAAGTTGTCAGTTCTTTGCTTGGAGATTGGGATGAAGATGATGATCTGTAGAGAGTTGTTATAGTAGCATAACACAATAGGGTAACAATATCAAGTGACTTTAGAAAAGATACGATGTGCTAATATTAACGATAGCATAAAAAGTTTAAAATGGAACGGTAATAGCATTACACTGTTACTAATTTTATAGAACAAGTTTTATGTCATGGATATAAGGTTAAACAATACTTTTTCATATACCCAGTAGAATATTTTTTCACTAATCGCGGTTCTCTCCTTAGGGCGCATTTTAACAATTTCGATAGTTGAAACAATAGACAGTGCTTTTGCGAGATTGTATTCTTTGAACTACCGAAACGATTTAGTACACTAAAACACGTTGAACGCCTAGGTGGTTGCCTACTTGGTAGGCGAAATGCCCATCTGAACAACATCGCATAACAAAGTGTCCCCTACCGACAGAACGCAGAACATCTTATTATTTGGTTTGTGCCCTTGCTGTGTATGCCGAATGCATGGCCGGTTACTTGGCATACTAAAAATCGTATTTGCCTCAAAGAAACATTTTACAGCAGCCGACTCACTCAGTCAGATGAAATCAGTGATGCCACATACACAGATTTACCTCGAATTACACAGATTTTTTCCCATTTTCGCCTACAGATATATGTGATCACAGATCAAAGATTTTTGTAATGAAAAAGATTTTTAAGATTTTTAAAACAATGACAATGACTTTCGTGAAAAAAAAAGCTTTATTATAATTTTCAGGTACTCAAACTTAAATAATAGATATTAAATCTTCTAGTTGGATGGCCTAGGCCAAGCCTCAGGCGCATTGTTTTCGACGTTCTTGTGGTTTCTGATGATCTTCAGATGCAACCTGGGAGTGTTTTGGTCGACGTTATTCTAAGAACATTTTTTCCGTCTTTTTTTAAACAAATTGTTCAAAAATATTCGATTTTGGAGACCTTAACCTATCACAGATTTTTACTAAGATTTTCTGAAATTTCTCACAGATGAAAAAGATTTTTTTGACCAAAATCACAGATGAAAACCGAAAAAAATGTGGCAACACTGGATGAAATGTTTCTTCGATAGCAAAAGGATTTTCTCATACAATTTATAATTTGAAATCACAATGATGCTCCTTATAAGTTTCTCTTTAGTGTAAGTGATCCTGAAAGTACTAAAGCTTTTCATTTTATGTGTCATTAGAGTGTAAGAATAAAAAAGAAAACAGATTAATATGGACCATACTGTGAATTGGTTGAATGCGCTTTAGTTGACTAAGAGATGTTTCTCATAAATTGTAAAATGTAGGAATATTCTGATGAAGTAATAAAAAACTATTAACTATAATGTTCTAGCTGCGAAAGCTTGCTTACGGTTGTCTTATCTATATCCGAAAAGACTTGAATTCGTTTGGCTTGTAAGTCACGCGATAATCGCCTTTTCTCCAAATCCATACGAAAAACCTAACGTCGGACATAGTGCGCTAGACAGCGTACGTGGTCCTCTATCCAGCCCGACATGCGTCCGACGCACGGCTAGGAGAAAAATGGATTTTCGCGTGGTTAAAATTCCGATTTTCAACTGTACGAACAATACTACCGGCCTTCACCCTGTCATAGTCCAACATAACTAAGCGTGAACTGCTCGGTAGACCATCGCGGAGGCGCATAACAGCTACAGAAGAAGACTCGGTTTACTTTGGCGACCAAGAAGCCCTCGTAGGTAGTAGGGTGGGGCGGGGCAAGATGGGTCACCTAAGGATGGATCACCATAACTTTGTAAATACAAATCGTATAGGTTTGTATTCGTCCGCTACTCTTTAATGCACTAGTTAGTTATGCTAAAAGTCGATAAAAAGTTCATTAAATACAAAATATGATGTTAACCACGCAGTTTTAAAAAGTGATCGATTTTGCGCCGTGAAAAAAGTGCGGGGCAAGATGGGTCACCTTTTAAGTAATTCACATTTTCTCAACGAAAAACGTCAAAATATAAGATTTGTTCCGCATTCATATATGCTCCATATCCATATTGAGTAAACAAGAGCTACTAGTAAACATTTTATAAATTTATTTGGAATATAAAAAAAAACTTTACGATTTGAGTGGTCCTAAGGCGACTTGAAAATCGATGTATTTACTAAAAAATTATCATAATTTTATGTTATAATTTTGAGCGTTCATTCCGCTTGATTGAAGTCATTTATGAGATAGTCTTGTAATAAAAAATAAATAACTTTTGAATGCTCCACAAATACGTTCAAAATTAAAGGTGACCCATCTTGCCCCGCAGCCGTTTATATGGAGATTATATGGAATGTATCGCATAAGAAAAATGGCTAAAAACGATTTTATTTTTTATTTCCAATGAGAGTGAATAATTTTTCAATCAATGCCCCAAACTTTTGTATATTCATGCTGGTCATCTAACAAAATTATTAACACAATCAAAACATGAGTAATGCGCCAAAAAATGGCACTGACCCATCTTGCCCCGCGACCCATCTTGCCCCGCTCCACCCTACATAGACACCAACTCCTGAACGGGGTATTTACCCGTCGTCCATATCGCCGCCATTTTCCGGACCCATCCGCGACCCAATTTCCGATACCGGCGGTTACTCGGGGCCTGCTAGGATGGCGATATCGGCCACCACTCAGAAACTGCTTGACAAACCATTTCCGGGCTGCGTCACAGTGATTCAGGTTCAGGTGCGTTACCTGATCTGTGATTTGTCAGTTACAGCTCTTCTGAAGGCCCGAGCACCTTGAACCTCCCGTTCACGGAAATTCCCGAAAACAAATCAAACACGTGGGTGGACTCGTACAGCCTTGTGCCTCATAGCCTTCGCTGCCGTATCTCCTACACAGATTGCTCCTGTTAGGGCTTTTGCAGTCCCATGACTTGTGTCCTGGTTCCAAACACCTGAAGGAAACCTCCGGTGTCTCGTGCTTGAACAGTTGGTATACTGACCAACACACCTTGAGCATCCCTAGTTTGACTGACTTGTTTGCGTCCACCACAGGTAGCTATAACAAGACTACTTGTTGTGCAGGTTCAATCTCCACGTGCTGGGTACATTGCGGAGCGCACCAAAGACGTCCACCGCGTCCGACAGTCTACCGAAGAAAGAGGCAGAGAATCATGGCCAACCTTGATCTGGTCGGCACCGCGCTGACAGTTAGGCGTTACTAGGGGTGTGTTGTGAACTACCCGTTAGCATACTGAGGGGTAAAACTACGCACACGCTAAAGCCACACTACTGAGGGAGCATTCGATACCACACATCCTCCTCCTCCTCCTCTAAAAAAAAAACAGCTGTAATCTTTTAAAAACTTTTTTTATGAACTATGGTGACAAATGCACGAATTCCATTTCGAAATTTAATTTTGTTTACAAATAAGTATCTGTTCTATACTATAACTGCGCTCTTTATGATCGATTTTATGGACTCATATAGATCCTCTCACTACTAAAAATGAATTTTCTATATAAGATACCATACATAGGGTGGGGCGGGGCAAGATGGGTCACCTAAGGATGGATAACCATAACTTTGTAAATACAAATCGTATTGGTTTGTATTCGTCCGCTACTCTTTATTACACTAGTTAGCTATGCAAAAAGTCGATAAAAAGTTAATTAAATACAAAATATGATGTTAAACAAGCAATTTTAAAAAGTGATCGATTTTGCACCGTGAAAAAAGTGCGGGGCAAGATGGGTCACATTTTGAATAATTCACATTTTCTCAACGAAAAACGTCAAAATATGAGATTTGTTCGGCATTCATATATGCTCCATATCCATACTGAGTAAACAAGAGCTACTAGTGAACATTTTGTAAATTTATTTTTAATATAAAAAACTTTACGATTTGAGTGGTTCTAAGGTGACTTGAAAATCGATGTTTTCACTAAAAAATATCATAATTTTATGTTATAATTTTGAGCGTTCATTCCGCTTGATTGAAGTCATTTATGAGATAGTCTTGTAATAAAAAATAAATAACTTTGGAATGCTCCAAAAATACGTTCAAAATTGAAGGTGACCCATCTTGCCCCGCGGCCGTTTATATGGGGATTATATGGAATGTATCGCATAAGAAAAATGACTAAAAACCATTTTATTTTTTAATTCCAATGAGAGTGAATAATTTTTCAATCAATGCTCCAAACTTTTGTATATTCATGCTGGTCATCTAACAAAATTATTAATATAATCAAAACATAAGTAATGCGCCCGAAAATGGCACTGACCCATCTTGCCCCGCGACCCATCTTGCCCCGCCCCACCCTACTACAAATGCAACGCCTAGATGTTAAAGGTTTAATTGAAAATTACATCAGCATCCCGAAGCATCGTGATACAGTGCAGAATCGTTCGTTAGGGCCGTTAGATGGGTTGTTCCGATGCTTAGGTGTTCACTGGATGGGCAAAATCTAACTTAGAAGCACTGCCAATGTCAACCACGAGTTTGACATTTAACCGTTGTCGCATCGCTACTCCTTCATAAGGAACATTTTCGAAAGTTAACCTTGTGAGTTAATTTATAAAGTCCATCAAAAAATCGAAAGGCAGCAATCTTTTCTTTATTACCTTAGACCTAAACTATTGAAGTTGCAGTGTCTGATTAGTTACAAAAATATTATGGCAACCGACTGCGCATATGTTACTTTGTGTTTTTCTTTTGTCCTTTTGTGTAGGGTAATTCATGTATTTTGGACAGGCTGAGGACAACGTTGGAAAAATCGTCCCCTAGCTTCCTTAGAAAGCAATTGATTATTTTGCAAAATTACCAATACGCTTAAAATATGATTGTACTTTGCGTTCCTGCACTACAAAAAATCCAAACGTCATAGCTACGTGAAAACATACGTAGTATTTTTCCATCGCACTTTCCACGTAGCACTTACGTGGAACATAGATAGCAAGGAATGAACTCTAGAGCCACTCATGAACTATTTATCCACCGGCATTCCACGTAGCAGTTACTGTACCTTTCACTGGACACTTCAGTAAATTGTATTTGGAATTTATATCACAATTACGGTATCTACAGATAAAATTGAGCTAGGGCTTTTGCTTTTGTTTTGGTTAAGTATTGTGATATCACCTAATTCCAATCACTTTTTTTCGGTTCCTAAGTCCGTTAACACCGTCAAAAACGAATTGGGTAAACGGAATTAGGAACAAAAAAAGTGATTGAAATCAGGTGATGTCACGGTATTTTAAATAATTACACTATCTTCCGACTGATGAATTTTAAGCATAACTTGATTTGTATACAGTTGGGAAATAATGTAGGTAAATAACTATTGGAGTAAAATGTGGTAAAAAGACAAAGACACTTATTCTCGCACCCTTCAAAAATTGTTTAATTTATTTGAAAAGTTGAATCACTATTTACTTGAAAAACTATTTCTGGTACACTTTTGGTATTTTTTTCTTTGGCGCTAGTTAGATTCCTGCAGCATGCTCTTTGAAGGATGCGGGCACTCCTGTTGACGCATGAAGGATAATTCCGCCGACATTTTTCACGCCTTCAATACAGCAAAAATGCAAACCATTCCTGTAGAATAGACCTGTTCACTTTTTTTGACCTACCCGTGTCACATCAAATTATCAATCCACATGCAAAAACAAAGCTTCAGTCCAAAATTGAGCCAAATTGATAAAGGTTTAGAGGTGTATCAAATCGATTTTGTGTTTTTTCGAGCATTTTCACGAAAATGTACTTCAATATCCAGAAAATTGCACCAAAAAGGTACCGAAAATACCGTTAAAATATAGATAGAACAATACTCTACAACTTTGCCGAAGACACTACGGTGTTTAAATTGCGTATTTCAAAGTTATTCAACAATTTTCGTTAAAAAATCACCAAAAAATACAATATTTTTACGATTTTTCATGTAAAAGTCATGTAATTTTACATTGTTTTAGGTGACTAATTTTATGAGCTATTACTCCTATGTGTTACGAACATTTCGGCCATACATCATTTTAGTGTAGAAATTCGTTTTCATTGACTAATTATCAAAAGTTTGGCACGTTGATACAAAAAATTGTACAGAGTTGCCAGCATAAAATAAAACAAAGTTATCCATGATTTAAACGTCATTACATTTCTTTGTCTCATCTGCATCAGTTTAAATTTGGTGCAGTTGGTTGAGCATGAGATTGTGGATTCAAAGATTCAAGGTTCGAGTCCTGGAATAGCATTTCTTTGCGTCTCGATCCTGCTATAAGTTTTTTTTTTTGTCTTTATTATAGAGACTTTCAGCCTGGGGCTGGTTCGTCTTTTTCCTGCTATAAGTTGATGAAACTACGCACTGCATCTCATTGCAATTTGGCATCATAGCATTGTTTCGGAACCGTAGAGTGCATAGTAAGAATGAAGTTTCCCTTCATCGTGTAGTTGTGCTGATTTGTGGGTAGATAGATAACAAGTAAGCTCCACCCACAGTTGTCTGTAAAATGTTGCATCCAGAAGCAGTTCCATCATCGTATTGAATTGTTTTAGCTAAATTGATCATTATCAAACAGATGCTCAATATTTCGCCCAGCTGATATCGTCAACACGATTTATTGTCAACAAGTATAAACTAAATATCTAGCTAGTCCTCGAATGGGCTTAATTGGCAGGTCCCGATCATTATTCTTTGGGAGATTGCGTGTGAGTCATGGTAGATTCACCATCCTAACTGCTACAAAGAAAGAAAAAAAAAGTTTATCATGTATTTGAGGCTTGAACCTGGGACCTTCTGATCCGCAAGCTCGAGCCTTACCATCTGCACCATTTCTGATACTTGAATCAAAAGACATTAGAATACGATGGCATGACGTCTTAATCATGGGTAACTTTGTTTTAATTCGTGCTGGTAACTCTGTGCGATTTTTAGTATCAACGTGACATACTTTTGATAATTAGTCAATGAAAACGAATTCCAACACAAAAACGATGTATCAAAGATTTTAAAGTAATATACTATATTTGGATGTATGGACGAAATGTTCGTTACACAAAGGAGTAATTGCTAATTAATTTAGTCACGTAAAACAATGTAAAATTACATGACTTTTATATGTAAAATCGTAAAAATATCGTGTTTTTTCGTGATTTTTTAACTAAAATTGTTGAATAACTTCGAAATACGCAATTTAAACACCGTAGTGTCTTCGGCAAAGTTGTAGAGTATTGTTCTAACTATATCTTAACGGTATCTTCGGCATCTTTTCGGAGCAATTTTGTGAATTTCTGAGTAAATTTCTGAGAAAACGGCTAAAAAAACACAAAATCGATTTGATACACCTTTAAATCTTCATCAATTTGGCTCAATTTTGGACTGAAGACTTGGTTTTACATGTGGATTGATAATTTGATGTGTCACGGAGAATCGGAGAAAAAAAGTTTCAAAGTGAACAGCTCTACTGTAGAAACATGAAAAATTAACTAGATATGCGCAAAAATGCTCACAATCAATGAAAAGGCACTTACTGATGTCGAATTTAATAATTATTGTAACGACTCCCAGAATTTATTTTTTACAGACGCCATCTTGGCGATTGTCCACACGCAAGTTCACCACTAAATAAACAAAGAATGAACCTGTTTGAATGAACGTACGCAGCTACTTGAATTTCACGTAGCATGTACTGGGTAACTAGATGAAGGTAACAGAAGCCCAATTTAGTGTTTGCCTTTGTTCCGGTGATTATTACCGGCGGCAGGTAACTTCTAGAAAATGAACTCTTTTTTAGCGCTACGTGAATTTCCACGTAGTCTTGACGTGTGGATTATTTTGAGTGTGGTGACAAAAACCTTAACGAAAGCATTTTAAGCTGAGAAAATCACTATTTCCGATCGCCTGTAAGAATTGCATTTTAGACACCGCGAATATATGTTTTGGACACCCTCAGGTATATATAATTTGGACAGGACAATTATCTCAATGTTTAGCCATGAACACTGCTAAATCATGAAAGTAGCATAAATTAACAAATATTTTCTTACAAATAATCAAATTTCTCCGCTTAAGGTGAAACGGGACGCCGTGTTATTTTTCCTATCTTGCCTCTCTTTCTAACAATTTGCCTCGCGATTTTGAAGATGGTAATCTCGAGACCTATCGCACTGAAGATGCTGAAAACCAATCAGCATATGCACTGCAAGTGAGCATACACAATGATAGGTTTTTGTTGCAAAATATGAAGTAGAATCTGAGATTACCATTTTAGTAGCAACAGAGCAATGGCGGATATTTTCTCGACCGTCCCGTCCGCCCTTAACAGGCATTTATTTTGATAACTATTACAGTTTTTGTTAAAATCGAGAAAATATCTCCAGACCCACAGAATACGCCTCCAAGTATGCAATCGCACAGCATCCCCATGTAGTTCGTCAGATGACCAAAATATATTAAGGCTCAAGCATCCGTCATCATTTTTCGGAAATAGAAAAGCAGTTTTTTCGCTGTAAATCTAAACAACGACCAAAAAAAATGTATTCACTGTATTCTATTCCTGATGTGAAACACAGTGAATCCATTCTCGTTGCAAATATGTTTGATTTGAACGAAAAAACTGCTTTCAAATGTTTAATGAGGACGATGATTTCAATGACGAATGGTTCAACGTTAACAGTAGAAACCATGCAATGCATTTTGGACACCTCCTATTTTAAGCGTTCTAGATGAATGTTAAGAGATTGGCTGCCTAATGCTTCTATATTGACCATTTTTCATTGCAATAAGGCATTTAAATTTCTTACAATTATTATTTCAACGATTTTGGGGTGAATATTGTATGTGACTGTGAAGTGTATGTCGTCTTGCACACCTGTGCATTTGAGGGGTTTTAGTGAAATAATTTACATTTTCGATAATTTTGAAGTAAATTCTTAATTGTTAAGCGTATTTTCAACGTAAGTCATCAGAATAGGGTCTATTGGATCCAATAATCGATATTGAGAAGTATCTACTTTTATTAGCTCTCCGGAACAAGGCATACGTCGCCGTGCATGTCCAAATTATATACATGTCCAAATTATATTTTTCACCCTAGAAGTTCTGACAAATATTGGAAAAATAAAACAGAACAGTTGATTGATGCCAGCCAGTGCACTTCTATATCGTTACTTGCATCCAGGTAGGTTCTCTGGGTTCTACAAACCACGCTTCTTCGACTTCAACATAGCAATACATCGGCACTCTTCTATAACTTTTTCTGCGTCGTCAATCGAAACAAAACAGATGGCTATTTCTCGGCGAATCCCCATAAACTATAACCAAAAAGTTAATCACAACCAGGGTCGTGCAATTTCGAAAGGAAAACATGACGTACGACGACTGTAGCAAATCGTTTCCCATGCGAACGGACTGCTGTGATGCTTCATCTCTCACCCAGCAACACACTCGTTCGGTGCTGCTACAGAAACAAGTGTGTATGAAACATGGGATGATACACTTGGATTTTCGTTTCATTTATGAGTCATTGAAATACTTCAACATGCTAAAAACACTATTTAAACCACATTTTTAAATAGTGGTGCACGCCAATAGAATGATAATTATGTTTTATGAAAGAGGATAACAAATTCGACCACTTAAATCCAATTAACCGGCGCCCGTAACCATTGAGAGACTAGCGCGCACCAGTGAGACACTAATGCTCTGACGGGTGAAGCACAAGCACACTCAGCGAACAGTGTTGCCACATTTTTTTCGGTTTTCATCTGTGATTTTGGTCAAAAAAATCTTTTTCATCTGTGAGAAATTTCAGAAAATCTTAGTAAAAATCTGTGATAGGTTAAGGTCTCCAAAATCGAATATTTTTGAACAATTTGTTTAAAAAAAGACGGAAAAAATGTTCTTAGAATAACGTCGACCAAAACACTCCCAGGTTGCATCTGAAGATCATCAGAAACCACAAGAACGTCGAAAACAATGCGCCTGAGGCTTGGCCTAGGCCATCCAACTAGAAGATTTAATATCTATTATTTAAGTTTGAGTACCTGAAAATTATAATAAAGCTTTTTTTTTCACGAAAGTCATTGTCATTGTTTTAAAAATCTTAAAAATCTTTTTCATTACAAAAATCTTTGATCTGTGATCACATATATCTGTAGGCGAAAATGGGAAAAAATCTGTGTAATTCGAGGTAAATCTGTGTATGTGGCATCACTGTCAGCGAAAAAAACTAGCGAAATTCATCGAAATACCTTATGAAAATTTGCTATAACTAATTCTTATGGATGACATGAGAATACCTTATGAAAAATGATCGTGCTTGCTATGACAAATTTCATAAGATAGACTTATGAAAAGAACAAAAAAATCTTAAAATGATGCAGACTGTATTCGATCCATGGACGTCGGGATCACCGAGCCCGTGTTTTATCCACACGGCTACCGACGCTTGAGAATTCCATATTGCTAAACATGAATAAAAGCCAAGCTGTGAGACGATTTTACATCATAGAGTGACCTTATGAAATTCATCCGAATCATTATGAATTATTTAAAGGCCTTTTCATAAGTTGGGCCTTATGGAAATCTTAAGGTTATTTCGCTGAGTGCAATGCAACCGGGTGGGAGACTACCGAGCGCTACGATGAGTGGAAAAGTTTTTTTTAACGACCGAGTCATTAGAAAAATGTATGAAACACTTGAAGTGACTCATTCAAATGTTGCATGAAAGTGTATCATTGAAACGAAATGGTACGCCCCTGATCACAACTATTTTCCATTTATAAACATAGACACGTTTCATGCTTCCATTGAGCTATTCGCTCTTTGAAAGAATTATGACACTAGACAATGGACCAGCATGCAACGCCCAGTAGCACAAACGATTTTTTTTATTAGCTTCAGCGGGCTTTCAACCCACGCTCCACAGCACTATGCGACTGAAGCTTGGTGACACTCATTGGCGTAACTAGAGGGGGGGCCAGGGGGGCCAGGCTCCCCCCCCCCAGAATCCGCCAGGCCCCCCCCCAGAAATTTTTAATGACTTTATATATGGAAATTAGAAAAAATCTGAAAACCACTGTCGTTGTGACAAACATAGATCTATATTCTCAATTTAGTTGAAAATCGGAGTTTTCGACTAGCGAAGTTGGATTTTTTCTCCAAATCCGTGCGTCGGACCTAACTTCGGAAGTGGTGCGCTGTATAGCAAACAGCTATACAGTGCACCACTTCCGAAGTTAGGTCCGACGCACGGATTTAGAGAAAAATCCAACTTCGCTAGTCGAAAATTCCGGGTTTCAATTGCACGTACAGTAATAGAAATTTATTTGGCATAATATGTGTTTAAATTGACAGTTATTGGAGACAATTCTCAACTTGTCACTCTTTACAAGATCATTGTCCAAAATGGTCTATGTAATTAGTTAGTTTTGTTTGGAAATATTATATAATCAGAATTATATAAAAAGCAATACTTTGTACATCTTCTTTTTTAAATCGCTGAGAAATTAAAACTAAATGATAATTTCCAGGAATTCCTGGATGGGTATCTTTAAGAATCTTTGAATTTTCAAGCAGCATTACTGCAAAATATGGTTAAGTGATTCTTTATGGAAATCCAGTATCATGTGGAAAAAAACTCTGGTTGAATTTGGAATGGAATTCCAGCAAAAGTTTGTGAATTCCTAGTGAGAATAGATGTACGTAGCTGACACGTAAACGCGAGTGTATTCATTAAAACCATGCTGGAGGTGATTTCTAGTCGGTCACTATTAATTTCTTTTATTTCGTGGGCCAGGTGTATTTTTTCGTCTGTCAAACAACGCACAAATTCAAATGGTCATTGAGGAAGTTTTAATATATTTAATAGTTGGTGCTGCAAGATGTAATCGTAAATTTGAAGGTATTTATGATTGGACTTGTAAAAGACTTGGTATTCATGAGATAATTGTGAAAGAATTCCTGGATGATTTCTTGGCTCCTATGTCCCTCTAAAATTATCTAAAATAATTTCAATACAAATCGCTGGAGGAATTCCTCTACAAATCCTTCATATTATTCAAAAAATCTACAAGTAATCCTAAAAAAAACCCTAGGGAGAATCCCTGAAAAACATTATGAACGGAATACTGTAATTTTTTAACTAACCACTGAATAAATTAAAAAAAAATCCCGAGAGAAATTTCGGAAGAAATCATTACAAGAATTCTCGGAGCAATACCTGCAGGAATCCTTGGAGTAATTTGTGAAAGTATACCTGGAGGAATCCCTGGATGAATTCCTGGAGGAATCCGAAAAGCAATTATGCTAGGAATTTCAGGAAAAAAATCGGAAGAATCCGCATCAGAAATCCCTGCAGAAATTACTAAAAAATATTTTAGATGAATCCTTGGAGGAATTTCTGGATGCATTCCTGGAGGAATCCTTAGAGGAATTCTTCAAGAAATCACAGAAGGAGTTCCTAGATGTATTTCTAGAAGATATCCGGGAGAACCTTCTGGAAAAATTCCATGCGGAATCTCTGGAAAAGTTTCTGGACTAATGCCTGAAGTATTAGGGTTTTTTTTTATTATCGTACAAATTGGTATGAAGTTTCTGAAGGTTAATGAAGTTAGGTAGGGATCATATATATTTGAAAAACTTAATTGAAAAAAATCAGGGTAGCCTAATTTTCCGGAAAACTCCAGTGAAAATCAAACATTTTCCACAGACATCACCTACTTTGAAAAATCATAGAACGAAGCATCATAGGCACATTTTTTTTTTGTGAAATCATAAGCAAATTTTCTCAGCAATTCCAAAATGGATTTCTGGAGAAAATCCTAGAAAATTTTTTGGACAAATTCCTGGCGGATTCCCTGGAAAAATTAATGGATTGATTGATTGATTTGTCTTTTTTATAGAGAATTTCAGCCCTTGGCTCTGAAGTTAATGGATAAATTTCTGAAGGAGGCATCCCTGGAGAAGTTCCTGGAGTAATGCCTGGAGCATTACAGAAATTTCTGATGAAATTCCAAGATAAATTTCTAGAAGAATTCCTAGAGGAATTTCTGGAGGAATTCCAGGAGGAATTCCAGGAGAAATTCTTGGAGGAATCTCACGGAAGAATCCTTATAGGAATCCCTGCAGAAATTTCTGGTATATTCTTGGAGGAATTCCTGGTGGAATTTCTAGAAGAACCCGTGAAATAACTCCTGGACGGATTTCTAGAGGAATCCCTGGAGTAGAAATTCATGGATTTATTCCTAGAGGAAACCTGAAAGAATTTTCCTTGGAAAAATTCCTATAGAATTTCCTGAAGAATCTCCTGAAAGAATATCGGAAGCAATCTCTAAAGGATTTCCTGCAGAAATTCCTGGCGGAATGCTGTAGGAATTTCCGAAGAAATTCCTGGAGGGATTCCTGGACCTACGGTAAATCTTGGTGGAATTTCTTGAGGAGCCCCTGGAGACACTGCGGTAGTAATTTCTGAGGAATTCCTGAAGGAATTCCTATATGAATTCCTGAAGGGCTTTCTGAAGGAATTCCTGGAGTATTTCTGAAGAAACCTCATAAGGAATTCCCGCAAAATTTCTTAGAGAAATTTCTACAAAAATTCTTGAAAGAATCCCTGGAGATATTCTTGGAAAGAATCCTGGAGAAATCCCTGAAACAAATTTCTGGAGGAACTTCCGGACAAGTTCCAGGTGGAATTTCAGGAGGAATTTCTTGACAAATCTTTATAGGAAATCTTGGGGAAATTCCATGGAACTATTCATGGATGAATTCCAGGAGGAATCCCTTAATCAAATCTTTGAGGAATCCTTCAATGAATTCCTGGAAGAATCTCTAGAGGAATTCTGGAAGGAATCCATAGAGAAATTTCTGAATATATTCATAGAGAAATTCCTAAAGAAATTCCTAGAGAAATTCCTAGAGGAATTCTGAGAGGAATTTCTAATGAAGTTCCAGGAGAAATTTCCAGAAGAATTTCTGGAGGACTTGCAGGAGCAATTTCAGAAGGAATTTCTGGAAGAATTACTGGAGCAATCATCGGAGGAACTTCTGGAAAAATCCATGAAATTATTCCTGAGGAATGTGTAGAGGAAACCTCGGAGAAGAAATTCCTGGATTAATTCTTGGGGGAAACCCTGTAAGGATTTCTGGAGGAATTCCTGGAACAATTCCTGAAGGAATTGCTGTACGAATTTCCGAAGAAATTCCTGGAGGAATTCCTGGATCCATTCCTGAATAAATTACCGAAAGTATTCCAGAAGAAATACTTGGGGTAATTTTTGGTGAAATTCGTGGTAGAACTCCTGGAGGAGTCCCTGGAGAAATGCCTGGATGAAATCCTGGAAGAATGCCAGGAGGAATACCTGGAATAATTCTTGAATAAATTCCAGAAAGAATTTGAGGGGAAATTTTTAAAAGAATCCCTTGAGGATTTCCTGGAGGATTCCTGAAAAAATATTTGAAGCAATTCCTAGAGATATCTCAGGAAGAATTATTGGAATATTTCTTGGATAAACTCCGGGAGGAATTCTTGGGGTAATTTCTAAATGAATCCCTGGAGGATTTTCTAGATAAATTCTTGGAGAATTTGCGGTAGTAATTTCTGAAGGAATCCTGGATTAATGCCTGGAGGAATCCCTATAGAAATCTCTGGAGGAACTTCTGAAGGAATGTCTGGAGTAACCCCTGGATAAATTCCTGGAGACATGCCTGTATCAATTCCTGGAGGAATCTCTCGAGAAATTCCTTAAGAAATCCCTGGAGGATACCTGGGGAATTTCCTTAAAATATCCCTGGAGAAATTCCTGAACTAATGCCAGAAATAATCTCTGGATACATTTCTAGATGAGTTTCTGGAGGAGTTTTCAGAAGAATTCTGGGAGCAATCTAGTGGAGTTTGGAGTTTTTAGAAGAACTCCCGAAGCAAACTCTAGATGAATTGCTGGAGAAATCCCGGGATGAGTCCATGGAGAAACTTCCAGGAGAAATTTCTTAAGAAACCTCTTGAAAAATTCCTAGAGGAATCCTCAGAGAAATTTCTCGAGAAATTCTTGGAAGAATCCCTGGGAAATTTTTTTGGAAAATCCCTGGAGGAATCTCTGAAGCAATTTCTGAAGAAACCTCAGGAGGAATGCCTGGAAAGTTCTGGACAAATTCATGCAGGAAGTTCTGGGTAAATTTTTTGCGGAATCCCAGGAAGAATTCCTGGATTAATCTGTAAAGGAATTTCTGTGGAAATTCCTTGGAACTATCCCTGAAAGAATTCTTGAATGAATTCCTGGAGGAATCTCGAGAGAAATTCTTGAAGCAGTTAATGGAGGAATTTCTGAAGAAATTCCAAAAGAAATTTCTGAAGAAATTCCAAGAGAAATTTCTGAAGAAACTCCAAGAGAAATTTCTGAAGAAAATCCAAGAGAAATTCATAGAGGAATTCCCAGAATAATTCCAGGAGGAATTCCTGAAGGAATTGCGGTAGTAATTTCTGAAGGAATTCCTATGGGAGTTCCTGGATCAATTCCTGGAGGACTTTCTGAAGGGATTCTTGGGGTAATACTTAAGTAACCTCTTGAGGAATTCCTGGAGGCATCCTTAGAGGAATTTCTAGAGAATTACTTGGAAGAATACCTGGGGGAATTCTTGCAAAAAAAAAAACCTGGAGGAAATCCTGAATCAATTTCTGGGAGAACCTCAGGAGGAATTCCAGGACAAATCTCTATAGGAAATCTTGGGGAAAACCCGTGGAACTATTCATGGAAGAACTGCAGGAGGAATCCCTAAATGAATATCTTGAGAATCCCTGAATGAATTCCTGCAAGAATCTCTAGAGGAATTCTGGAAGGAATCCATGGAGAAATTTCTGAAGGAATTCCTGGAGAAATTTTTAGAGGAATTCAGAAAGGAATTTCTGGTGGAGTTCCAAGAGGATTTTCTGGAGGAATTACTGCAGGAATCATCGTTGGAATTCCTGGAGGGATCCATGAAATAAATCCTGGAAGAATGTGCAGAGGAAACCCTAGAGAAGAAATTCCTGGAAGAATTTTCGGAGGAATTCATGGAAGAATTCCTGGATCCAAACTTGAATAAATTCCTGGAGTAATTCCTGAGGAAATACCTGGGATAATAACTGGAGAAATTCTTGGTAGAACTCTTGCAGAAGTCTCTGGAGAAATGCCTGAATGAAATCCTAGAGGCATGCCAGGAGGAATACCTGGAATAATTCTTGAAAAAAAACCGGGAGGAATTTCCGAAGGAGTTCCCAGAGGAATCTCCAGATTTATTCGTGATGAATTACAAAATTCGATTTCTGAGGGAATTCCAGGTGGATTTTCTGAAGAATTCTCAGGGGAAATACTGAAGAAACCGCTGAAACTCCTGAGGAAATCCTGAAATCCTTGATTAATTCCTGCGGGAGTTTCTGAAGGAATCCCAATAAGAGTTCTTCTAGAAATGTTTAAAATAATCTCGGAATTCGTTTTTGTAAGAATAACAGAAGAAATTTCCGGTGAAGCCCTGGAGGAACTCTTGAGGAATCCCGGAAGCAAGCCCCATTAGGAACTCTTTATGGAATCTCAGGAGAGCTTTCTTAGCGAATACCTGGAAGAATTTTTGTAGGAATATTCCTGGATAAAAAAATGAAGAAATCAATGTATGCAGTATTTGTTGAAGGAATACTAGGATCCCTAGTGGAGTGGACCTGGTGGGATGGTTAGAACACTCCCGACAAACTCGCAAAATGTGAGTTCTTCCTTCGGAAGGGCAGTAAAGCGTGGGTCCCGAGATGAACTAGCCTAGGGCTTTAGTTTTTTTTTATGTGTATTAACGAGATTTTTAAATCTCGTTAATACACATAAAAAAAACTAGGATCCCTAAAGGTTTTTTGTACAAATTTTTCAAGCAATTCTTGGAGTGTTTTTTAAGAATCTCTAAGTGAAATTTTCTAAAAGAATTTCTGGAATACATTCCTGCAGGAATACTTCGAATCATTCCAGATGTAATTATTGGAGCAATCTCTAGTGGAATTTTGGAAGGCATATATGGAGATATCCCTGTAGAAATCTCTGAATACCTGCAGAAATACCTTAAAGGATCTCTGGAGAAATTCCTGAAGGAAACTTCGAAAAAGGCCCTGGAACAATTACTGGAGGAACCCCTAAAGATATCCCAGGACAAATCCCCGAAAAAATGTCTAGTGGAATCCCTAGATGAAGTCTTGATTATTTCTGGAAGAAGCCAAGATGGAATCACTGAATTAAGCTATGGAAATAAAAACTTGGAGGAATTGTTCGTACTCATATAGTTTACAAAACTATGAACAAATCTGAAACAGACATTTTGATTACTCAAAACTACAATACTGATTTGCATATTCACATATCGGGCGCCCATCCCGCTTAAAATTCATCTCAAGTCAGGCCCCCCCTGGGCCCCCTCCAGGAAAAAATCCTAGTTACGCCAATGGTGACACTAGCCGCATAACCACGAAGCCATATAATTTTAATTCACTAACTTCCTACGAAACTCTCCCTTTTTCCAATAATCCACGAAAATTCATGCGAATTAGCAGTTCCCGGCTATTACTATTCCTTGAATTTGCGATGAGAATTTCGGAATATTAACAAACGTTGGCGTTTCCGGCAGTCTGAAAGCACAGAATACAATGCTCTAATAGTGTTGTGTCGACACTACACACTGCTAACGCTAGCTCGAGGCGTCTAATTTTTCATGCTTATGCAGTTACTTTTCGTTTGTAAATTTCTTGTACATCTTCGGGGAATCATTCAAAATCTGTAATCAATTTATCAGATTTCTAGGTTAAGCACTCTTCTACCATACTTGCAATTCAAACCCATTGTATGAATGACAAGTTCTTGTAGACATTAGCGGATAATGTGAGGTATGCACTTCAAACGGAATCGCTCAAGCAATTTTCGTTCAGTGCATTATTTTGCTGTGACCGAAAGGGTCAAGAAATTTAACACAGCAAGCCCCATTTGATTCGGCGTTCCGCTTGCTCATCTCTTGAGCGATTCCTTGCCTGAATTTTCCTCGCATCGAGATAGGCCAAGAAATTTCTGGCGATCTGCGTACTACCTATAACTGTGCTATACTAGCCCAAACCAGCAAATTCAAAAGAGCCCAAAATGAACCTTTTTCAGGCTAAAATTTCCAATGCGTCAAAACTTACTCCTTCTGTTAATTTCGTGTTTGGCCTACCCGGCAAAATATCAAACACACACCTGTTACATTCCAAGCCTTTGCCTTTCTTCTTCAAGCATCACCTACCGCAATGCTTTGAGAGCATTAACAAATACATCAGGCAACATAATTTCCGATGCTCTTCCAGAGCATCTTCAGCCACACCAGCTGAATCCATTTTCTTCCGATACTCTTCTAGAGCATCCCCGGCACATCAGCTGCAACCATTTTGATCTGATGCTCTTCTAGAGCATATTTGGTCACATCAAACGGATCAAAAAACACCTGGCACATCGCTAGACGATTTTCCATTCCAAAATCGAACAAACTCCGGCGCTCTTCCAGAGCCGAAACGAATTCATTACATAATGCATCCGGCGCTCTTCCAGAGCGCCTTCGACTTTGCAAGCCGAAACCAAACCTAACGTGGACCATGCCAATTCAATTTAGCAACACATTCCGGCGCTCTTCGAGAGCGCCCAAAGGTCTCCATCCACATCAGTGGGAACCGCTTTCTTCCGATGCTCTTCCAGAGCATCTTTCGCTTCACAAGCGCAAAACTTCCAAAATTTGGTTTTGAAAAATGAACATCAATGTTCAAATTCAATCGCCCACGCAAACATTTTTTTTCTGTTTTACTGCATCAGATTCACCTATTTGATCACTTTTAATTATTTTTCACTTACCCTTGTTGTTTCAGTACCAGTACGATTTTTTTATTTATTGCTTGAAACAGCAATAAATCCTGGCAGGTACGCCATTGTGCAGGTTCAATCTCCACGTGCTGGGTACTAGTAATCCTACATGTAGAGGATTTCTACTGGGTACATTGCGGAGCGCACCAAAGACGTCCACCGCGTCCGACAGTCTACCGAAGAAAGAGGCAGAGTCATGGCCAACCTTGATCTGGTCGGCACCGCGCTGACAGTTAGGAGTTACTAGGGGTGTGTTGTGAACTACCCGTTAGCATACTGAGGGGTAAGACTACGCACACGCTAAAGCCACACTACTGAGGGAGCATTCGATACCACACACTTGTGTCCCTGCCGGGCCCTACCGTAGCCGAACGGTTGCGGTGGCCACCTGCTCCTCTCACTGTCGCCGCAGTGCCGTGACGAGTTCTTCCGGTTCGTTGATCTCGTCTAGGTTCTTCACTTTCAGTGTCGATTTCGTCGTAAGAACCTTCACCTCGACACCCTCGCCAAGGACCTCTTTCGCCAGACTTTTGTTGTCGAGGATCATTTCACCCGTACGGCATGTTATGTAACGCATGAATCGACCTTCTTTAACCCAGACTCCCCCTTTTTTTTCCTTCTAAACCATAGGGGGATAATCTGCTCAACAGACACCCTAACAGAAGGTTAGGGTAGTGTAGGTCTGAGTCCGTCTTCTACAACAAAAGTAAAAGCCAGGACTACTCTCTCCTCGTACCCACTAAACCATTCCTATGGTCGCCAAACCCTACGTCTTTCCGGAACCACCAAGAAGATATTGCTTCAGAGAGAGGCTAGAGCACATCGCACCCTCAAGGTTAGCTGCGTAGCCTAGCAGCAACGAACATGGATTACTCGCTCTGGAGAGTCCACCACGGTAACATGCTGGCGCTTAGCCAGTTTCTCGAGTGGTCCTCGCCACTCCCTTTGTCCTCGGAAGGCGGGCAGGGTCAACACCGCCCGCGCCCAACTGCTTTGCAGACATCAAGAACTGATGTCCACGTGGAACCCGATCTGACCTGCTGAAGGCAAGGGTATCACCATAGACTACCCTTCAGGCCCTATCAGCTGCACCAGAAGGTTGCTGACAGCAGGGTCTCCAGCTGCCCCGACCCTTGCCGGGGAGTCCTTCCCAAACGCGGGCTTGGATCCAACCCAGTAGACCGACGCCACGACAGCACCGCTACCGGGACTTCCTCTCCGCGGCCACTTAATCGCTGTAGTAAGGGTCGATCTCGACCGCAGGGCACCGGTATGACCTACGAAGCCGACTCCGAACCCCTGGACCACCTCTTGTACTGCATCTGGACTAGCCACTCTCCGAGTCCACGCGCCACCTCCTCTGTAGCTCCCAGACGATATGGGTGATAGCCGTTGAAACGGCGTTCCAGCCAAACTCATCCCTACACATCCTCTGGACCAAGTTGTCCGGGTTTGTGTCCTCCCCGCATGTGGCAAGCATGCGGTCACGCATTGTGCGAAAACGCGGGCACACGAACAAAACGTGTTCCGCCGTTTCCTCTAAACCATTGCACACTGGGCATTCGGGAGAATCCGCATGCCCGAAACGGTGTAGATACTGTCGGAAGCAACCATGACCTATAAGGACCTGTGTCAGGTGGAATGTAACTTCCCCATGGCGCCAATTAATCCAACTATCTACCCTCGGTATCAATCTATGGGTCCACCTTCCTTTGGTGGAACTGTCCCACGCGCGCTGCCATTTGACCATAGAGGCCATCCTGGCAGTCCTGCGTATGCCTCTTGTGCCGCGCATTTCGAAGCACTCCATGTCCTCACTAAAAAGAATGCTGATAGGCACCATACCAGTAATGGCGCAGAGAGCGTCGTGTGACACGGTACGGTACGCGCTCGCAATCCTCAGGCACATAAGCCTGTAAGTACTTTCCAGCTTCCGTCGGTAGCATTTGGTACTTAGCGCGGTGCCCCACGCCGGGCCGCCATTCCTAAGTATGGACGTAGCAACACTAGCCAGAAGCTTGCGCTTACTGGCGTACACCGCTGAGCTATTGGACATCATCCGGGACAGTGCCGCAATAGCTGTGGAGGCTCTTTTACAGGCATAATCGACGTGGCTAGCGAAGGTAAGCTTATCGTCGATCATCACGCCCAAGTGTTTGACGGAGCGCTTTGACAGGATAGTGCACTCACCTACACTGATCTCCATCTGCTGCTCCGACTTCCGGTTGTTAAGAACCGTCACCTCTGCCTTGTGGTGAGCCAGCTCCAGTTTCCTGGATCGCATCCACGCCTCCACAACCTTGATCGAGTGGTCGGTAGTCAACATCACCTCCTCGATCGTTTTACCGTAGACTTCGAGCGTAATGTCGTCGGCAAATCCGACAATCTTCACTCCCACTGGGTACTCTAACCTCAACACCTCGTCGTACATGACATTCCATAACACCGGACCCAGGATGGAACCTTGCGGGACTCCTGAGGTTATGTGAAAGCACTTCCGACCCACCTCCGTGTCATAGACTAGTACACAATTCGGAAAGTAACTTCCGAGAATCTTGTACAAGTACTCCGGTATCCCCAGACGCAAGAGCGCATCGGCAATAGCAGACCAGCTGGCGCTATTAAACGCATTCCTAACATCCAGAGTCACTACTGCGCAAAAGCGAATTCCCCGCCTCTTAGGCTCGAGTGCTTTCTCGGCGGTTTTTGTAACCGACAAGATAGCGTCTACGGTGGACTTCCCCTTCCGGAAGCCGTACTGGTTACTCGAAAGACCATTTTCGCCCTCGGTGAACCTCAACATTCTATTGAGGATGATCTTTTCGAGCACCTTCCCCGCCGTGTCAATCAAGCATATTGGTCTATATGCCGACGGGTCTCCGGGTGGTTTCCCCGCCTTTGGCAATAGTCCCAGGCTCTGCCTCTTCCAAGCTTCTGGGAAAACTCCCTCGTCCAGGCATTTCTGCATAGCAGACTGTAGAAGTAGGGAGCGATACATTATTTAATTAAAATGAATTTCGATTCCGAAAGCACACAACAATTTCCATCGGTGCACCCATTGAGAAACTGCATGCACACCGAAATCATACTTCCGTGCTTGCGATTGACGGAAAGCAAGCTATCGAAATCACACTCGGGGCTAGAGTGCTGTTTGGCGAGAGAGAGAGAGAGATGATTCGGATCAAAGGAGAAAAAGAGTAAGGTGAACGATGAATGGCTGGGCTGGTTGAACAGAAAGGCAGTTTTGAGAATGATGTGATAGAGTACGGTTGGTTAGTTTTATTGGAGAAAAATAAATAATTTGTGAATGTGAAAAGAAACCGTTATTATTGTTTTTTAGTGAAGAAATCCTACAATGGCGTATGTCGGTAGGTTGTGAGTTGTTATTTTCTTGTTAAAATATGCGCTCCTTGAAATGAAATGTTGAGGTTTGGATCCAGTGAGGATGTGTTTTGATGATGGGAAAAAGCGGGATTGAGATTGGCATGTGCTATATGTGATAACTTGCTTCGTATTACATTTATTTTTCAGTTCAGAATTTTCAGGGCAGCAATCAACAAAACGCACGGGCTGAAACACATAATAAAAAAACGGTGAGTATTTTTTTAAATATATCATAACATTTTCTTTTTCTTTTCAGAGTTAGCCGCTCATAGTTTATGCACTCAAAATGTAAAGCAATATAGGTTAATTGATTTTAAAAATAATAATAATGCTAAGGTCATGTATAAATAAATATGTAAATTAGGAGTAGAAGAGGAGAAGGATGTAGAAGTAGGGAGCGATACATTATTTAATTAAAATGAATTTCGATTCCGAAAGCACACAACAATTTCCATCGGTGCACCCATTGAGAAACTGCATGCACACCGAAATCATACTTCCGTGCTTGCGATTGACGGAAAGCAAGCTATCGAAATCACACTCGGGGCTAGAGTGCTGTTTGGCGAGAGAGAGAGAGAGATGATTCGGATCAAAGGAGAAAAAGAGTAAGGTGAACGATGAATGGCTGGGCTGGTTGAACAGAAAGGGAGTTTTGAGAATGATGTGATAGAGTACGGTTGGTTAGTTTTATTGGAGAAAAATAAATAATTTGTGAATGTGAAAAGAAACCGTTATTATTGTTTTTTAGTGAAGAAATCCTACACAGACCTGAACATCTCGGGAGCCTCTGCAATAGCTACTATTAAGGCCAGGTTCGGAACTCCGTCCGGACCTGGGGCCTCACCTACGCTAAGGGACTTAGCTGTCCCCGCAAGTTCTTCATCGGTGACCCTCTCCTCATCGCCAGCCCCAGTCCCCGGCTGTCCTACGAAAGAAGGCCAAGGACTAGGATCATGACGCGGAAAAAATCCTCCAATAATCCCCTCCAACATCTCTGGAGATTGCTCTGAAGGAGCCATCACACCTCTCGTCTTGGCCATAACGATCCTGTAGGCGTCACCCCACGGTTTCGTATTGGCACTCTGACAGAGACCCTCAAAGCAGGCCTTTTTGCTTGCTCTTATCTCGGTCTTGAGCGCGGCTTTTGCAGCGGCGAACACCACCCGCCGTTCGTTTCGCTCTTCCTCTGATCGTGCTCGCTACATCCGCCGCCTAGCCCGTAGGCAGGCGCGGCGCAGGTCCGCAATCCCGTCGGTCCACCAGTATAAGCTGGTGGTCTCCCATTTCTAGGGTGGACTCGCCTAGGCATGGTCGCATCACACGCACGTGAGAGCACCGCTACCAGCTCGTCGCCGTGTAAACCAATTAAATTTCGGTGACGGCGGAGCGCCTCCCTAAATACCCCTTCGTCGAAGTATGATGTCTTCCACCTTCGAGGGCTTGGCCTTGGCCTAGCCGCCTCTTCTTCTATCCGCTGTCTGCTATTGTTGTAGTCGATACTGTAGCGAACCGCCAGGTGGTCGTTGTGAGTGTAGCTATCATCTACTCTCCAGTTCGAACTACTTGTTAAGCCAGGACTACAAAAGGTCACGTCCATAATTGACTCCGCTCCGTTTCGACTAAAGGTACTCTTGGTACCTACATTAGCCAAGTCGACATCTAAGATGGCCAGTGCTTCTAGCAGGATCTGACCCCGCTGGTTCGTGAAACGGCTTCCCCATTCCACAGCCCAGGCATTAAAGTCACCCGCTATTACCACCGGCCTTCGCCCTGTTAGCACGGTCGTTAAGCGGTCCAGCATTTGCGTGAACCGCTCGATCGGCCACCGCGAAGGCGCATAACAGCTACAGAAGAAGACCCCGTTTATTTGGCGACCACGAAGCCCTCATAGGTAGTAGACACCAACTCCTGGACGGGGTATTTACCCGTCGTCCATATCGCCGCCATTTTTCTGGTCCCATCCGCGACCCAGTTGCCGTTGCCGGCGGGTACTCGGTATGGGTCCGATATGACTCCCCCCTATGTAACACTTTTTGTATGGGACCTCACCATTTTTTGTATGGGTCGTCACGTTCTGCAAAACCCTTCTCTCCGTAATTTGTGAACGGCTACCTAACGATAAAGCATCTTTGTCTTCTCCTCGATCACTAAGCGTGTTCTTAAAAATACATAGGGGAAAGTGGGGTAAGATGCCATTTTGGAACTTTCATCGTTTTCAATGATATATAGTTTCATTTGTTAGGCTTTCAAAGTGGTAACAGCAACTAGACAATATTTGCTCGATGCTTCAGTAAAAATATTCACTAAATTATTGCATTTTCATCGATTTCAAAAATTGGTTCGTAAAACGGAAGTGGTGCAAAAAGGCCATCTGCCATGGGGTAAGATGCCACTTCATGAAAACATTAAAAAATTACGTCCATAAGTTTTCTGCCATTTTTGACTCACTTTCACCCTCTGTCCCGTTTTTTTTTTCGTATACTCAATACATGGAGTGTCACTCCCCTTCCCCGCTAAACGATGGTCGTCATATTTGAATGATCCCTAATATGGATAGCGTAGACATCAACAACCATGCGCCTCCATGGGTGCCTCAATCTCCTTGGAAACACATGGCTGGTAATAAAATCACCCGAAAACCTTAATTGGGTTGTTTAGTAAATTAAATATTGCCATGTTCTTTAGCCTAATGGAAAGAGCTCATTTTTCTGAGTATAAGGTGATTTTACTGCGTTTCTATTCCTTTGTTTTGATGGTTAAATAAACAAAACGGTTTTAATTTCCGTGGATAGAATGACAGCTCAATCGATAAAGTGACAGTTCGCCCCGAATAAAAAAAAATCCCCATACAATCTTTAAATGCATTTCAAAAATAGTTCCCGGGCACCAAAAATTATGAAATTTTGGATTTCGACTAATTTTTGGACGGAGATTCCGATTATGCAATAATCTGAATACCCCTAAAGAACCCAATTGCAAGCACGAAAAACCGGAAGTTGCCAATTTTCATTGGGAAATCAAAAGATTTTCCGTGGGTTTGGCGGCCTAGTTTAATGCAAACATATCTTGGCACCATTCACCTATAGTAATGATCAAGTCCTAGGAATGGTTTTATGAGTTGGGCCATTTTACCCCATCTTGGCATTTTGGGCTCTGTTCCTCTACGGCATTTTTTGAAATGAATTTCCACCATGAGGATATACACTTAATTTGTTCGAGTGTTGGTGTGCTTCATTCGAGCGTTTTGTTCCAACTGTGACAGAGTCTGCTTCTCAGCTTAAGTTGCGCGTAAAATGTCTTAACCAGTGCTTCCGGAGTGTGAACTGTGCACTTTCATTGTTGAAAGTTGGACTCTTGTCTTTGGTTAATCGGCTACCATTGAAATTAAATGTCGAAAAATAAAACAAAGAGAATGTGGACTCCGCAGCCGTGGGCCCATATAGCCGAGGCGGTAAACGCACGGGTATTCAGCATGACCATGCTGAGGGTGACGGGTTCGATTCCCGATCGGTCCAGGATCTTTTCGTAAAGGAAATTTCCTTGACTTCCTTGGGCATAGAGTATCTTCGTGCCTGCCACACGATATACACATGCAAAATGGTCATTGGCAGAGGAAGCTCTCAGTTAATAACTGTGGAAGTGCTCATAGAACACTAAGCTGAGAAGCAGGCTTTGTCCCAGGAGGACGTTACGCCAAGAAGAGGAGTGGACTCCGCAGCGCAAAACAGTGAAAGTAATCGAAGTAGTTTTCAAAACTATGCAAGTTTATCGTTACTCAATTTTACCTCATGTCAATATATTTTTCAAATCAAATTTGAAATTTGTCTATTCTCCTATAATTCTCAAAATTCACGACAATCATTAATTATCCGCAGCACCATTAATCATTTTGACTCCTGTATTACATACCAGATACTGAACCTTTCTCCAAACAATCACCTCTGTCCATCTTGTTACACCTACGAAATCCTAACTGGTAATAAGACAATACCCCTTCAACAAAAGGCGTTCGATAAAATCAACTTTCCTCGCTTTCTTGCATTGAAATTTCCCAAGCCGAAAATCTCTCATGCCTTCGATTCATCCATCTAGCTAGCAGCTAATCACATCGGGCGACGAATCAACACACGGAAATCAATTGACATCGATCCCTCCCTTCCCGTGTTTACTGTGTGGGCTATGGACTTTCGGTGCGGAGGGTTATCTGATTTCATGTCCTGATGTGCTGCTAGGTACACTATCGTATTGTTGCCTCAATCACACAGCAGGACCAAACCAAGCCAGTACCGACTGAACAAATAACCATATTGAGAAGGACACTTTCTCCTGTCTATAGTTCCCTGGTCTGTCAAAGGCCAAATTAATGATTTAGTCTCTGGGAAGTTCAAACAAATCGGGAAAATCTTCTCCTGAGATCATTAGCGAAATTGGTAGCATAAAAGTGGCGAATTAGTCCGGTGTTTGCGAAACCAGCAATTTGTCAAACGGTTCGACGGACGGGTCCTTTTTGATTGAACCTTTTTGGATTCAGATTCTAGATGCTGACGATGATTAATTATTGTAACGTACGCATACAAATATCGTAGAAAACGTTCCGAATTACGAATATTTCCATTACACAATTATGGGGTGACCAATGCATGTCCAAAATACAACGGATTTCGGACACTTTGGTTATGATTACGTTGTAGAAGAGACTATAGGGGCTGTCCATTTGTAAGTAAGGGAATTTTAACGATTTTTCGACAACCACATCCATCCCCCTTAAGATTTTGTTGTAGGGAACCCAACATTTTTTGAGTACCTCAGGGCCTGTCCATAAACTACGTAGACTGTGAGGGGGGACGGGTGGGGGCCTTGCCAAAGTCTACGCTCCATACAAATTCTTAAATTTTTGTATGAACAAAAGTCTACGAGGGGGAGGGGGGGGTCTGAGATGGCCAAAAATGATTCTACGTAGTTTATGGACAGCGCCCATAAGATTTCAAACCCCCCTCTCCTTATAAACTCTTATGTAATGAATGGACAGCCCTCTAGCTCTGCGCACGATTGGCAGGCCACATTTAGAACTTCTGTTAGCTCTGAAGAAAAATAAGAAAAAAACTCTTGAAAGAATTCCTGGAGGAATTCATATAGAAATTTCTCGAAGAGTTTCTGGGAGAATCCTTGGAAAAACTCCTGAAGGAATTGCCGGAGGATTCCGAGGGGAATTCCTTGATGAGATTGAGGAATTTCTCTAGGAATACCTCCAGAAACTCCTTCAGGAGTTCCCCCAGGAATTCCTCTACGACATACCCCAGGAATTCCCACAAGATTTTTTCCAGGGATTTCCTCTAAGGAATTCCTATACGACCTTACCTCACTAATCAGACTAAAGCTTGGAACACATAGCGTCCGTTCCGTCGGGGTTTGCGTTTTTTTGACAGTTTTTCCATGGGAAATGTGTAAAACTACTGTCACGCACACGCAAACGTATGCATTGTGTGGGGCACTGGAAGCATTTTCTCTTTTTTTTTGGTTTTTGATTTTTTTATTAAATAACGAAGCAATATTTTCAAAATCGGTTTACGTGCACATTTAGAGTATGGATCAAGGTATCTTCTGAATTTTTTTGAGGTGGAAAATGTTTTCTATTTTTACAGAAATCATTTTTATGTGAAATTTTGTTCAAGAATGGTTTCTGCAAAAACGAAACACATTTTCCACTACAAAAAAATTCAGAAGATACCTTGATCCATACTCTAAATGTGCACGTAAACCGATTTTGAAAATATTGCTTCGTTATTTAATAAAAAATCAAAAAACAAAAAGTGAGGAAATGCTTCCAGTTTCGCCTTAGGGCCTGAGTGACCTCTGCTGTACGTTACATAGCAGTCGTCTCCATTCTACTCGGCCCATGGCTGTGTGTCTCCAATTCCGCACTCTGTGAAGGGTCCGCAGATCATCCTCCACTTGATCGACCCACCTAGCACGCTGCGCTCCACGCCTTCTTGTACCGGTCGGATGATTCTTGAGAACCATGACCCGCCCACCGTAGCCTCCCGCTTTTCGCGGTGTGGACGATGGTTGATTCTCTCAGCAGCTGATGCAGTTCATGATTATTTCGCCTTCTCCAATTTCCGTCTTTCATCTGCAGTCCGCCGTAGATGGTACGCAGCACCTTCCGTTTGAAACCTCCAAGGGCGCGTTGCTCCTCTGCACGTAGAGTCCATGCTTCGTGCCCAAAGAGGACTGCCGGTCTAATCAGCATTTTGTAGATAGTGAACTTCGTGTGACGGCGAACTTTGTTCGATCGTAGAGTTCTGCGGAGTCCAAAGTAAGATCGATTTCTTGCCACAATGCGTCTCTAAATTTCTCTGCTGGTATCGTTGTCGGCGGCCACCAGCGGTCATTATTACGCCCTCGTACGATGTCTGCACAAGGATCAAGCCATTTATTTGCTAAACACTTCGAATCTGTTTTTTCCCTGAACGCCGCTTCTAAACGGGAGATTGCAGACGCTGTCCGTGATGTTCCCGTCGACGTCGTTGATCTAGGAATGTTCACTATAAACCCGAACATGGTCTCACTTGCGGCTAGAAAACTAAAACGATCCTATGTTCCCGGTCCCGATGGATTACCTGCAGTTATCATCTGCCGTTGTATTTCTGCATTGGCACAACCTTTGTGTGATATTTTCAATCGCTCACTCCAGCAGTCCAAATTCCCACGCATATGGAAACAATCGTATATGACACCTGTTTTCAAACGTGGTGATTGCCATAATGTCGCAAACTATCGGGGAATCACTATCTTGTCAGCTGTCTCCAAACTGTTTGAGATAATAGTATGTGGAATCATCTTCGATGCCACAAAAAGCTATATCTCCACTGAACAACATGGGTTCATGCCTAATCGATCGGTCACTACCAACTTGCTGACTTTCACATCAAAGTGTTTGAGGGGAATGGAAGCAAATGCACAGGTGGACGCTATTTACACCGACTTGAAGGCAGCGTTTGATAAAATTGACCACGGAATACTTCTACGAAAGTTATCTCGCCTCGGTGTCGCTTCGCATTTGGTGTCTTGGTTGGAGTCATACCTTACAGGACGAGAGCTTCGAGTGAAGATCGACGGCTGTGTATCATTATCGTTTTCCAACAAGTCCGGAGTTCCGCAAGGAAACAATCTTGGGCCGTTGCTTTTCATTATTTTCTTCAATGATGCTGCTTTGGTTTCGACGAAGGATTGAAGCTGATCTATGCGGATGACCTGAAGCTGTATATTGTGGTGCGTTGTATAAATGATTGCAGACATCTTCAGAACTCGCTGACACTTTTCGCAGATTAGTGCCGTAGAAATAAGCTGACTATTAGCGTGGAAAAATGTTAGATGATTACTTTCCACCGCACAGTACAGCCGATTGATTTTCGATATCAAACCGCAGAGATAGCGCACAAGCATAAGAGTAGAGGCACAGACAAACAGACGTAACACTTGCGAAATTTCCATCGACCACGCTTTTAACGATCGTTTTAAATTTTCATAGTTATGGCTTTCACAACCAGAGGCGCGCGCATCGTTTTTCTATGCGTTTTACGTTTCATACTAGCGCCTTCTGTTGACGATATTGCACAACACAGTGATTCGTGCAACTTTTACACCAGGTGATGATAGTGTGAACTAGGCGATGGATTTCCATGAAAATTGTTCAAGGTGTTACGTCTGTTTGTCTGTGGTAGAGGGATTCGCTACTGTGTAGTATAGTGACTCTGGATGTAAGGCACGCATTCAATAGAGCCAGTTGGCCGGCTATTGCCGATGTGCTCCTGCGTCTGGGGATGCACGGGTAGCTGTACAAGATTTTCGTAAGTTACTTCCAGAATCGAGTACTAGTTTACGACACAGGCGTGGGTCGGAAGTACTTTATCATAACCTCAGGAGTCCCACAGGGTTCCATCCTGGGTCCGGTGTTATGGAATGTCATGTAAGACGAGGTGTTCAGGTTAGAGTTCCCTGTGGGGGTGGAGGTCGTCGGCTTCGCTGACGGCATTACGGTGGAAGTCTACGGTGAATCGTTTGAAGAAGTGGAGTTGACTACTACCCACTCGCTCAAGGTCGTGGAGGCATGGATGAGATCCAGGAAACTGGAATTGGCTCATCACAAAACTGAGGTGGTGGTTGTGAACAAGCGAAAGTCGGAGAAGCAAGCGGCGATCAGTGTAGGAGACGATTGCAGTATCACTTCAAAGCGCTCCGTCAAACACTTGGGTGTGATGTTCGACGATAAGCTTACCTTCGGTAGCCACGTTGATTATGCCTTATAAGAGCCTCCACAGCTATAGCGGCACTGTGTAAGTATCGGGTCAGCCAATCGGGAGCGTCCAAGAGACTCCCCGACTCAACTGCCTCAAGGTCGGCACGTTCACCTAAGTTTACCGCGGGACAGGGAAATTTCGCACTTTTACAATGTTCCTGGCTTCTCCTTATCTTTCACTTTTTCCCACTTTCTTACTCACTAATCTGACCTTTTCTTTTTCTCTTCGGGCCCCTTTGTTTTACTCTAACCACCTGACTTCGTGCTGCTCGTGGCCTGGCAATGGCCGCCGTGTCCTCCTTTTGTACTTCACAGTTTCGGCCACGTCTGGCCACTTTCGTTTTTCGCACGGTTCTAGGGGTTCTGGGCTGCAGTTTTCTCGGACCTTCCTACGCGTCCTAGGCTACCGATATTAGCGGATCGGTCGTCGGCCAACAACGATGCCGGAATTTGCTCCAAATGGGGCACTAGGACGACGTAGGCCTTATAATAGAAATCTAGTGATTTCTATATCAAAACACGATGGGATCCTGATATAAACGAAACAGTATATATGTATTTGAAACCACGGTTCTAGGACAAAGGTGGTTCACGACATTACCTGATGTCCACTTCCGCTTCCTTTGTCCTCTTCCTATACTCTTCCACTAACACTTGACTTTTCAAACTTCACAACTTTTTTTGGTTTTCGAACTTTGGTCACTTCTAATCTCTCCAACAGTATTCGAGCAAGTGAACGAGTGGAACTCTAGTCTCTGCCTTCGGGGTTCTTGACCTGAGGCATCGGTCATTGTTCTTCCTTTCGGGGTTCTTGCAATGGCCCCAAATTCGCCCTCCTTATGGCCGCCTGAATGATACCCTTCAAACCCTGGTGGTGGGTTTTTGAAGCTCTTTCGGTGGTAGCCAGGAGATAGGTGGTGGTAGTCATGACCCTGCAGGGTGGTTTCGCCTACTAACGCCCTATTTCTATGCCAGGTGGGTCTGCTAGGGAAAAACCTGCACTAGAGCAAAGTCTACCTGTCCTGTATCCTTTTCCGCACATTTAAACACAAAATCACTTCGGCACCACCAATTAACAAACCAAACACTCACGTGACGCCTCGCCCATACTAAGGTATGGTGGCCCGACTTGGGCCCGGCGCTAAGTACTAAAAGCTACCGTAGTAAGCTGGAAAGTGCTTACAGGCTATTGTGCCTGAGGGTTGCGAACGCGTACCGTACGTACCGTACCGTGTCACACGACGCTCTCTGCGTCATCACTATGTCGCTTGTGGTATCCTTATCAGGGAAGACATGGAGTGCTTCGAAATGGGCGGCACAAGAAACATACGCAGGACGTCAAATGGCAGCGCGCGTGGGACAGTTCCACCAAAGGAAGGTGGTCCCACAGCCACAGATTGATCTCGAAGGTAGACAGTTGGGTTAACAGGCGCTATGTGGAAGTAACATTTGGAATGTCCGGTTTGTGCTGGTTTAGAGGACAAGGCGGAAAACGTTTTGCTTGCCACATGCTGGGAGGACACGACTCCGGGAAATTTTGTCCATAGGATGTGTAGAGATGAGTTTGACTAGAATGCCGCTTCAACGGTTATCATCAACATCGTCTTGGAGCTACAGAAGAGGTGAACTCGAAAAATTGATAGTTCAGACGCTATACAAGAGGTGGTCCAAGGGTTCGCAGTCGGCTTCGTAGGTCAGAAACCCGAACTTTATCCGAACGTGAAATCTGTGCTGCTATACGCCAGTGAAACCTGGTGTGTATCAGTGCAGAACACGCAACGGCTGCATGTTTTCATCAATAGATGGATGCGGTATATAATTCGTGCATGGTGGCCTCACAGGCCTGGGTGCCCAGGACTGAAAGTAAGTTCGTAGGTCATGCCGGTGCCCTGCGGTCGAAATTGACCCTTACAGCGCTAAAGTGACTACGGAGAGAACATCCTGGTAGCGTTGCTGTCATGACGTCGATCTACTGGGTTGGATCCGAGCCCCCGGTTGGAAAGGGGTCCTCGGCAAGGTCGGGGTAGGTGGAGGCCACACTGTCAGAAACTTCTTCCTGAGCCTACAGCAGGATGAATCGCGGTGCACGCAGTACCAGCTGTTGATGCTGGTGGTTCGACTTGCCAGCCTTACGAAGACGAAGGGCGTGGTAAGGACCATCCGGGAAGCTACTTTGGTGGAGTTTCCAAAGCGTCGATGACACGGTTGGACATGGACATAATCGCCAGAACATTTGGTACGATCTGGTCAGTAGTGGCTGAGCAGTACGCCTGCCTGAACGCGAAGCAGCAAAAGTCGAGCTGGTGATGAAAATGTCGAAAACAAACTTCACGCTGTCAGGTGGAACCGAGCACGAAGAAAGGTTGTATTGTGATAGACAGGGTAATCATGTTCCGTTTTCTTTCATAAATCAATGCAAATCGTTTTCATTCTTTCATAATTTATTTTTATATACACAATTTTATAAGTCCATAATATGCTTTCTTGTTTTGCTTTATACTCATAGATTATTACACTGCTTATTGGCTTATGCTTAACATACTTCTTTCCGGTTCGTGTTCTCGTTTCCATCCCATTCAATATGATTCCACTAATCCTTAATCCTCGTCATCGTCGTCATTCAAATTTACTTATCGTTTAAATTTACTGCGTCACACTTGTCCGCAGGTAGCTTCCCATGCTTCCCGATAAATAGGGCGTAACTTTGTCATTCGGATTTAACTAGACTTTTTTTTTGTTTTGCGTTCATTCAGTTTGAATAACGATCGTAACCGGAACTGAGAAGGACTTGAACGGGGGGTCAAGAAGTACGGCGTACGTTACGTTTCTCAATATTGCATCCTTTTGAACGAAACGGTAAATTTCGTTTTACGATTTTTGACTAAACTTAGAAAACAAATCAATGGATTTTGTTTCCCTTGCTGGCGTTCCACAAATTTCCACGAGCTAAACAATTAATTTTGATTTCGAACAAGACAACGTACAAAGACTTCCCGCATGAGTGAGAGGGCGTTTCCTATATTTACAGTGGAGGCAGCGGCGGGCGGGGGCTCCATTTTTATGTTCTTTTCATTTGTTTAACTACATTTTATGCTTGTTTTTTGTAATATGATTTTTTTGTTTCACAGTTTGCGAATATCTTTAACTTGAGTTTTTTTTTGCTGTTGTTTGAACAAACGCAGTCACATCCATATAAATTTTTACATAATGCATTTTGTTGTGTTACTTGTTTTTAACATGTTGTTTTTGAACGGTTATAAAAACTACGATTTCCGGTTGCCCGGCTTCGAATGTACAATTGTACAGTTTTTTCTTGGAGATGTTTTTAACTGTGATGATAGATGTCCTACGCGAAAGGTGGTACACTGTTTTAATGGAAGCGAACTGGATTGTGAGATTCGATTCGGGAGATATCGCTTCTCGCGAATGGAGAAATGGGGGATGTTGTTTTGCGTTTGATTTTTTACTTGCTCTATGTACAAAGAATTCGAGAGTCTATGGACGGCCGTAAGATTGCAATTGTTGTTGTTGCTGTTGCTTTTCAATGCTTGTTCTGTGCTATTGGTTCTTCTATTGTAAAGTACAGTAGACGTTCGGTAAGTGCAACACTTTTTTTTACTGCAATGTCAGCTTGACTTATTGTCCAAGGACTATTTTCAGTTTTTTTCTCGAGTACCGTGTACCCCCGTTAGTTTGAACTACACCTCATTTAGCAACGGGGCTTATTTTTAGTTTGAATTTCTATCGAAAAAAAAAGTTCTAATAAACTTGTTTGCTGTTTTTTTTTCAATCTGTGTTTAATTCATTCCAGAGCTAATTTCAGTTTGAACGACGCGACGTCCAGATGTTAGGGAGTTTGAAAATATTCAGATTTAATGCGTTCAAACTAACAGGGATGCACGGTTTAATCTTTTTTCATTTAAAAAAGTCCCTTTAAATCGGAGTAACATTTTGACTTGCAGCTCAAAAGTGTCACACATATCAAACTTCTTGCTACTGCTTGCGTCTGTTTTGAGATGATGGGAAAATCTGTCTGATGTTCCATTTAAGTATATAACTAACACATCCTGTTAGGGCCACAGGACAGATGGGGAAGCTTGTTTTGTACATTTTGAAATAAATAAATATATTCGGCTAAAAATAGTACATTTTCACACGATTCGTGACACATTTTGTATTGCATTCGTCAGTTTTTGAAGTACGTTTCAGTTTCATTTTTTTTAGTAATGAGAATCGGTGCTGTCATTTTGGTGGTGGATTTCCACTACTGTGAGAAATCCGTCGGTTACATTTGTTTGCACTTTCCGTTTTGACAATCTAATCGAGAATGGCACCGAAAAATTTCTTCCATGTTTGATTTAAGTTGAGCATTTAGGAGAAATATTGAAATTTTGAAAAAAAAACTACTAAAAATGACCAACTCTGCCGGAGAAGCTGAAAAGCAAAAACCGGCTTGCTTCGATTGGTTCATTGAGTTCAGGGGATGTCATCGTCGACGACCGAAACGTTGGTTTCGATCTCGTGCTGTCGGCGATGCCGATGACCATCGTGGTTGCTGTCCGAGTCATTATTTCTATCGTTATCAATTAGATTTATGTTTGTAATGTTACTATTCTCTAGAATATTAGCACCCATCAAGATAGCTGGTAGTTCTTCTTGCTGCTGTTGTTGTTGTTGCTGTCGGCGTTGTTGCCCCGCTTCCTGATCGTCCTGTGCCTGCTGCGTTGCGTTCTGGTTCTCCAGTGTTGATGATAGATGATCCAAGCTATTGACGTTGTTGTTGTTTGTGCTGCTGCTACAATTGCTATTGCTGTTGTGATGACTAACGTTGTTGTTGTTGTTGCTGTTGGCAAAGTTGAGAGAGCTTTGAAACTGCGTGAACTGGCTGGTGGTCGCCATCAGGGAGGACAAGGCAGCGGCGGCAACGTCCGAGCAGCAACTGCTGTAGTACGAAGTGGACGACGGCGAAAGCGCGCCTAGCGCGGAAGAAGATGAAGCAGCGACCTGCGCTTGTGTTTGTGAGAGCTGTGGCTGCGACAGCTGGTGTTGTTGTTGTTGTTGCTGCTGCTGCTGTTGTTGTTGTTGTTGTTGAATTTGCTGTTGCTCTTGCTGCTGTTGCTGCTGCTGCTGATGTTGAAGAGTTGCCGCGGCCACAACCGTGGACGACGTGCCGCCCATCATCAGTGAAGATCATGTCGTTGTCAACTGACGCCACACGGCGGTGTGTCACATCGAAGGTAGATAGGGCCACGAGAAACTACTGCCCGAGAGCAGCATGTCACGGATTAACGTCTCGATGGGCGTCTTGCCGACTAACCGGACGAAGAAGAGCTGCTCTATCACCTGGAATGATGGGAAGAAATCGGCAGGTTAGCCATAAGGTTACGGATTCGAAGGAAGCACGTGTGAAACTCACCTGAGATGACACCGTCCGCAGAGATGGTAACCGCAGTAACAGTTTTCCGAAACGGGTCGGCTGGTTGGGATACTGAGACCGGCAGTATTCCTCCAGGGCACACTGCGACTTCTCCTGTAGCGACTCAATGTGAGCTACGTCCGACAGGCCACAGGCATCTGGAAGAAATGGAAATATTGAAAGTTAGTCCAATGATGTCGAGCGGCTTAGAATGTGGATTGGTGTAGAAGCATTGATGGAAGATGAAAGGAAATTGGAAGTTCTGGGAAAGGTCCAAGGAAGTGTTGTAGAAATTAGTGTATAACCACCTGTCACCGAAGAATTTGGGTTGTGTGTTTAGTGAAGCATGTGTTTGTGCGTTTTAGTTTGATGTGAAAGCAGCTGTTAGTGATGTGCAGTTTGGCTGAGTAACATAAGCTGAATGGATCTTCTAGGAAAGTTATCAAAACAAAACAATCAGTAAGTATGAAGATGAAAGAATAATAATGTCTGCAAATGAAAAAGAAAATGAAAACGTTAGTAACCAAAAATGGAATGAAGTAATGCTGAAAAGAAATAAAGAATAATAAACATCATGTAAACATGCATTACCAAATTTACGTAATGAATAATTCAAGTAACGTTGCTAATACGTACTTCAGCCAGAATTACTAGGTTTCCTTGAATTGATTTAGAACTTATAGTTAAATAACTACTTGGAGAGAAGTAGGCGATATGGAGCAGCATCTCCAGAAGTTTATCGACTTTTGTATTCAGCACTCGAGCAGAGGCCGGTGAATGAACTAGCTCTCGACTTGGTAAAATCAAAGCAATTCTTGGAGTCTGAAAGGCGGAGAACAAAAAGCGAATCTGCAGCAGGTGGACGTGGCGCTGAAAAGGCTTTGCATACGGATATTACATCTTATTCCTACAGTAAGCATGGCTTAGCCAGCGGAGAATGTATTTACCTTTTGCTTTATGTCGACGATATCTTGGTCAAGGTTTTTATATAATGGAAGGTTAAGCAGGACATTTAGTTTGTGGAGAAAAGCAGAGGAAGCCAAATTTCAAAGGAATTTGCTGAGGGGGGGGTGTTTGTTTTCAGAATTTCTCACGGTGAAAAAATAATGGCCGCTCAGCCAGTTTTGACATCTAAGACTACCTTAGAATATGTAAATACCTTGATCTTGGTAGCCTGTGCGCAAGAGAAGGAGATTACCATAATCGAGAGAGTGTTGCAGAATTAGATACAGATAATGAGACTGGGCGAAATGACCTTTTTCCGGGAATCCGAGTACACAAGGATGAGAACGGTTTCTACAGTGTCAGTCAGCAGAATTTCATCAGGAAACTGGTCAAGCGTTCCAGGAAGAAAGAAGCGAAGGCTTCCAAATACCCCATGGACTCGGGCTACTTTAAGCTGAGCCAAGGCGGAACGGAACTCAACGACAAACAAGAGTATCGTAGTCTGATCGGTTCGTTGTTGTACCTTGCCACAAACAATCGACCGGACTTACGGCTTGCGATTCAAAGCCGTAAGATCAGTTACCCGTATGACATTGATTGGATTGAGAGTCAGAGAATCCTACGCTACCTGGCACATACAAGCTGAAATTAAGCAAAGCGGAAAAGAAGTTCGAGCTGGTCGGCTACAGCGACGCCGACTGGACGGAAGACAGCAGTGACTGAAGATCTTGCAACGGATTTTCGTAGGTATAAAAGGAGCCACCGTCAATCTGTCTAGCAGGAAGCAGCGTTGCGTGCCGAAAACTACATTGGAGGCGGAGTACGTTGCGCTCTCTGAAGCGTCGCATGCGATCGTTTGGCTTCGGAAGGAGCTGAACGAGGAGCAGGTCAAGCCAACTGTGATATTCGAGGACAACAGCAGCTGCCACGATTTCGTGGCCCTCGACCAACACAGAAAGAGGACGAAGCATATAGATACGCGGTACCACTACACTTGTGAGCTTTCAGCTTCACGAGTGATCGAGTAGAGGTACTGTACGTCGGAGGAGATGGTGGCGGACGTCTTGACAAAATCAAGGTCAAGAAATTTGACAAGGAGCTGGGTCTGATCGGCGTTGCAGATGTAGGAGACAAGGCCTGAATCCGTCCGGAGGAGTGTTGACCGCATAGCACTTATCGAACGTCTACTGTATAAGTAGATGTGCTGAAGTAGTTGATTTGTTGGTATCGAAAACAACTCCAACAGTATCAATCCTTCAAATACACATCCTTGAAATTCAGGTTGTCCAGCTGAAGGCAACCAACTCATTCCAATTCATCTTAGCTAATAGTAGTGAGCGCTTGGTGATGAAGTATGATGAAAATTTAATTATCGTAATAATCTATTATCCCTTCCCTGGTGCACGATCTTGGACATCTCACATGGGAACGAAATACATGCCGACGACTGCATTGTGGGATTTTGATACGAACCAGACTAAGAGAGGGTATGCAAGGGAGCTAGCATTTTTACGGCCACAAGCACACTATACTGAATGATACAGGGTGCAATAATGGTAATTAAACATAATCATATCGCAACATCGGACAGCTCGGTCAGCTACCGAAGACGAATGGTATGAGAATGATGCTGGATGGAGTTGGCTCTCGCTCTCAAATGGCAATAGTAGTAATATCATTCATCTAGTTTTATGAGTCACTGCTCCCGTATACGAGTGGGTATGGTAAATGGATGGCCCATCACAGAAGAAGACTGAGATGCCCCAACTGGACCGTGCCAAGCTACATCGCCATCACCATCAATCTAGTCCTGCCTGCTACCGAATGCTTGGATGTCTAGCTGGTCTGACTAATCATCATCATCAAGAATTTCTATGAGAAAGGCCAAAACAAATTTGCTCTGTAACCGAGACTCGAGTGTGTCCTTACCGGGTGAAAGTACACATTCATTACGGCGAAATTAGACTTGCTGACTTTTGGAGAGTTTGCCATCGAATGGCAAACTGACATCGGAGCGTTGTCTAAACACACTACTTCCCAGTCGGTAACTACCAGCTGTATGTACCTAGGTAGTGTAATGTCGCAAGCCAAGTGCTGTCATCAGGTCGCTACCACATACAGAGATACTTTTGATTAGAGGAACTCCGTACGTTCCGGATTAGCTTACAGCAAACAGAAAATTAACCAAACGGATGAGGAAAGGGAGGGGTGGGAAACTATTAAAAACTTCTTGTCACTTGACTGTCGAACCCTTTTTCGGAGGCTGGCATCAGGCAGGAGGTGCCCTCACCGTTCAGGCGTTGTTCCTCACGTCACGTATGTAAGGCTATCAAAGATCTCACGCTGCTCGGTGTCAGATGGTGGATTATTAGCTTGGGCTCCTTTCTCTGAAGGAATGTGTCTCCAAGACACTGCTCTACACAGTGGTAATGGTTCAAGCAAAAGTTTGAGAATAAAGTGTACCTCGATTTGCTTCAACTTTTGGCCAACCTCAGACCACTGTGCGCCGTGCTACGCCAGTGCCAGATCCTTGATGGGGAACCATCGCAGTTAAACAATAATTTTAACGACGGCAAAATTGCTAATCATAATGATGATCGTAATCGGGTGTAAAACACATGTCTTACATATGACGACGGCGATGGCAGTAACCCTTCGCTTCCATTAAGTGAGGATAAGACAATGTGAGGAAGATACAATGTGGGTTTTTAGCATGAAAAGCGCCACAAGGAGGCTCGTAAAACGTGCCCAAGTTGGAGTTTTAAAAAGGCGAACCCCTTCTCCTAAAGTATGTTCTAGATGATATGGGGCATGATGCAAACGTTCAGCTGAGAGGAGAAATAGCTGACGTAGAGACTCACACGTTCACCCATCATTGTCAAACGCAAGGTCGTGCCGAAAGAAGTGTGTGTCAGAGTTTTTGGAGAAAAGTTTCCGAATGGTGGATTTCAGCCTAGTAGGTAGGTGCTGTAGTTACATACACGGCAAGAAGGGTGTTTGGTAACAATTAAAATCATATTAAAATATTTAATTAGTTTCGTCTCGGTCGGCAAGGCGAGGCAAGCAGCGACAGCCTAGTGTGTGGAATTGTTGCTGCTGCAAATCCGGGCTTGCCGGTGGAGTTCGGGGGTCGGAGTGTGATGTGATGCCGGTGTCGATTTTCCGGCAAATTTGTTCTTCTTTATGAGAGCACGTGCGCTACTGATAGTCGCGAAGGAGTGTATGGGTTGGAGAGCGCTCTGAGGAGGTTACAGACAAAACAATGCGTTAAATTGTACACATATTTACACTCGTTTTTAATGGTTAGGAGGGATGAAAAGACAAAATTGAAAAAAGACTTCAGTTATCAGATAGATAGGATAGAACAGAAATGTAGATCGTTAAGTCATGAATATTTTTTGGGAAGTGCATCGCCCTATCTAAGTCAAGTTAGAGTGTTAGGTATCAAAGCATTGAGTTGACAACATGGAAGAAGCGTACAACATAGCTCTGGTCCCCACTACTTTCTACCTCATGCCTCCATGGGTCACTCGGGGCACTATCGACCCCGAGTAGATAGTGATAGTCAGCAACGAGCTTCAAGTATAACCTAGGCTCCACCTGGTCCGCCCATCGTGCTCTCTGCGCTCCACCCCTTCTTGTGCCAACTGGATCAGTTGCAAACACCAGCTTTGCAGGGTTGTTATCCGGCATTCTTGCAACATGCCCTGCCCACCGTATCCTTCCGGCTTTGGCCACCTTCTGAATGCTGCGTCCACCGTAAAGTACAGCGAGCTCGTGATTCATCCTTCTCCTCCACACACCGTTCTCCTGCACACCGCCGAAGATCGTTCTTAGCACGCGTCGCTCGAAAACTCCGAGTGCTTGCAGGTCCTCCTCGAGCATGGTCCATGTCTCGTGCCCGTAGAGGACCACCGGTCTTATTAGCGTTTTGTACATGGTGCATTTGGTGCGTGGGTGAATCTTTTTTGACCGCAATTTCTTTTGGAGCCCGAAGTAAGCCCGACTTCCGCTGATGATGCGCCTCCGAATTTCACGGCTCACGTTGTTGTCAGCCGTCAGTAAGAATCCGAGGTAGACGAATTCCTCCACCACCTCGAAAGTAACCCCGTCTATCGTAACATTACTACCCAGACGGATCCGGTCGTGTTCGGTTTCGCCTACCAGCATGTACTTTGTTTTTGGGGCATTCACCACCAGTCCGACCTTTGCTGCTTCGCGTTTCAAGCGGGTGTACAGCTCTACCACCGTTCCAAATGTTCTGGCAATAATGTCCATGTCGTCCGCAATGCACACAAATTGACCGGATTTTGTGAAAATCGTTCCCCGGCTGTTGAGCCCGGCTCGTCGCGTCACACCTTCCAGAATGAACTGGACAGTTCACTCGAAACCCTTACGCAGTTTTGCACACCGTCCATCGTTGTTTTAATCAGTCTAGTCAGCTTCCCAGGAAAGGCGTTTTCGTCCATGATTCTGGCATAGCTCTGCGCGGTTGATACGGTCGTATGCCGCTTTCAAGTCGATGAACAGGTGATGCGTTGGGACCTGATATTTTCGGCATTTCTGGAGGATTTGCCGTACGGTAAAGATCTGGTCCGTTGTCGACCGGCCGTCGATGAAGCCGGCTTGATAACTTCCCACGAACTCTGTTTTAGGTGACAGACGATGGAAGATGATCTGGGATAGCACTTTGCAGGCAGCATTCAAAATAGTGACCGCCCTGAAGTTCTTACATTCCAAATGGTCGCCTTTCTTGTGAATGGGGCAGATTACCCCTTCCTTCCACTCCTCCGGTAGCTGTTCGGTTTCCCAGATGCTGACTATCAGCCGATGCAGACAGGCGGCCAACTTTTCTGGGCCCATCTTGATGAGATCAGCTGCGATACCATCCTTACCAGCTGCTTTGTTGGTTTTGAGCTGGGGAATGGCATCCTTAACTTCCCTCAGCGTGGGAGTTGGTTCATTTCCGTCCTCCGCTGCACTGGCGTTGTCGTTTCCTTCGTTGCCGTGGGCTCCCGTGCCTACGTTCTCCATGCCGTTCAGGTGCTGATCGAAGTGCTGCTTCCACCTTTCGATCACCTCACGTCCGTCCGTCAAGAGGCCTCCGTCTTTATCCTTGCATATTTCGGCTCGCGGCACGTAGCCGTTGCAGGATGCGTTGAGCTTCTGATAGAACTTCCGTGTTTCTTGGGAACGGCACAGCAGTTCCATTTCTTCACACTCCGCTTCTTCCAGGCGGCGCTTTTTCTCCCGAAAGAGGCGGGTCGTCTTCCTGACAAGTAACTAATAAAATTAGTTTAACCGTTCAAGCTGCGTATATCAATTTTCGCTTTCAAGTGGTTCCACCATACTCAAGAGATTATGGGCGATAGCAATAAGGAAGCAGCCGTTCACGGAATCCAGTAGTTTCCTGAAACCTGTCATGGCACCTGGAAGTTCCGCGTTCAAGTCTACCCGAAAGCCTCGTAGGTGTGGGACCACGCGCGTAACTACATCGCATTTGGTGCCCCACCTCGAAATTCGTGTACGCTGGCTGTAGTGCATAAGAAGCGCACACGACATAGGAGCTGAGGGGCCAAATGTCCTGTAGCTACGCGTGGAGATTCCAGCAAAAGCTAGGGAAGTAGCCAGGTTCAAGGACATGAACTGTGAAGCCGAGGTCCCTGCTGGCGAGCCCTAACTCGGACGAGTATCTGTGATGTATCTGGAAGAAGTCTACAACAAAGGAAATGTTAGGGTTCTCTAAGATACGTTTGCCACGTGAAGTCTGCCGATAAGCAAACGGTAATTCGAAAGCAGATCGCTCGTCTGCAGTTAAAGAGAGGGACATTGTTGCGCGCCCAACTGCTGAAGTTTGAGGACCTCATTCGGCAACTCTGAGTGGCCGCTTCAAACCTGGAAGAGAGCGATGCGTGTGTGCAGAACTCAGTTTGATCCTCCCGGAATCCTTTGATCACCTTACAACCTAGAAAACCCTAGAAAACCTACCGGAAAACGAGATGCGGTACGAGTTGATGAAAAACCAACTGCGCTTGCCGGGGATCAACGGGAGAAGCAAGGAGGTGAGAAGTTCAACGGGAAGTGGCATGCCTGTGGCAAACGCCGACGGCGACCATACGGACGGATGAGCAGGCAAGCAGAACTGCAGTAAAATGGTCGAATTCCTGCTGGACTCGGGGGTCAGGAACCACATGGTGGTCGAAGTTTGCATAATAACGTGGCAAAAATTGGAGAATCCCTGGTGGCTAAGGAATCAGGTGTAGTCAGTGGCATGAGCAACCGTAAACGTAACGATGCATGCAAATGATGCTTTGTATGGTCCGTCTCTCTGGGACAATATCATGTCCGTGAAGAAGCTAACGAAGGCTGGCGTGGAAGTCATCTTCAACAAAAGTTATGTAACAGTGATGAAGAACGGAGAGACAAATGCGGCGGCGCATATGTGGGGCAACCTCTTCGTCATCGAGATTGCAAAGCCACGAGCCAATGCAAGCTTGGCTGAAGAGCGCGAATCTCTGGCACCGACGCGACGTCTCGCTCATATCGGTAAAAGTCAGCCTGCATCATGGGAAGGACATCGCTACCTCGTGTCATTCATTGATGACTACTCGCATTTCGCTATAGTGATATAAGGATTAGGTAGGAATTGGGGGTATTTGAATACAAAATCATAGAGTTTGAAGCGATGGCAACAGCGGCTTGTGACAAGAAGATTTCAAAGTTTACGGTGGACCAAGAATGTGAGTATTTCTCCACTAGTCAGAAGACCTACTACAAGGGCAAGGGCATTCAAGTCGAGCCAACTGTAGCCTACTCATCGCAGTTAAACCGAGTGGCAGAAAGGTTTAACGGGACACTCATCGGGAAAGTACGTGCCAAGCTGATCGAGTCCTGCGCTCCAAAATTGTCCTGGTGTGAAGCTAAAACCGAAGCACCCAAGCCCAACCTCGGCGGTTCCAAGAAGCGTTACCTCTGCTGAACTATGGTATGTTAGGAAACCAGTTTTGTAGAAGGCGCGTGTTTTTGGATGTCAATCCTTTGCCTGGATGCCGAGTCAACGGTGGAAGATGCTCGACGCAAACAGTCGACAATTGCTCCTGGTCGGATACGCGCCAAATGGCTACCGGCTCTTTTCCGTGAGGCAACAATGCCTTGATCTTGATCTACGAGCAAGAGGGAGAAGAACAAACCTTTCGGAATCCAGGGAAAGCTGACCAATCTGACGATGACGATGTTCCGGTAGAGCTGTTTGACAATGAAGTAACAACCGATGATGGCACTGACCGACGAAGAAGACGTAGCGGAACCAGCCAACCTCGCGCTACTTTTGCAATCAGCTCTGAACTTGTCTTCTTAGACGCGAGTAAACCGAGAGGCGCAGCGAAGAGGAGTACCGATTTCCGGGTAGATTCCTTGATTATCTTACTGGATTAAGAGCAAGTACTGTTGGCCCTTATTCTCCTTCAGGCATTCCTGAGACGGATGCTGAAATTAGTACCTGTGATGACGGTGACCTCCGGAACCAGGCGGTACAGGATGAGCTGTATTCTATGAAAACCGATGCGTGCAACACCGAAGGCAGTGAAGTTTACCTGGCCGGGTGTAAGCCCACCAAGAACCCGATGGAAAAAGGACTTCAGCTGTGTCGAGGAGGATGTTGTACTTCCCAGTCGTATCGGGAGTTGCAGGGCAGCCTAATGTATTGGATGCTCTGTTTCCAGCAATTTCCAACAGAAAATCATCGGCCGGCAGGTACTTAAGCGGGTTGTTACTCCAATACAAGCGAAATACAGATACAGACCATGCGTGGAATCCGTAGACGCCGACTGAGCATCCGACACAGAAGATCGCAAGTCGGTTTTAGTTTCAGAGGCGTTTCAGGACGTTTTAGGAGATTGCAGAGGGATTTTAAGGGGCTTTACTGGCTTTCAGATGAGCTTCACGGTGGCTTTCAGATGCGTTTCATAACATTTCGCGGCATATCAAAATTTTCAAGTTCCATAGCATTTCAATGCGTTTCAGAAGCTTTTAAGTGTTTTAGGAGGCTTCACGGGCTCCCGAAATAGTTTCACGGGGGGTTTCGGGAGGGGCGGTTCAGATGCGTTTCAAGGCATATCAGAAGGTTTCAGAGGGATTCATAGACTCTCATCTGAACTTCACGGGGTTTTCAGAGCGTTTTCAGGACGGTTTCAGATGCATTTCAATGCATTTCAAAGGGTTTCAGAGGCGCTTTGGGAGGATTCACAGGCTCTCATGTAAGCTTCAGGAGGGTTTGAGCGGCGTTTCAAGGCGTTGCAGAAGGTTTCAAAGGGTTTTTTGGGCGTTTATAGGTTCTCTTGAAGGAGAAATTCGGGGGAGTTTCAAAGAGCTCAATATGTTTCAATGCATTTCAGGGCGTTGCAGAAAGCTTCACAAGGGGTTCCGAGGCGTTTCAAGGCGTCTACCGGCATTTCAGGGGCAGACCCAGAGGCTCGTGGTAACGAAGCCTCAACAAGGAAGCCAAGAAATTCTATTGGTATTTGCCATGAGCCTAGATTAAGGTCAAAGCGATCAGCCGCCCAGGATGGAGATCTTTAACTGATATACCTTTACAAGAGTTGTGGAAGTGTTCATGCCATATGCCACCATATTCCGTGTATTGATTTTCTGAAATGCGATGAACTTGTTCGCTTCGCAGAGGAAATACGCATTTTCATGACTCTGAGATAAATTTAGTAAATGTTGTAAATACCTCTAAGTTTGCATGGCATCCATCAGGGTCCAGTGCTTGACTAACGATGTATACTCGAAAGTGCACTCGCACCGTGTTGTGTCGCGTCCCGCCGTCATCGGGAAGTCTCGAAAAGTGAATTCAATTACCCGTCAATTCATCTGCCCAATAAAAATCAATTAACGAGCTAGTAAATAAAATTAAGTATCGAACCAAGCGCCCGGTGTAGCGCACATTCCATGATGGTGGAGCACAGCAAATTCATAGATTGCTATGATTTCTTACTGTGTTTTTCGACGATTTCACTCATAGGATCAAAGTTCACCTCGAGCGATATCGCTACCCTGTACGCCACTCGCCACTTCTTCAATATTTTTACTGGTTTCGCAGCGAGATGCGAGATATGGGCGGTGACGATCATGATCATTCATGGAGACGAAACAACGTCGTCAAGATTGATCTTTTTCCTCGGCGCTCGGACGGAGCTCGTGGAATGGAAATTCGCTTCATTGACTGACTGCGACTCAACCAGCTTCTTCATCACCATGACTACGTATTGCTTTAGTTCTCGGTTCGCCCGTGTGGACGTTTATCGACCTACATATGGGTGTTTATAATCAGAGACAATTTTCTTTAATTGATCTGAATGAAACGAAGAATGTTTGTTTTAATGTTTGAGAGACTTTCTGGTTATGGCATGGTTGGACGAGATCGTTGGGGACGATCGTTTGCGGGAGTGCGGAGCGTGACTTAATTGTTGTACAGTTTCGATTAGAAGCGAAGGCGAAGACCGCGTAGCCAAGGCGATTAGACTTAATTCCCGGCTTGTCTTTCGCTTTTTGTTCCTAGTTTTCTCTAGGCCAGTGCACCATCTACTAGAACGGCGGCAAATTGGAAACAATTTAATTGAATTTTATCACCCCGATCATGGTTTGACATCGCTTGGGGCGCCCGTATGGCGGACATGTCTACGTCTACGCGGTTATTGGAGCAAGTTACGTAAGAGTCTGCAGCATGATCTGCTGGCGGGCTTAATTCGTACTATGTACATTCGTACGTCCAATGCTGACATGAAAAACGAATTGAAATCCCTCAGTTGTGTTGAAACTTTCATAATTTCGATGACAGAATACGCAGTAGGCTAGCGCGTAAATTTCCCCATTTTAGTCACGGCCAATTAGATCAGGATGACAGGGCGATTAAGAGAAGCAGGTGACAACTCTCAGCCGTCATCGCATGTCTTCCTGAGTGAAATGGGGGAAAGGGTTTCCCCTAAGTAGACTGACAGTCTCGTGTCAGAACGTGTGTTTTTCTGGAACAGATGTCGCCGTATCTACTTTATTGGTTAACCCATTAGAAGTCAAGTGGCTTGAAAGTATTTAAAAGATTTGTAACTTTCTCCAGTGAGAATTCCGCGTATCTCAGTAGCGAGTTAAGTGGCTCCTCGGGAGGGGGACCCAACTGACAGCGCATACTTAGTTCGAATAAATTTTAATTACTCAAGAGACTTTAGGTCTAGATACTCTTGATAATCCACTCGTGGTGGCGAGAAATCGCTCTCCGAAAATCATGGCCTTCTGTGGGGTGAGTGACTGTCGTCGCCGTGACACAAGTGTTTCGCCCAAGCCGAAGCGGGCACGCGACATTCTTTACGACATTCCATCTGACGACTGGGAGACGTCAAATTTAAGTTTTAAGGAGTTTCAGTGCGCACCCATCCGCATCAACGCCTACTGCGGCGAGCATTAATTATTATTTATATTTATTTTCGCGTTAGTATTTAGTCTTATCACCATCTTCTTCAATTGAGCGCAATTAAGTCCGGCATTTTTTCAACTTCCTTAAATCCAAACTGACAGCCGCCGGCTGGCGAGGGGTACAAAAAATGTAAACAAGCTCTGCTTATGCGTTCGTCGCTAATGTTTATCTGATTGAACGCGGCCGAATGTTAGCCGGGACCGGGAAGATGTCTCACTTCATCTGAAATGAAAGCGAAAAAAACGCCACGATGACGGCAGTTTTCTTCTAAAAATAAAGTCCTTTATTCTGCCACAAGATGACAATGGCAAACGTCAGGAGCTGAACAAGAGGCCCTCCGAGGTAAAAAAAAGAGCAATGGTAAGGGTCCCGAAAATTGCTCATGATGATGCGCGTCGCGCTGGTCCCGTGATTTATGGACTCTTTTGTGGCTCGGTCGGTAGGGCCGATACGGCACGGCCTAAGCCGCCCGATGGTTTTTGAATTAAATGAGACATAGGACCTGCTGTACGACGATGCGACGGCCGTTTGTTCAAGTGGTTCCGCTGAACGTGAATCTCTCCTCTACTAATGGAAAGTGAGTGATTTGTTGTCCTTGTGTTTGTTGTCTTAGTTGCGCCGTCTCAGTCAGAACAGCAAGGAATTATCGCCGTTGTTATCTGTTTGGAAGCTAACAATTTTAACGATTTGTTAGGCGGGCTATGTCGGAATTTTGTTGAATGGGAGATTTGAAAAGTGGTTCGCCGGTTGAGTTGTGACAGACACGTGACAACCAATGAAAATATTCATTTGTTCAAGTGGTTGATCGGTTTGATGTCTTTTTTTTTATTGTTGTTTATACCCATGAACTATGTACATGTATGCATAATATGTATAAAATTGAAACCGTAGGGGTTTAGTAATGTAATTGTAAAATAATGATTATATTTTTTTTTGTTTCAGCATAGAATAAAAATTGAAAGAATGACACCTCTTGTCTTTTCTATGTAAAATTCAAGCGACAAGACAAGGGGCGCTCTCTAAGCGTATCAAGATGGAAGTTCACTGTAAGAGAAGGTGGTGTGCGTATGTTTTGGTATCCGCATATAATCTGTAACACACACTACCGCATGAGATTGAACTTTCATCCACAGATAGCGCTGCGGTGGTGCCATCTCGCGCATCAGCAGAGTGGGCATTCTTGGTATTATCATTCTTTGGTTTCAGTTTATACCGATGCCAACGCAATGAGGTACAGATACAGGTGGCGCAGATAAACATTGCAAACCACTGGTTGTTTTTTTTTGTTCTATCGCTGATCAAATGCAACTCAATTAGTGACGTCACTAACTGAGATGCATTTGATCAGCGGGAGAACAAAAGAGTCAACCAGTGGTTTGTAATGTTTATCTGCGCCACCTGTAATGTTTATCTGCGTTTGTAATGTTTATCTGCGCCACCTGTATCTGTACCTCATTGATGCCAACGTTGTCAGCAGCAACAAGCAGAAAATATCGTAGTAGGTTAGTCGAGATCGAAGCGTGTGCAAATGGAGAATTGACTAAGAGCGGTAAAGAAAAGGCATGATTCCTTCCTTTGAAGTTATTGAATAGACTGTAGACACATACAAAATATAAATTGAAACCTTTCATTGGCTATCTTCATATATTTATTGGTACTTTTGAAAAACTATTTTCGTTAGACTGGCTAAAACCGGTGTTTGTACCCTATTACATATTAAAGAATCAACTGATTCGCCAAGGCTATGTTCATTGCGCTCATTGTGATCGCTTCTCCAGTGGTCATCACAGACACAACAAATGATCATCAGACATTTTCGAAGCCCTCAAAGAAAAGGCAGTTCAGTGCAGAATATGATATACCAGTGGGAAAAATCGTAAATCAATAAAAAGGAATCATTAAAGTTACATACTTTCGCTTTCTTTTTTTGCACTGGCGTTCTCATGGCAACTACCGGTCCATTTCATCCGTCCCAGCTTTATTCCTCTGAAACTGAGAGCAGACACCCAAGGGATTACGGTGAGAGTATTTCGCAATAAATCTTCTAAACGCAAGACAATTTGTCAGATATTTTTCTTCCACCGACGCGACGCCCCATATCATCTATGGCCGAGAGAAAAAAAGGTGAATCCGAAATCAATCTCGGAACGCCAACTCTATACAGGAAAAAAAATAGCCTTCCACTTAGGCAGCCCGAGGAACGCCGAGCTCGGAAGCCAACTGTTTTATTATGTTAATAAATATTTGAGGTTGGATTCTTCCTTCCCGATCCGGGAATGGTGTGGGTGCACTGCTGGAAATGCCAAACGTCAAACGAGTAAATGCTCCCAGACGCGAAGCGAGCTCATAAAAAATGCACCCCTCGCCAGGATCACCATCGCCTCCTAAAGGCTGACAGCAAATCTAGCCCATAAACATAACCTTTAAATTAAGTGTGTGATATGTTTGGTTCGGTTTTGCCTCTGACATGTCGAAAGACGGTCTCTGGCTTCTTTTGTCCAGCACTGAAACGTGTCAGTAAATATCGACAATAAGTAATGGAAGGAAGCTATCACATCAAGTGTAATTCCCCTTGATTGAATTTCTTCCTCCCATGACGCGGGGTGGGACAGATGAAAAACCAACCACAATTTATTATTGTTTCAGCAAGTGTTTTGCGGATTCCTTCCATTTGTTATCCGCCTTGAATCAGTGCGATAAAAAAGTGAAAAACTTTACCACTTTTCAACGGAGAGGCGACGAGCGCGAGAAATTCGCTTCAGAAACAGAACAAGGTTAGATTTGTACAACTGTCAAACTTGTGCTGGCACCCGTGACGGATGATGTTTCGGGAGGAACTTTAACAAAAACATCAAAGCAACCCACGGAAACAAAAGGGTCCAAACTCCGGCAAGCATCCTCCTAGCCAGCCGCCCGTCCGGAGTAGGCCGTGCATTTACGGGAACAAAAGATTAAAGCAGATAAGCCTACGCGCCGCTAAATACCACGTGGCGGGTGGCATCAGGGACTAGCTCCGGAACAGGGGCAGAATTAAATGAACCATAACCAGTAACCGCCGACCGATTTCAAGAGACTGCTTCGGGGATAGGACGACGAGGTATTAAAGATTAAAAAGTCAAAATACCCTTCCGCGCCAAAAGGCCGCCGCCACAGTCGCCATGGGCTGCCAGTAATGGGAGTTTTTCCATACATAATTTATCGTTGAAAAACATTTCCATTTAGTTCGGATGGAAAAATATCGGAAGAAAAGTTTTACTGTTGTTAACCCCTTTCCCCGCTTTTCAGCTGATGGAAAAATCAGTTTCCTTTTTTCTCCCACATGCGCCTTCCGAGTGCACTCGCTCCAGGAAATAAAGGCCTGACTTTATTAAAAAGGCATTTTGGCTCACACAGGGAGACTCTCAACTCAAGATATATCAAAGGGAAGGTATCTACGTTGCGTTGTTCATAAAAGTCAAAAATTTAATCTTCCATACATTCTGGGAAAAATGGTTTAGAGAGGGAACAACTCTTCACTTCTTTTGCGAAGAAGCGACAAATTTTTCGGTTATAAGTACGGGAAAGTAAGATGCCGGAAAACTTTATGAGGCAGTCACTTTTTTCTGAGTCATTGACTTTGAATTGTATGGTAATGTTCAAGCCATATAAGATGGCTGTAGTTCAAGATTTGTGTCAGAAAGTGGTGGTTACTGTGAATATATGTGCCTACATTTGTATCTCTTTTTAAGAGTTCAGATCGAACATATTTCAAAAGATATAAAACATGTTCAATGTACTATTATGTATTTTAATTTTTAAAAGAACCTTTTTTTATGCCCTGCATAAAACGAGGGAAAGCTGCTCAGAACCAATTGCATAAGAAAGTTTAATAATGACGGTAACTATTGCAACGGCGACCAGATGGAAGTCACACGGGAGTTTCAGGGGGTCCTAAGGGGTTTCCGCGGTGTACCAGGTGATCTCAGGGGGGGTTTCAGGGGTCTGAGGGGGTTTTTGAAAGCATTGCAGAGAGTTTCAGAGAATTTTCGACGGGTTTTGAAAGCGTTACAGGTACGTTTTCGAGAGTTTTCGAGGGTCTCACGTGCGTTACATGGGGTCCAAGTGGGTCTTAGAGGGATTCGGAGGAGTTTTTGGGGGTTCAGATGCGTTACATTGGTTTCGAGGGGATTTTAGAGGGATTTTGGTGGCATTTCAGGTAGTTTCAGAGCATATTTGGTGGGTTACAGAGGCCTTACGGAAGCGTTACGGAGGAGTTTTCGGGCGTTTCGGATCGTCGCAGGTGCGTTACATGGGGTCCGAGGGGGTTTAGGGAGATTTTGGAGCCATTTCAGGAAGTTTCAGAGCAATTTCGGCGGGATTCAGAGGCGTTACGGAAGAATTTTCGGAATTTCAGAGCGTTGCAGGTGCAAAGCTTCAAAGCATTTTCGGTGGGATTCAGAGGCGTTACGGAAGCGTTACGGAGGAGATTTCGGGGGTTTCAGAGCGTCTCAGGTGCGTTACATGGGGTTCGAGAGGGTTTTAGGAGGATCTTCGAGGCGTTTCAGGAAGTTGCAGAGGATTTTCAGGGAACCCATCTCAAAGTCCGTTGAAAAGCCCCAGAAATGCTTTTTGATTTATATATGTTCTTGAAACTCCCTGATACGATCCTGACTTGAAATACCACGAAATGCCCCTGAAATGCTATCATACGCCCATAAAACTTCTAGGAACGCCCTTAAAATGCTCCTGAAACCCCCTGAAATTCTCTGAAATTACTCTGAAATGCCGTGAAACGCCCCTCAAACCCCTGTTAACGGCTTTTAAAGGATCCTGATACCCCTTGAATTTCCCTTAAAGAACCTTGAAACGTCTCTGAAACCCCCTAGATTCTATTGAAATGCCCCTGAATTTCCCGTAATCCCATGAAAACGCCATCAAAATCTGACAGAACACCCTTTAAAGGCATCCAAAATCCCCTGAAACAACCCCTTGAAACAACTCTGAAGCCCCTTGGAACCCCCTTTTATGGGCTCTCTGGGATCTTTATGGAAACCTCCTTAGTTCCGCCTCAAATGCCCAAGAGCAAGCCCTGTTCTCACGAACTTGAGCCCCTTATTAAAGCCCAAAACTTAATTTATGCACAAATTTCCCTCATTTTATGCATTTTTTAATTTATGCACATTTTAAATTTATGCTCCCCCAGCCATGTGCATGGATTGAGGTTTGGGAAAGAAGACTCTCAACGGTTCACTAAAATAGCTTAAACGGCCGCTATGTAATGAACAGATAGCGCCACTGTTGCCTTATGTGTTTGACGTAACTCGACTACTGCCACTGTGTTACACCCCATATACGGTAGCTTAATTGTTTTGATGCGGTGAGTAGCGGAAAAGTTAGCTTATCAACGATTGATTGCACGCTTTTTTTTATTGATTACTGATAGCACTGTAGGATTCTTATAGATGGAACTTGTTGATTGAAAAAATAATTGGTAAAATGGACAAATTCTTTTGAAAGAAACCATGAGAAATAGGGGAAGGCTAGATCCTAGTGATGTAAAGAGGAATAAGTGAATAAAGATCTTTACCGTCTATCCCCGTTGGTTTGAACGACACCTCATGCAAACCAACGGGGTTCATTTTTTAATTTGAACTTCTAGTAACCCTGTGGGCATCGAAAAACACACTGATGGTAACCCTTTTCGCTGTTTTGTTTTGATTCTGCGTTCCGTTTCATCCCGTTCCATGAGCAAAATGACGTTTGAACCATTTTCAGTTTGAACGATGTGCAGATTAGAGGGGGTCAAATTAAAAAGTGTTCAGATTAGATGAGGTCAAACCAACGGGGGTAGACGGTAGAGGTTTTTAGAACTGTCGTAAAACTTAAAATTATTCTTTGTTCTATGACAATTCAAAGAACCTCTTCTAGTCTATCTATTTAACTAAAAATGTTACTTAGTGCTACAGGTGCAGGTTGTTGATCTACATCCCAGGTAACAATTTGATGCTGAATATTCGTTTTTCCAACTATTTTAAAGCAGCCTTCATTTGAACAAATGCTGTGCACAAGATGTACGATCCTTTATTCAGCCCCTAAACATCTAATTTTAGTGATTTTATCCAACCTTAAGCTGGTTTGAGGTTCATTGAAAGGCTGATTTAAGGCTTAATATGCGCTTAGTCAGCAAATTTATTAAATTTTGTTGAAAGCAAAAAAAAAAAAACATTTTTAAACGGCTTTCGATTCTCAGAAGAGATGCTTCGGAATGTATGAATTAATCTATGGGAAAACTGGGAATTGAACTCGAAACTCCTGATTTATAGTCACTCATCTTATCACATACACACAAATGTATACATATCCTCGATAACAAGAGCAATGCTTGTTGTATCTATATAATCAAGAACAAAAGTTGAACTAAAGCTGCAGAAGTTATGTGGACTCTTCGAAAACACTGCTTGGTCAGCTGTCAAAAGCTGTTTGATTAAAGGTTGAACAACAGATGATTAATTCTACATATTGGTGTACGTTTCAAAGCTGATTACAGAGATTAATAATATTCTATTCGAATTGATATGCAGCTATCTATGTATTGCTGATTAAAGAGGTTGAACAAGCAATACTTCAGACCAATATGCAGCTGTCATTGTATTCAGCCACTTCCACCATTAACCAGTCATTGTTCAGCTAATACTCTCACTTGGGATCTTTTTGCTTCCATCTGACGAGCCATTGGCAAAGGTAAGTTAGTATATCTGTAATTATTGGCTATTGGCTGATATGAAGGAAACTAGCGAATATGACGAAGTAGATTTCTATGCTATACGCCAAATTAATTTTGAAAACTTAACTTACATGACGACTACAACACATGGATTCGTAGATTCATCAAATTACCGTTGCACAAAATAGAATATGGTTTTGTGTCTGGTATTGCCATCCCTAGTACCAATATCAGTGCACCTTTACACCGAATGATTGCACAGACGCACCAACCAACAATAAAATTCCAATATTTACTTGACGGTTCCGGCTGTGCATTCGGATCGTTGCATCCCATAATCCCGTGGGTAATGAATTTAATAAAGTACCTTTTTATTGTACATTGGTGCGGGGGTACCCGTCCAATTAATTAATAAATTATGCTGTCGGCTTACCGGCTGTAACTCTGACAGCGTGTTGGCAGGTATCTCTGTAGATACCACTCTAACAAACATCCTCTCTGACTTATGGCATGACCGAGGATATTCGATCAATTCTTTTATTATATCGCCCCTTGGTGCAATCGAGATTCATCTTCTTCGCCAAACAGCCTCTTTACAACCGGCAAAAGAACTTGTTATTCATCGATTTTAATGAGGATCCAAACTATCCTCGGTGCTGCTTCGTCGTCACATCCCATACGATGCTTTTTCAAGTCATATTTCGTCTTAATAATGATGTAATTGATATTTTATAAGATTCTGCACAAGATGCCCACCGCACCACCGTTAGGATGGGTTTATTCTGTTTGAAGGAGCTTCTTGCATGAAGTGAGTGGCACAAAACTACATCAACCACCCACGTCAAACAGAATGTCGTCGTCGTCTTGTGATGAATCTTGTGTGCTTGCAAAAAGTATTAAATTTAATAAATGCTGACTTTATTAAATTTCAATTACCATCCCTTGTCATACACGACGACGACGACTAGCACGTTCCTTCCTACCCTCCGGATTGGGTGCTCTGATGAGCGGGGTGGGTGGTAAAAACTGCACATCAAAGCAGCCTTTTGCACATCAGAGCCGGGGCGGATTACCAGGCTAATCTTCCGGTGATGAGCACCCACCCAGTCTGCTTTGATGGACCTTTGTGAAATTTGAATTCTTCGTCTCCTCATCTCTGACTATGATCCTCGCCCCATCCTAAACCTATGGAACATTGCCATCGAAACATTTATTACGGCATTTACTAGCCCGCACTCCAGCAGTTGTGGCAGAAGACTGGCGATGAAAACCCATTCATCTCTATCTTCCAACGCCCATATTAATACTAATAGATCAAATTCAGCTTGTTTTAATTCCCTTCATTCTCTCCCATGCGCTACCGCGCACATTCAGAATATAAATTAACTAGTCGGGTGCTAAGCGAGCGCGCATTCGGAGCAACAGAGAACTCCTTCGTCACGGGCGGTTAAGCGACCGTTGCATCGCCGACTTCCACAACCATCACTGCGCGTGCTGAGCGTCTTCTTGATTCATCTCTAGATCTCCTCCGTGCGGTAGCACCACTCTAATGCCGGTGCGATACATTTCACACCATGTACGTACAATATACGGGAACGGAGGACTTTATCTTAAATAACTCATTAATCTATTTATAATCGTTTAAGAATGTTTGAAACATTCTTAGCGCCGCCGTCGCCACCAACCCGTGTTGATGGAACAAGTTGTCACACTTGTCTGCATTTAGAATGCATTTGGACCGTCATGAATTAATATATGGGTGAAGATTATTGAAGTTTGAATATGCGGGTATCGCATTGGTTATAGTAGATCGAAATGAAGAAGATTTGGTGTTCTGTTCGATTCAGAAGGGTTACAGTTTTTATCTACGGAGGACATTGAAACGTAACTTTTTTTTGTACATTGAATAGACGAATTTTACCCCAAATCGTATTCGGATCACCCTCTCAGATTACAATAAAACTTTTTGGGTGGGTAGATCTTGACTAGATAAGCCACTTTGTGGGTACTTGTGTTTTTTAGTTTATTGGTAGGCCGGTCTTAGCGAGAATTACTCATATAACAATATCTAATATTGATACCAGGAGATCTCATGGGCGTTTTAAGGGGGTCCTATGGAGTTTCAGGGAGAACCAGGGGCGTTCTGGGGCGTTAGGATGTCTGAATGTCGTCTCCGTGGATTTCCAGGTACCAAGAGACCTCAGCGGAGTTGCGAGAGGGTCTTACGGTGTTTCAGAGAAATGCTCCTGAAATCTCCTTAATCCTTATGAAATACTCCTGAATGCGCTAAAACTCCTGAGACTCCTTCCAGAAAAACCACCCTTTAGATGACCCTGAAATGCCTTAGAACGCCCCTGAAATCCCTTGTAACGACCTTCAAAGGCTTCTGAGACCCCTCCTGAATCGCATCTGAAACTTCCCTGAAACCATTGTAATACAGTCGGTTCTCTACATGTCTATGTTCTTCATCTTGATATTTCTCCCTATCTCGATGGTTTGGTCGGTCTCTTCAATCTGCATACTTTTTTCCTCTCTACATCTCGATATCTCCTCATCTCGATATCTTCCTATCTCGATGCGATAAACTTCGTTTTTGTTCTAGATTTTTTCTCTACACGTCGATATGCTCATTTTCACAGGATACTAGACCTCGTTTCCTAAGTGCAAAAAATTCTGCGAAGGCGAAGTGACGTTAAATTTTGTTTATTGTCGGTTTTTCCTAGCTATGGCAGATTATGCACGAATACGGATTCCCGGACAAACTGATACGGTTGATCAAGGCGACGATGGATCGAGTGATGTGCGTAGTTCGAGTATCAGGGACACTCTCGAGTCCCTTCGAATCTCGCAGAGGGTTACGGCAAGGTGATGGTCTTTCGTGCTTGCTGTTCAACATTGCTTTGGAGGGTGTAATAAGAAGAGCGGGGATAAACACGAGTGGGACGATTTTCACGAAGTCCGTTCAGCTGCTTGGTTTCGCCGATGATATTGATATTATTGCTCGTAAATTTGAGACGATGGCGGAAACATACATCCGACTAAAGAGTGAAGCCAGGCGAATCGGATTAGTCATTAATGTGTCGAAGACAAAGTACATGATGGCAAAGGGCTCCAGGGAGGAATCACCGCGCCCGCCACCCCGAATTCATATCGACGGTGATGAAATCGAGGCGGTTGAAGAATTCGTGTACTTGGGCTCACTGGTGACCGCCGACAACGACACCAGCAGAGAAATTCAGAGGCGCATTGTGGCAGGAAATCGTTCTTACTTTGGACTCCGCAGAACTCTACGATCGAATAAAGTTCGCCGTAACACGAAGTTAACCATCTACAAAACGCTGATTAGACCGGTCGTCCTCTATGGGCACGAAACATGGACCCTACGTGCAGAGGACCAACGCGCCCTTGGAGTTTTCGAGCGGAAGGTGTTGCGTACCATCTACGGCGGAGTGCAGATGGAAGACGGGACTTGGAGAAGGCGAATGAACCACGAGCTGCATCAGCTGCTGAGAGAACCAACCATCGTCCATACCGCGAAAATCGGGAGGCTACGGTGGGCGGGTCACGTCATCAGGATGTCGGATAGCAACCCGACTAAAATGGTTCTCGAGAGTCATCCGACCGGTACAAGAAGACGTGGAGCGCAGCGAGCTAGGTGGGTCGACCAAGTGGAGGACGATCTGCGGACTCTACGCAGAGTGCGGAACTGGAGACAAACAGCCATGGACCGAGTGGAGTGGAGGCGGCTACTATGTACAGCAGAGGCCACCCCGGCCTTAGCCTGACCGGTACGGTACGGTTTTTCCTAGTAACGGAGATTTTTTCAATCTAGTATGCATTGCAAATTGGTTCTTCAGTTCGATCTCTCCCTATCTCGATGGTCCCTTCAATACCGAGACCTGGAGAGTCGACTGTACCATTGAAAACCCAACAAAACCTGTCGGAAAGCCCATTAAAGGCTCCTAAAATCCCTTGTAACCTGCTCTTTTTAAGCTCCCTGGAAACTTTCTGGAAACACCCCTCAGCAGCAAGACTTGTTCTCGTGAACTAAGTTTCCTTATTAGAGCCCTGACTTAATTTAAGCACAAAATCCTCTCTTTACATGCACTTTTTATTATATGCAGATTTTGAAACTGTTTCCCCCCAGCGTATGGTATGGAAAGAAGTTAAAGTGTATATCCCGATTTATCCCCGGTGATTCTGATTTCCCGGAGTTTTAGCTGTTTTCTCGGTTTTCCCGAGCCGCTGGTTTTTCGGGTAAACAATAGGGTGGCCCACACTTATATGAAAAACAAAAAAAAAATCGAAAAATGCCAAGTCTTACCTCCTAAATCAGTTGTTTTGGACTCACAGAAGCTACGTTCAAAATTTGAGCAAAATCGGTTGAGCCTAAGGGGGCGCTCAAAACGCTTGAAGTTTGTATGGGAAAACTTCGCGAAATGAATGCAGAAAATTTAAGTTTTCGAATTTTGCCGCTAGGTGGCGTTGTAAGCGTTCAATAAATACACTCTTTTAAATTATTGTAGGTGACCAAATACCAAAGAACTTTGTCGAAGACCGCAAAGTGATCCGACGTCTGTGAAAAAAGTTATACCCTAGGTAAAGTGAGTATAAGCTTTTTTGTTGTATTCCCAATACATGTAAAGGAATAATATCAATAATGAAATCTCACTGATTTGCGTTGCGTAATGAACCATTACAGCACTGTTTTCACCTACAATAATACCGAAGGGTTTGATTATTGAATGCTTACAGCGCCACCTAGCGGCAAACTTCAAGCGTTTTGAGCGTCCCCTTAGGCTCAACCGATTTTGCTCAAATTTTGAACGAAGCTTCTGGAAGTCCAAAACAACTGATTAAGGAGGTAAGACTTGGTATTTTTCGAAATTTTTGTTTTTCATATAAGTGTGGGCCACCTTAGTATAGCTGTATATGGAAACCTTTTTCAAAAGTCGTAATAAAAATTTCTGCCGTTATTATTTAACTTTTTTGAACTTTTTCGTGTTACAGATGCTCTATGTTTTCAATCAAATTTTGTACATTATTATTCATACTATCCCAAATAGCCGAGTAAGTTTTAACTGTTAAACAGTGTTCACTTTAATCTAGTGTGTTATTTTTAAGTTCTTGTGATGGTTTCCCAAAACCCTCTTCTAAGAACACTACACTCGATCGGTTAACCTCCTAGTGCTCCGTATGTAATTTCTTAAGAAATTCTATTAAAACGTTTTCAATCGAGATAATGTATACATGATAGCTAACACATTTTTTATCCTGAGAATGACTCTTTAAGATTATCTGTAAATTTGCAGTGCTTCCACAAATCACTCCATTATTTTTGGCGATACTGCTGGGCTTTGTAGTCATGCGGCTTGCGGTACCGTCGTTTAGGCGTACATTAAGGTATTGGTCTAAACCAGTTCATTAGATATTTCTCCATCCTTTTCTTAGTGAAGCTTTTATAAACTTACGATATATTCCATACCACAAAATTTGCTTAGGAAGTAAGGGGCTGTTCATAAACCACGTAGACCAAAATTTGGCCATCTCAGACCCCCCTCCCCCTCGTAGACTTTTGTCCATACAAAAAATTTGAAATTTGTATGGAGCGTAGACTTTGGCCAGAACACCCCCCTCCCTCCCCCCAAAAGGTGTATGTGGTTTATGAACAGCCCCTAATATTAGGATAGACGGAGATGCTTTCGAGGTAGTCGAGTGGTTTGTCTACCTTGGATCCTAACTGACGGCTGACCAACAACATGAGTCGGGACATTTGAAGGCGCATCATCAGTGGAAGGTGAACCGGTGGTCTTTTATGAGCATGAGATATGGATCATACTCGAAGAGGAGCTGCGAGTATTCGGAGTTTTCGAGTGACGCATGTAATGGACGATCTTTGGTGGTGTGCGGGAGAACAGTGTGTGAAGGTGAATCAAGAGCTCGCTGCACTTTTCTGACAAACACGGAAGGATACAGTAGTGGGCAAGGCATACTGCAAGAATGCCGAGCAACAACGCTGTAAAGTTTGTGTTCGCTACTGATCCGGATGGCACAAGAAGGCGTGGAGCAGGAGCACAGAGAGCACGATGGGCGGACCAGGTGGATCTGGCGATCATTGAGCGTGACCGAGGATGGAGAGCGGCAGTCACAAACCAAATTCTGTTGCGAATTATTCTTGATTAAGTGTTATTCTAATTGTAATGTGATGCAAATTAATAATGTGTATAGGGGAACTTACGTATTTTCGGCAGTTTTGTTCTCTTCGTCATCGCCCATGGGGGGTTTTTTGAAACCTGTTGATCTCAAAGTTGGCCTCAAATCCTTCCCAACCAAGCTGAGTTATATGCCAAAATTTCAGGCAATTCGGCCCAGAAAAACCTCCCATGACGAAGAGAACAAACCTGCCGATAATACCCTTTGTCACCCTACCATGCTTCCATGTAAAATATTCAATTTTATAAATAACTACTCAGATAATCATAATCACAGACCGGGGCCTATTGGCCACACGTTCCTTTCATAAGCGGATACGCGTGGGTTTGATTCCCAGCTCCGGCAATTGAAATTTTTCATCAGTTGCTGTTCTCCCCGAGAGCGACTGACACTGGCTATCTTCTGAGCCCGTGACTATGACGGTACCATCGGACTAAAAAAGGAAAAACATGCTATAGTGCTTATCGTTTAACCATGGATAGAGTAGAAAAGTGAACCCAGAACACTATCGAACTATCGCTACTATCGAACTGGTTGATTTTGTGCTTCGTTAGAATACATGAAGGCGCTGTACAAAGTGTAAAAGCAGCTGTCAATTGCATCGAGAAAAATTCTACTCAGTGGCTGAGTTGGTCTTACTCAGAAATAGAAAAAATACTTTGTTTTCTTACTCAGTTTCAGCTAAAAGTGGGACAACCCATTGCCAATGAGTTGTCCCATTTTTACCGGAAACTGATTAAGAAAACAAAGTATTATTCAATTTCTTAGTAAGACCAACTCAGTTACTGAGTAGATTTTTTTCTCGGTGTGCAACCGCTCACGTACTGCTCTAGTGAACAATAGAACTGTAAATTTGGTTAAGTGGTTGGGAATGAAAAAAAAAAGAAAAATGTCCGCTGTTTAAATCCACAATCGATTCAAAAATGGCTGTTACTTCTGGTTGTCTCCTCAACTCGAAGTAACCTATAATGACTTATTAACATTCGGGTAATATTCTTTTCGAAATCTTCATTTTAATTTACCTTAATCGCAGTCACTTACCATAATGCGCTTAATTGGGTAACTTCACCGGTTTCAACTGTGCCTGATCTCCGCAGATTAGTGCTGAATTATGAGCAAATCGGCCATAACTAGACGACGAAGACGACGCCTAATGGTCCTGCATGCCTGGCCATAATGATAAATCACATCCGTTTATCTCCGTTGGTGGTGCAGCTTAGCTGGTTGCATTGGATTTCCATCTTTTGCACCAACAGCTACCACTGTGAAGCCCTTTACGTTTCAGATGTACGTTAGATTATGAGTGTACGGCGTACGCGCATACCGGCCACCACCACCGCGGCTTTCGAAAGTTCACAGGGTAAGCGACTTAAGATTAGATCTATTGAGCAACCGATTGGGCATCCGCGCGTCGAGGAGCCAGTAATCGAAAGTTATTGGAAGTAATGACGGCTGCTGGTAAGCACTTGGACTGCGATGGTGGTCTCTGCTATTACCGGGAGGGTCGCCTATAAAGTTGAGTGAAAAGAACATTTGCTCGAATGCCACCTTTTGACTGGACAGGACGTTTCACCGTTTATTACGCACATTTTCCATGAGCAATATATTTTGAAAAATGGCATTATACATATTTTTGGGAAAAGAGAAAAAAACGTCGAGGGAAGTTGAATGCAACCCTCCATATGGTTCAAAATCCAGTAACAACGCAACGGTAGCAATAAACATAATTTTCCCGAGCCAGGATTTTTGTCCTGGTGAATTGCAGATACACTTTTGCAACATAAAACAGAGATTGTACGGCGAGGAGGGACAGAATCTATTATGCAGAATTTTGCAAACGAAAAACGGACGAACTCGCGACGTTCAACTGTGGAGATTTCGGGTGAGGGTGATTCGGAGTTGAATCTGTGCATGAACGATCGGAGCAAAAAGGGCAAAAAGGCATATTTTTCTCGAGGGGAATCATTACTGAGGCAATCGTGAATGATGGAGATATTATGAGGATAACGGATGTCGTAACTTGAGGTATTCAAAATCTTGCAATTGTTATGAATAAATATTCTCGTTTATACTCAACATTCCTTGTTCACGACATTCAAGTCTAGGCTTGAACAACTTATGGCAAATAACATAAAAAGAACAATAGAATTCAAAAAAACCTAGTATAAAACGGCCCTAGTGAATTTGTTCAATAACTTGTAATTTTATTAGCAAAGAAAACACAAACAAACATGCACTACACTATTTTAGTGTTTTATTTATGAATAGCATCGTTATCCCGCTGTTAGATTAATTCTGATCTTCTCTGCTCAACTTCATTTAATTGGTCTGCATTTTTTTCTCTGGATAGTTCTCCGAGCATCAGTGCAGTGTCGGTTGGTGCCGTAGATATTTACAAAAAATCTCCGCATATCGATCCAGACCATACATTCCAGAACATTGGACACACGGTTGCATGATATGTTGGATTGAATCATTTCTATTCATTATATGTTCAACTCAAAATCCCAAAGCTAGATAATTCTCTTTTTTTCATAATGTTACAACCCAACTGGGGCAATAACTGCTTCCCAGCTTGCTGTTATGGAATAAGTTCACAGTTGTAAGCAAAAAGCGTTCCCTATAGTTGTAAAATAACAATATTTCAACGCTATCAAGATTGATCAGTTAATACGAAGACACCGTCAACTCAATGTCTTTGCGTAGTTCTACAAAAAACTAGTTCCAGCCTAGCAGCAATTTAGGCTCACTAATCAAACCGCTTGCACTTCGTTAGGCACGAGCAGAAATTTCAACTCTTCTTCCAATCAGTACCCACCCGTAACTCGCCCCAACAACCCAATCCCTTCAACAGCACCCAGTCATCGCATCGGTACCAGCTGGAATTCAAAAATTCCAACTTACATGTTCACTTCACACCGAGTGCACGTCGAGTCGAACATTCCAAGCGTTCCAGAAGCGGGCAGCCCAACCAGTCAGCTCCTCTCCGGTTCAAGTTTTGCCTTATCGCGCGCCACCACCACTTGAATTGGAAATAACAAATGAAAAATGGTGGTGTAAATGTTCTTTTGTTGAACCTCCTCTAGACTTGAGCAAGCGAGGAAAAAATAACATCAACCGTGTTCCGTTCACCGAGATTTCCCCGAAAAAAGTAAGTCGTCGCTTGCGACGACGCTCGTATCGAAGGATGGGACTTGCGCTCCATTCTATCATTGTCGGCGAGGTCCACGTGGTTGCTGATCATCACATTCGCGTATCAACTTCTCCGTCCACCGACGTCGTCGTCGTCGGGAGCACGTTGTTGGTTCGTACTTTTGGTAGGTACCAATGTGATGATTCCTCCCATTTGTTTGTTTGTAGCTATGCTACAACAATTTGAACCATCTCCTTCTCTTGTACGTTTTGCGCAAAGGTAGGGCTATACCACGGTATACGTGAATGCATAAATTATAATTGACATTATCTTCGCGCGTGGTGTTGATTTGTTTATTTTTGACTGCTCTGTTGCGAGTGTGGTATTTGGGGTTCAAATGGCATTGCGGGTGTTTTTGTGGCGTTCGCAAAAACAAAAATAGCTGACGGTGGATTTATGCGGTATTCTTCTTATGCAATGAAAAAGATTCAAGTTGTTAAAGCAAATTGTTGTCAATTATATTGTATTAAAAAGTAAACCCCTAGAACCAGAACTGTAAAATATTTCTGATATTTTTGGTAGCTGCCTTATACTATCTTGGCGTGTGCTCAGCTGATTGAATTCCAAAATTTGAAGCGAATTCTATAAAAAAGGTCATTGTAATACTTCGACAGATATCTGACAAGAGTTGTGATAAATTATATTAAGTGCTATCATGGTTAAATCAGAGCTAGAGTTAAGGTTTCCCGATTTCAGCGCCCCTTCACTGGTACATTCCCATGGAACAGTACTTAACTCGATTCTCTCCCCGAGTAGGTGGAAAAATCTAATGAAAATCATATTCAGTTATTACTGACTGAATTACTGAAGAACAAAAGCTGATATTGGTTTGATTCATATAAGAGGTATAAGATCAGAAATAATAGCAAAATCTAGTATGGTGAATAGCTCAATAATAGCTCTTTAAGATATTACAAGATCAAACAAATAGCAGACAAGATTCGTCGACTCTTTTCTTAAAACAAAAAATGCCAACATCCAGCATCGAACCTACAACCTTAGGATTCAGAGGCGCCGATGCTTACCACACAACTGTGGCTCACTGTTGAGAATACCATGGAAATAAGAGCATGACATTCTTCGTTTCCACAGCTCAGAAAGAGGCTCATGGCATTTCACTAACATTGAGCCATCTCTATGGGTGTATGAGTTCCATTTCGTGCAGAAGAGCTAAATTTGCTCTTATGTAGAAATTTTCAGATATTTCGACAAGAACAAAAACTGATATCATATCACTTTAAGCTATTCGTGCGATATTCATTGAATTTTTGAACAACACATCAAAATCACATCGAGCTATGACAGCAAAAGATATTCGATTTGATATATGATTTAGATATTCTCATCTGCCCGGGAAATCTCTTTGTAAACAAAACCAGCGCACCTGATCTTCTTATTTGAAGCTTATTACAAGTGAGCAAGAACAGAATAATAAAATTCACTGTTGTTTGAAGCTTGCTTCTTGAAATTTGTGCGTTTCAAGTTCTGCTGCACTGTTGAAGCGGGATTTCATGACGTTTGTCCTTAACCAACTAAGCCACAGAACAAATTACGATTCTGCGGAATAGAAAGTCAAACTGGATTCGAAGCACCATCCTAACCGAGCCCGTCTTTCACAACTTTATTTGTTGTCGGATATGATATGATATTTTTGATTTCATCGTGTTTATCGAACGTTTTCGCATCGAACTTAAGTCCCAACTGTACAAACTATAGAAAAAAAAAATCGTCGATGCAATTCAGAGGTGCTGTGTGATGCTATGTCAAATAGAAAAATATTATTAAAAATTGTGACAGTGTTGCCCATTCATCAATTATGGGGCTATTGGATTGGATAAGAAAAATCTGCTGAAATATGAAATGTACATATTTATTGAAATCATCATTTCTAAAGACATTTTATCAATTTCAAGTTTATCGTAAACGGAAGTGTTGCCAAATAATATTTCTGATTATTTACATTTGGTACATTTGGCAACATCGTCGACCAGAATCAATAAAGGTTATTTTTCGATTGATCCATTGTCAGTTCAAATCGATTGTTAGATCGACCATAGGTGAGCTACTCTACTAACAGAAAACTCTTCCTGAGACAATCGTGTAGATGCAGAGCTACTTAGGCTCCATAACAACGGCCGTCTTACTATCATTGCTTCCCATCTTCGATGACCGTAAAGAAGTGGATAGCGTAAAGACGTGACCTCGTTTTGTAGTTTCAACATTCAAAAAAATATCTTGCAAAACAGTTTAAAATTTCTTTCTGATTTTTTTTAGAAAAAGCTGAAGGATGAAAATTTGTATGTAATACACTGAAACCTCCATTTAAGTCGGTGCATGGCTGATCGAAAATAATTTTTACCGTACAAGCAATGACAAAACTAAATACTTTTATATTTTTTAATACTCCGCATGACATAGAAGATTTGTCAAAAAATATAAAACTGTATAGTTCAGTCATTGCTTGCACGGTAGAAATTATTTTCGGTCAGCCATGCACCGACTTAAATGGAGGTTTCAGTGTAGTTTCAAAGACAAAAACAAAAAAAAAAGAATAAATTATTTTCATATTGACTACTTGACGTGGAATAATTAACAAAACTCCCCTCAACCATTGATGCATCCATTACATAGAAATTATAAAATCGATACAGTTTATCTCCGAATTCCAAGATATTTTGTGGAATTACAGGCCCATGTTTTAAATTTTGCAATCAGGATGACTATTTTTAAAACAGAGTGGTCCAAAATATCAAGATTTTTTAAGCTTAAAATAAAAAAAAAAATGGGAGCTTTTAAACCCGTTGACCAATTTTAAATTTGTTTTTACCGATTGAATCAATTTAACAAATTTTAATACTTGGCTAGATACTGTTTGCTTCTTATTTTGCTCAAAAAATCAAGTCAATTGGTTGAAAATTGACTGAGTTATAGCACCAATTACTCAAAATACATAGGTCCCTCTGTCCAAATGGTCCCAAAACCTCCTCCTTCTTCTTCTTCTTCTTCTTCTTCTTCTTCTTCTTCTTCTTCTTCTTCTTCTTCTTCTTCTTCTCTTTCTTCTGTATGTACGTTACCACTGGAACTTGACCTGCCACTCTGCAACTTAGTATTCTTTGAACACTTCTACAGTTATTAACCCTTGTGCATTAGGGTCATTTTAGACCAAATCGTACATAACCGTCAGCGAGCTGTTCTCAACAAGATGCATTAAGAAAGGTTAATTGAAGGGCTGTCCTTGCCTGCCATTGCATGAATTTGTATATTTATTTATTTATTTCTTTATTTCGTCAATCCAACGTAGACTAGTACATAGACATAAACATATACATAACTTTTGTTTTCTATTTCTAATTAATGCATTTTATTATTTTTTCATAGGGGTCTAAAAGTAGTTCGTTCAAACTATGCGTGTCTATTTCTGTTGTTATTGAAATATTGTTTCAGACTATGCCGAGACATTGTAAAGTCAATCATTTCGCAATGTTCATTATAGATTGACATCATTTGATTAATTGGTCCAAATTTAGCGTAATCCGTCCGATTATAACAAGTTTTAAAAAGTGTTCGACTACGACGCCGTGTAGGCGCATAGAAATTGAATTTAGATAAAATTTCAGATGGGTAAATTCGTTGCGAAATAATATCATTTACAAATGAGATCATGGCGATCACACGACGCTCTTTTAATGTCTGAATGTTTATAAGCATGCAGCGTGCTTCATATGATGGAAGAGGAAATACTGTCCAACCTAGTTTCCGAAGAGCATATAATAGAAATTGTTTTTGTACTGATTCTATCCTGTCGATATGCGTTATTCTGAAAGGGGACCAGACAACGCTGCAATATTCCAGAATTGACCTCACATAAGATATGTACAGAGTTTTTTATTGTATACGGGTCTTCAAAATTGTAGCTGAAGCGTTTTATAAACCCAAGCATATTATTTGCTCTATGGATGATCGTATTGTAATGGTCTGTGAAAGTTAGTTTAGAATCCAAAATAACTCCTAGATCCCTAACTCTTTCACATGTTTCTACTTCTTGGTTTCCTAGAGTAATTGCGCTAGTAGGTGTGCTTAGTTTTCTGCTAAAAGTTATTAAATTACACTTTTTAACATTCAGCTGCAATAAGCTTTTAGAGCACCATTTGTAAAAAATATGAATTTCCTTCTGAAATATACTTATATCTTGGTTATTCCTGACTTCCAAAAAGAGCTTCATGTCATCAGTATAAATAAGTAATTTGACTTTTTCAAGAATGAAGGAAATGTCATTTACGTACAGTATGAATAAAAGGGGACCTAGATGGGAACTTTGAGGAACTCCAGATGTGACTTGAATTGGATTAGATTGTTTTCCATTGAATTTTATTATTTGTTCTCGGTTCGTGAGATACGACTCAAGCCACTTTAGAAGCCCGAGTTCTATTCCATTTTTCTGCAATTTGAAGAGTAACAATGGAATATCAATCCTATCGAAAGCTTTACTAAAGTCGGTGTATAGAGCTTCTACGTGGTTGCCATTATTCATGGCATTCAACGTGTAGTTAATGAATTCTATAAGCTTTGTAGCAGTAGAACGTCCCTTAAAGAATCCATGCTGCTTATCTGTAATTCTGTGTTTTAATTGAATAAATATTTTTTCGTTAATTATTGCTTCAAACAGCTTAGGAATGCAAGAAATAATGGCTATTCCACGATAATTACGTACGTCTGATTTTTTTCCTGATTTAAAGATGGTTAGAATTCTTCCATGCTTTTGGAAAGGTGCGGGACTCAATAGATATTTCAAAGAGCCAGAATAATGGAGCAGTAAGCTCAGTCGCTAGAGTTTTCATAAATATTGGCGGGATTCCGTCAGGTCCAGCACCTTTAGAAGCATCTATTTTTTGTAGGCCGTGTAGTATTTCGTGTACCTTGACGTGATTGACACCTACATCCGCTGGGTATTCAGGTATGTATTCAAAAAAATCACGGTCACGATCCTCTTCGGAATAAGAAGTATATATGTCCTGGAAGGGCCCATATAGCCGAGGCGGTAAACGCACGGGTATTCAGCACGACCATGCTGAGGGTGACGGGTTCGATTCCCGGTCGGTCCAGGATCTTTTCGTAAAGGAAATTTCCTTGACTTCCTTGGGCATAGAGTATCTTCGTGGCTGTCACACGATATACGCATGCATGCATGTCATTGGCAGAGGAAGCTCTCAGTTAATAACTGTGGAAGTGCTCATAGAACACTAAGCTGAGAAGCAGGCTTTGTCCCAATGAGGACGTTACGCCAAGAAAAGAGAGAGAGAGATGTTCTGGAAAAATGATGCGAAGAGATTACAAATATCTTCCGAGTTATTGCCAACGCATTGGTCCAAATACATTGAAGATGGAAAATTATTAGATTTAAGTTTCGACTGTACGTAATTAAAGAAGTGCTTCGGACACAACTTTATCTCTTTTTCAGTGTTCGTGTTGTACTCTTCAAATGCAACGTCGATGGCCAAGTTGAGTTGATCGCAGATGTCTAGATATTTTTCCAAATTTTCGTTAGTTTGGTTTTTTTTGTAATTCTTATGTGCTTTCTGTTTTCGGTTTTTTAAATTTTTTATTTGTCTATTGTACCAAGCTGGAAATTTTGAGTTGCGGTTCCGTCTTTTTTTCTTGACAGGTACCTCTTCAAGAATAATTCTAAAAATAATGTTGTAAAATAATTCAACTGCAGTATCGACGCATCCTTCATTCTTTAACAATAGTTGCCAATTTATACTATTAAGTTTATGTCTAATGTTATCGTAGTTGGCTTTATGGTAATCAAAGACTTCCTCGTACTCACAATCGTTGGGTCTATGATTTTCATGAACAAACAATGAGTATTCGACTGCTGTGTGAAATGCTTCATTCTTCCATAGAGGTTGTAATGAAGCAGCAACACAGAAATCTTCCTGAATATTGTGAGGCAAGCATAATAATACACTATGCGAATCGAACCCATGGTCTTCGGATTGGCGATCCATAGCCTTAACCATTAGGCTAACGGGAGACCCCTATAATGTTTGTTGAGAATCAGTGTTGTATTAAATGCGGATTTTCAGCCATTTTTTGTGTGCAAATAAAAAAAATAGAAGAAGATAAAGAAAATGCCTCTACCATCTCTGATTTTATTTTCACATTTCTAAAATTTATTGAAGCGGCCAATCAATGTGTATCTTAAAGCCAGCCCATAACCTCAAACCCATCACTCTGACAATATTTCAAAAAAAGCACACACCCATAACTAACGGAAAACAAGTGAAAGTGCGACACAGTTCTCTTCTGGCTAGCCGCACTATCAGCTCTTGTAAACCTTCTACCAAAACGGGCCATATATCAATCCTTAAATTCATCGGTCTCTGTTCTCCATAGTTGGTGTCTCACCGTGCCTCACCTCACAGCGCTCACTTCCGCCTCGATCCGGAAGACAAAAAGCTTGTGTTCGCAATCCTTGCGACTCGTAGGTACGTAGTTACCAGCACACCGCCATCCATCACCAGAAGACAGGAGAAGACCAACCAAACCCAAACCGATACATTCTATGGTGTCCCACCGCAGAGTCGTAGCCGTCGTGGCGTTCTGGGGGTGGCGCACTTGTTATGCGCGCATCATCCATAAAAACAGCCACGATGTCGTCGGCGACGTCGACGACGTCGGAACGAGTCGGTGGCGTACAAGATCAGGGAGGTTAACAACGGAGCTATAATCCGAAAGGGGGCGTTCACAATCACAATGTTCAAACATTTCGCATCCGTCGTCATCGTCGTTCTACGAATCCAAATTGTAGTAGCGGTTGGTTCGACGTGGTCGATTCGGTTGTAAAACCTGGGAGAAGATGCAGCAAGAGTGTGGGAGTAATGTTGATATCGTTTCGGTACCGGAAACAAATATTTATTGTACTATCACGAACCACGGTACCCGACAACGGGAGTTAAGGACATATATGAGCGAATCCAAAGATGGCCGTCACAATGGCTGCCTTGCAAATACCGAAAGCACGGATCTCGTCATCTAAACAACAAACAGAGATGAAAAAGCAATGAGTTGCCTCGCTCACTCGTGTTAAACATTGAGTAGCATTTTCGTTTTCGGGAAATTTGTGGATGACGAGATCGGTGCTCTCGAAAATGCGAGGCAAACATGCACCTGGACGCGCTCCCATTTCACCTTAAGGTGAAACAACAAGAAATCTCATTGCAATTTTGCTTGCAACCGCACTTGTTTATCGTGGCTTTGCTCACTTGCAAAAAGAGGCAGCTTTTTCAAATCGAGCGCATTTGTTTACGAATTTTCAAGATTGGCACCTTTAAAAACGTGAGTAGGGGTACAAGTCGGCCATAGGACACGTTCAGTGTAGTACTAGAATTGTAGTAATGAGCTGAATTTTTGTATGGTGAGAAGGTGAATTCTCCGTTTCTGCAAGGAAATGGTGCAAAAAGCGTGGGTATTATGATTTCTTGCCTAATTTAATGCTATTTGAGCAAAACTTTGGGTAAATGTATTGTTTACATTGCAAGAAATGGAGACAACAACAACAAAGTTGCCCAAAGTTTTGCTCAAACAGCATCAAATTATTCAATGAATCATAATACCCACGCTTTTTGCACCATTTCCTTGCAGAAACGGAGAATTGACCTTCTCACCATACAAAAATTCAGCTCATTACTACAAATCTAGTACTTCCTGAGTGTGTCCTATTGTGGCAGCCTTATTTGTGTTCTCTGAGCGAGGAATGTGGTAGAAGTTTGTTATGAGTAGATAGCCAGTGCGAGAACCGATGACAGTTTCACGAAAAGAGTGTGATTACTGAGACACAGGAAAGCATGGATAGGAACGATATGCGGAGGTTTTATGCAACCGTCAATGGTGCGCAGAATAAGACTGCGCCGATGGCGAGCATTTTTAGAAACGCCTGGAAGGAAATTCGCCAACTCAGACAAAACAATTGTGGCAGCTAGGTGGACGGAGTATTTCGAAAATTTGTTGAGTGGTAAATATCACGAGGCAATCAGGAATAGGCTTGTCGAAGTGAATGACGGCCAAGCAGTGGAAAAACCAATAATGGTTGAGTTTAAGAAGACCCCGGTCGAACTTCCTGAGCTACGAAAGTGACCCCAAACTTTTGGTCGATGACATCAAGAGTCAATTTACCTAATAACTTTTTTCCTAGATGTTTTAGCCAAGTTTGGTAAAAAAACAGTTGAAATGTAATAGAAAAATAGGTTATATAACCACTCTTATCTTAAAATTTGGTAGAGACGAACCAACCATTTTGAATGCCGCCTACAACGTGCTATCCCAGATCATCTTCCGTCGTCTTTCCCCTAAAGTAAATGAGTTCGTGGGAAGTTACCAAGCCGGTTTCATTGACGGCCGGTCGACAACGGACCAGATCTTCACCGTACGGCAAATCCTCCAGAAATGCCGTGAATACCAGGTCCCAACGCATCACCTGTTCATCGACTTCAAAGCGGCATACGACAGTATCGACCGCACAGAGCTATGGAAAATTATGGACGAGAACAGCTTTCCCGGGAATCTGACTAGACTGATAAGAGCAACGATGGACGGTGTGCAGAACAGCGTAAGGATTTCGGGTGAACTATCCAGTTCATTTGAATCTCGACGGGGACTACGCCAAGGTGATGGACTTTCCTGCCTACTATTCAACATCGCCCTGGAAGGTGTTATGCGACGAGCCGGGCTCAACAGCCGAGGTACGATCTTCACGAAATCCAGCCAATTTGTCTGTTTTGCGGATGACATGGATATTATAGCCAGAACATTTGGAACGGTGGCAGAACAGTACACCCGCCTGAAACGTGAAGCAGCAAAGGTCAGACTGGTGGTGAATGCGGCTAAGACAAAGTACATGCTGGTAGGTGGGACTGAGCGAGACAGGACAAGCCTTGGCAGCAATGTTACGATAGACGGGGATACTTTCGAGGTGGTGGAAGAATTCATCTACCTCGGTTCCTTGCTAACGGCTGATAATAACGTGAGCCGTGAAATACGGAGGCGCATCATCAGTGGAAGTCGTGCCTACTATGGGCTCCAGAAGAAACTGCGGTCAAAAAAGATTCACCCCCGCACCAAATGTACCATGTACAAGACGTTAATAAGACCGGTGGTTCTCAACGGACACGAGACATGAACGATGCTCGAGGAGGACCTGCAAGCACTCGGAGTTTTCGAGCGACGGGTGCTAAGGATGATCTTCGGCGGCGTACAGGAGAACGGTGTGTGGCGGAGAAGGATGAACCACGAGCTCGCTGCACTTTACGGCGAACCCAGCATCCAGAAAGTGGCCAAAGCCGGAAGGATACGATGGGCAGGGCATGTTGCAAGAATGCCAGACAACAACCCTGCAAAGCTGGTGTTTGCTAACCATCCGGTTGGTACAAGAAGGCGTGGAGCGCAGAGAGCACGATGGGCGGACCAGGTGGAGCGTGATCTGGCGAGTGTTGGGCGTGACCGACGTTGGAGAGCTGCAGCTGCAAATCGAGTATTATGGCGGCAAATTGTTGATTCAGTATTATCATGATTTTTTTTTATTTTTTTTTATCTGTTTTAACGAGATTTTTAGCCCTAGGCTAGTTCATCTCGGGACCCACGCTTTACTTCCCTTCCGAAGGAAGAACTCACACTTTGCGAGTTTGTCGGGAGTGGGATTCGATCCCAGGTCCTCGGCGTGATAGTCAAGTGTTCTAACCATCACACCAGGTCCGCTCCATCATGAATTTCTCGGATACTTTTTCAAAACGACGTATAATACACGCAAATCCTATGTTGATACGTCGTTTTGAATAAGTATCCGAGATTTGATGAATGAAATGAACCAGCCAAGGGCTGAAAGTCGCTTTAATAAAGACAAATCAATCAATTAAAATTTGGTCGACCGAATTTCCAGCGATACTGCCGTAAGTTTATAATAATTTTTTAGAAAATTTGGCAACTCAAGCTTAAGTTTACACACAACATTTAAAAACAAATAATTTAAATCATGTTCAAAGTCTCTTTGACTTATTATCTCTTGAATTAGAATTAGAATTTTGAAATCGGACGCAAATAAGCGGAGATATGAGCCTAAAAAATGGCATGTTTTTGAGGGGGTGACCCCAAACTGTTGATCGGGAGTGTATCTAAGTACATGATTGCAGATAGAGGCCAAGTGGTGGTATTGCTAAGGTGGGGATTGAGATGGGAATTGGAGTAATTGATGGGGGATTGTTTGAAATTGTTGAAGAGCTTGTGCATCTTGGAACACTTGTGACGTGTGACAATGAAGAGACAAGGTTTTTCAGCTGAGAATATGGACCGTGTGGCCAGCAATGATCCTGTAGGATGCAAAACACAAATGAAATATGCTAAGTACAAAAAAGGGATTCTAGAATACTAGAATTGTAAAACGTATGAAATACATATTGCAGGTTTCACTTGATGATGTGTAGGATAAACTGGAGGAACATTGTCGGAGACCGACGAAAATTAAAACACTGAATAAAGGTACTCTATGGACATCGAGAAAAGTAATGTCGCAACAATGGTTGGAATGCAATCCCAGGAATGAATGGTAGTTCTTTATACAAAAGTCAACCTTGAACTTGACTCAGAGAAACTAAAAATCGCACCATATTTCAATATGCCACAGAACAGCAGTTGCAAAGCCACATTGGCACTGCCTAAACAACTCTTTTCTTTTAGTGGTGCGGTAATCTGTGGCACCCTCGCACCCCAAAAAATGTGGTGCAGAATTTTCATCCACCCCTCCCTACATACCTACTCCGAAGGCCCGTGTCCGTATCGCCGCCGGAGCCGAGAAAATAAACACGCATATTTGCGGAAGCTGCAAGCAGACGTTCAACCACCGTAAAAAAGGCGATAATCACCCCAATAAAAGCGACCCCTGGGCCTCGTTCGTTCGGTCGGTTGTTCTGTTCGTTTGTTCGTTTCAGTCCGGACGGATGCTGCTGAAGTCAGAAACCAGAAATCCGCAAACACACCCTCAACGAATTAAAAATAATTTCATTAGGTTATGGAAAGCACGGTAACCCCACTAGATATTCTGGTGAACGTCTAGGTCGTCATCACATTCACGTCCTTGGGGTAGATGAGTTGGATGACAACTCACACTCACCTTTAGCTGCGGTCAAATGACTATAACACCGACTGATGATCTGGATGCTGGGTCGATGACAGCAAAACCGCTATGTCGACCGCAGATCCAACCAGTCGCAGACAACAGTCGATTAATGACGTGTAACGACAGCCCCTGAACAAGTGTTCGCTTGTGTTTTGAAAAAGTTGAGAGAAAAAGTGAGATAGCGTTGGCTGAGTATATTCGATATATCTAACAGAGACACGCACTTTTTCCCCAAAAACAAGTAACATAGCTGGTGTTATCAAGAGCTAATTCACATCCCAATTGTTCAATACCTTGATCTAGGTAAGAATGTATTAAAGGCATGGTAGTTTAGTGGCTATTGCTTCTGGTTCATAGGCAGAAGGTCCTGGATTCAATCCCAGGACCATTCATTTGATTAAGCTTTGTATCTGTCTATTTACTTTCTTTCTTTTCTCTACAAGTTCTACAACTTCATCAAATTCCTATACAGTTTACTCGGCTAACATCATGTTACCATATGCCTACCAAACGGCAATCCACGCACCAAAGTGAACCTTTGCCAAACAGCTATTTCACGAACACTCCGACATGCACATGAGCACTTGTGCAGATGGAATGAACGTATCGATCTGCTGTGGATAAGCGTCTTTTGTGTGAGTGTAGCTAATTATTTTTTTATTATTATTTATTCTTTATTCGCTTCATCTGACTCGTGTCTTAATGAAGGTGGTGGGGAAAAGCCTCCTGGAGTTAGCCATGAAAAGTGATTGCCAGTCTCCAAAAGGCATAAAAACCCCGTATCTTTTCGACAAACATTACAGAGATTGACTTCCAAGGATCTACATTATAATACAAACAATTTCATACTATTAAAACATTACAAACAACAGGTCACTCAAGCAGTTACTGAAAATAAAAAAAAAACATGTATGTAGATAAGCTTTTTACGTTAACATATTTGGACAGATTCTCGCCTGTATTCAAATTCGCTGCATCCAATGTCGAATAATGCTATCACAGCTCACGATGCCTCCGCTGCTGAACCTTTCGCTGGAATGCCTGAGCAGACAGGTTGAAGTCGAACAAATCGAATACTTCATTGAATGCAGTTGTTACGGCACTAATCGGACTATGTTGGCCATAAACTGTGTTGCTGCCTTCGGTCGTCAGGAAGTTACGCTGTCGTAGAGTCCGTTCGGGTGCGTAGATGTTCAGTCGCGATAAAATCTCAGGTGAATCGATTTCTCCCAGCAGAATTTTCGCAGCAAATCCGGCTTGTTGAGCAAACCTCCGGCTGGCCAGGGTATCAATACCAAGAAGGCGGCACCGCTGCTCGTACGGTGGCAGGTTTACAGGATCACGCCAAGGCAAGGAACGAAGAGCACGTCTTACAAATTTTCTTTGAACTGCCTCAATTCTGTTGATCCAAATTGTCTGATATGGGCACCAAACGACAACATTAGACTCCAGCGAGGATCTCACAAGGGTGCAATACAGTGAACGTAGGCACATCGGATCCTTGAACTCGTCACAGATTTTAAATATGAACCCCAGTTGTCGATTCGCTTTCGAAATCACATCTTCAAAGTGGATCCGAAAGGTGAAGCCTGGGTCCAATATAACACCCAAATCGCGTACGTGATTAACGCGCTCTAATTTCAAATTATCTATGGTGTAATCGTAGATTATCGGCTTGAGTTTTCGATGAAAAGATATCACATTGCACTTCTTAATGCTCAAGGTAAGCATGTTGATAGAGCTCCAGTTAGCAAAGGTGTTGACTAAATGCTGTAACCTTAGACAATCATCTAAACTTCTGATGGTCATATAGAGTTTTAAATCGTCGGCAAAGAAAAGCTTGCATCCAGGAGGTAACAGACGAGACAGATCATTGATGAAAAGTGAAAACAGCAGCGGCCCGAGATTGCTTCCTTGTGGTACGCCAGATAAATTAGTAAATATAGTTGAAGTTTCCGAGCCAATCACCACACAAAGTTTCCGGTTCGACAAATACGATCTCAACCAAGAAATAGAGTCTAAAGACATGCCAAGAAGCTCTAGCCGCTTCAACAGTATGCTGTGGTCCACTCGATCGAACGCAGATTTAAAATCAGTATATATCGCATCAGTTTGATGACCATCTTCCGTCGTCCGTATACAGTGTGAAGCGAAATTGACAAGATTCGTCGCTACAGATCTATTAGGATAGAATCCGTGCTGGCAGGTACATATGTAATGTTTACATGCAGCAAACAGCATATCTTTGACGACGATTTCGAAAACTTTCGAGCTGGCACATAATGATGTGATTCCGCGGTAGTTCTCAATACACCTTTTATCTCCTTTCTTATACACGGGAAACATAATGGAGAGCTTCCAGTTAGACGGAAACCGACATTGCTGAAGAGACATGTTGAAGAGCGAGGCTAATACGGGGCTTAAAGCATTGCAGCATCTTTTCAGTACACAAGCTGGAATGCCATCGGGGCTAGCGGCAGTGGAGTATTTCATTTTGTTGATCGCAGAAGCAACTTGCTGGCTAGTTATGTTTTTGACTGAAAGCTCACACACATTAAGGGGAGTATCTCTACATGCGATTTCGATCTGAGAATCAGTAGCTGTTTTGTCGTTGAATGCCCCCTGGAAGTGACTAGCGAAGAGATTGCATTTTTCCGAAGCAGAAGACGCATACGATGATCCCAGGAACATTTCTGTGGGCAAGCCTGTCTCGTTGCGTTTTGATTTTACAAAATTCCAAAATTGTTTTGGGTTTCTGCTTAAGTTACTTTGCAGTCGCCTTGTGTAACGTTTATAGAGAAACCTATTATACAGACGATATTCGTTGCTTGCTCTTGTTAGGGTCTGTTTGGTCACTACACAGCGAGATCTACAGTAATATCGAAGGGCCTTTGACCTTTTACGTTTCAAGTTTTTCAGGCGAAAATTACCCCACGGAGGTTTTGAAGCTGGTCTGCGCAAGGGAACATAATCAGGCAATATGGTTTCGATCATTCGTGTGTAACTATCTACTGCATCATCGATGTTATCTGTCGCAAACAGAACTCGCCAATCACATCGAAGAAGTTGTTCGCTCAGTCCGTCAAAATCAGCTCTGTGAAAGTCAAACTCGGGTTGACGCGAGACATCGTCAAACTCTAGGAGCCTGGGTAGATATGCGTGAAGCTCCAGAGCAGGATGATTTTCATCCAGAGCGCAAAGGGGATCATGTGCCTCATAAAGCGAACAGTTTCCGATGGCAGCATCGTTCACGAGAACTAAATCTAAGAGTCGTCGATTCTGATTGTAAACGTGATTCATTTGTGTCAATCCGTGAAGGTTAAATCCGTCAAGAAGGCTGCTGCAAGCAATAGACATAGTAGATCGCATGGCATCCACAGTTGGGCATGCCCGGGACGTTGTGTTCCAGATTAAATCTGACTGGTTGTAGTCGCCAAACAGGTAAGCGAGATCGTTTTCTCTCAAATTGGAAAAAACAGACTCCAGTGACTCAACATGGTTATTAATGCTTGTTAGGTCGGTCTTCCGGTCGGGGGGAAGGTATATAACTCCGATGCTGATTCGAAGGCCAGACAAATTTAGTCTCACCCATATTTGCTCCAAAGAATAATGCACAGAAGAAGGATCGATGCTACTGCTTATTCTTGTTGATACAGCGATAAGCACGCCGCCACCACGTGACTTACGGCTGTTACGACGATTTCTATCGTTTCTGAATACGGTGTAGGAGCTCCCGAAAAGCTGAGGGGACAGAATTTGATCGTTGAGCCACGTCTCAGTAAGCACTATAACGTCATAACAGCTTGCCGATACCGCAAGAAAAAAGTTGTCTATCTTTGTGCGAAGTCCACGAACATTCTGATAGTAGAAGGATAACTTGTGCTGGGTATCTATTTCGCCGTTAGGGTTGTCCACTAGACAATCTACGTTCGCTATAGCAGGGCCGGAAAGGCAGTCATCGGGCTCGGACGGGGGTTGAACTACGTATCGTGTGATGGAGGATGTAGGCTGTAAAACCGATCGTCTATTAGGGAGAGCAGCATCCATCCTGGCTTCGGCGCGACATATACGTTCATTAAGTTTACCTGAACAAGCAGGATTGTCCACCAGATAATCGTCAGTTGGTCCGGGAAAAGATCCATTTGGCTCCGACGGGGGGCGAACTACGTATCGTGTGATAGGGGATGTGGGCTGCAAAACCGATCGTCTATCAGGGAGAGCAGCATCCATCCTGGCTTCGGCGCGACATATACATTCATTAAGTTTACCTGAACCAGCAGGATTGTCACCCAGACAATCAACATCAGCTACAGCAGACGGGGGGCGAACTGAACAAGCAGGATTGTCCACCAGATAATCGTCAGTAGGTCCGGGAAGAGATCCATCGGGCTCGGACGGGGAGCGAACTACGTATCGTGTGATAGGGGATGTGGGCTGCAAAACCGATCGTCTATTAGGGAGAGCAGCATCCATCCTGGCTTCGGCGCGACATATACGTTCATTAAGTTTACCTGAACAAGCAGGATTGTCACCCAGACAATCAACATCAGCTACAGCAGACGGGGGGCGAACTGAACAAGCAGGATTGTCCACCAGATAATCGTCAGTTGGTCCGGGAAAAGATCCATCGGGCTCCGACGTGGGGCGAACTACGTATCGTGTGATAGGGGATGTGGGCTGCAAAACCGATCGTCTATTAGGGAGAGCAGCATCCATCCTGGCTTCGGCGCGACATATACATTCATTAAGTTTACCTGAACCAGCAGGATTGTCACCCAGACAATCAACATCAGCTACAGCAGGACCGGAGAGGGAAATATCGGGCTCGGACGAAGGGTGAACTGAACAATCCACTCGACCATCCGGATTATTCGAGAAGTGAGTCACCTGGAATACGCTCGGATTCAGGCGATGCTGGAGCTTTGGAGCTATAGACGTGTTCCAAAATAGTTCTGATTTGCTATCAACATTATTCTGGAGTATTTGAAGATTTCCATCTAATCCGGAAGTTTGCCTTTGCGGATAACAAGGATATTCTGAAACACTTGGAACACTCATCCTTAAGCGTGAGCCAATGACATTTTCTCGAATCTTTGATACAAATCCTGCCTCAACGGTACTGTGTAACAAACGATCTGTTGAGAAATCAAAAGGGATCATCTTATAAGTTTCCGAATGCGCCCAACACTCAACAAACGCGGCCCTGTGCGCATAAAAGTACCCGAGGAAAAAAAAACTGCTGTTCTAAAAGTGATCAATTTGTTTGGCGCAGCTTTTATAATTTGTAGTGATTTATGAACTCTTAAATTCACTTCTTTGTAGTATGTTATGTTTTGATGTTATAAACAGCATTAACAACAAGAATCCCTCCATCTCTTTATACTTTGCTCTTCTCTTCCTCCTGCTTCGGATATATATCATCCATCAGGAACCACAGCGAGGAAGCAGCAGCCGCACTGTCTGCACGGTCGTCACAAAGTACGGACGCCCTGGAAGAAGGCGGAAAGGTAGGTGTTCAGCTCAGATCCGCAGAGTGAGGGAGGGCTCCAGCAGCAGCAGCAGCAGCAGCAGCAGCAGGAAGAAATCACCGATGATGATTAAAGCCATAAAAACGCGTTACTTTTCAAAGTGAGTCCCGACCAAACAACAAGAACAACATCAACTGCACCACAGTGGAAAATGAATCAGAGAGGGACCCATCATCGTCATCAACAACAACAACGATGGAGGAACAAGCATAAGCAAGAGAGAAGCCAACCGTAGCGTGTATAGTGTGGAGATCTGACAACGGAATACAAGGTAAACACCTAATTTATTATCCACTTCAGATGGTTGGTGGTTGGTCCGTATGGTAGTGGATCTGAGCGATGGGGGAAGGGGAGGAGGAATATTTTGAATGCTTTTTTCGATTATCGCGTGCGCGCACGTGAGTTGCTATAAGAGGAATGTGGTTCAAGATACACCAAAACACATCCATCTACCCGAAGTGATAAAGCCCAGCCAGGAATGGAAAATGTCGTGGAATTTCATGAAAACAATGTCATGATATTTTTCAATTTACTCTGTTTTCGTTGTAAATTTCCGTCCAGGAACATCACTGGTTAGTTATGGACAATTAATGATGTCAACGACATAATCGTCGACAGTGAAATTAGCAAATAACAATATGACATTTTCATGATATATCCCATCCCTTCTTCTCTCTTCTCTGTGGCTCTACGATCCCACTGGAACTTGACCTGTCTATCTTCAACTTAGTATTCTTTGAGCATTTTCACAGTTATTAATTGAAGACTTTATTTGCCTGCCATTGCATTAATTTGTATATTGTAAGTCAAGTACAATGATACACTATGCCCTGGGAGTCGAGAAAATTTTCCCGACCGAAACTGGAGTCCAACCCGCCGCCTCCGGATTGGCGATCCATAGCCTTAAGGTGAAACATCAACAAATCCCATTGCAATTTTTCATACAAACTTTTTAGGCACAAATCTGACGAACGAAGCATCGAACCAAGCCGCCCTTGTTATCCCTGGCTTTGCTCACTTGCAAAAAGAGGCAACTTTTCCAAACCGAACGCATTTGTTTACGAATTTTTAAGATTGGTGCTCTTGGAAACGTTAGTAGTGGTCCAAGTCGGTCATTGTGGCAGCCATATTTGTATTCTCTGATGTTCCTCCTTCCCTGCGCTCAGCTAATCAGCAAAAGCACGTTGAGTACACTGACTTAACTTTGTATGGCAGAAAATTTAAATGATCATATTATAACAAGTGCCCCATCAAGTGGTCTTCCATCTTTCTCTTTTTTGTGTTTGTTCAGAAGGGTTTGTTAAAGTGGGTTGACGGAAAAGGCGCGGAGAAAAAACTTGAAGCGGGAGAGAGTCTAAGAGTATCCAAGTTCTTCCTTTAGTATAGGCCATTGGATCTACAAACATAACTAGTGATTATTTGAAGCACTATGAACAAAGTTTCCATGCCCGGAACCCTGAAACCTTCTGAAGCACCTGGAGTTCCTTGAGACGCTCTAAAACCTCCTGAGGTCAGTATAGTTTAGCCTCAAAACTCTACGAAAGCCCTCTTAAGGCCCCTGAAATCCACTGAAATGCCCTAAAACTCCTCAAAAAACTGCATGAGACTCCTTTACACTTTCATTGAACTGTACTGAAATCTCTGATGCTCCCTGAGAACCCCTGAGACCCCCTGAGACCCCCTGAAATAACTCGAAACGTATTGAAACATCTAAAAGCCCTTGGAAATCCGCACAGACTTCCTTGAAACTCTACTAAAGTTTTCTGAAGATTCCGGCAGACCCTTGCAGACTTTTTTGAGGCTCTACTGAAGCCTTCTCGAATCCTTCAAAACTCTCCTGAAATCCGTCCAACTTTAAACTCTACGAAACTCCCTTCAGCCCCCTGAAATTCACTGAAATGCTCCTCATCAAACTGCATGAGACTCCTTTAGACTTTCATTGCAATCTACTGAAGTCCCTAAAGCTTCTTAAAATCTCCTGAGATTCTCTGAAACAACTTGATATGTATTGAAACATCTAGAAGCCCTCGGGAACCCTCATAGACTTCCTTGATATTCTACTTAAGTTCCCTGGAGACACCGGTAGATCCTTGTTGACATCTTCGAGGCTCTACTGAAGCCCATCAAATCCTTCGAAACTCCTCTGATATTAATGGTAACGCTACGGACCGCCTTGAAATGCATAAAAAAAACCCTCTGTGGTCCCCATAGACTCTCCTTAAACTCTACTGAAATCTCCTGAAGCTCCGTGAAACCTCCTAAGGCCTTTTTAAACCACTTGACATGTCTCAGCACCTGAAAAAGATCGGAGACCCTCATAGACTTCCTTGAGACCCTCATAGACGCTTGAAACGTCTTGAAACGCCTTAACATACAAATTAAAAAAAACCCTGATAATTCGGTAAATTTCCTTTAAACTCTCATAAAACCCCCTTAACCTCCTTGCATCTCTGGAAAGCTACACATACACTCCCGTTCAAAAGTTTGGGGTCACCCCCTCAAAAACATGTAATTTTTTTAGGCCCACATCTCCGCCAATTTGCGTCCGATTTCAAAACCCTAGGTTTCATTCAAAAGATAATAAATCAAAGAAACTTTGAACATGATTTAAAAGAAACTTTTTCAAAAAAATTTGTATGTAAACTTAACCCAAAGTTGCCAAATTTTCTAAAAAATGAATATAAACTTACGGCAGTGTCGCTGGAAGTTGGGTCGACCAAATTTTAAGATGAGAGCGGTAATATGACCCATTTTCTATTAGCTTTCAACTGCTTTTTACAGAACTTAGCTAAAAAATCTAGAAAAAAAAGTTATTAAGTAAATTAATCCTTGATGTCATCGACCAAAAGTTTGGGGTCACCCCTCAATATGATGTATCGGCCAAAAGTTTGGGGTCACTTTCGTAAAACATGGAAAAGTGATTTGGTGATAGCTTCGTCATCTATAGTTCAATTTTAATTATTTTTAGCTCATTTCAAAGATTATTAACTAAATTTACGTTTGATGTCTTCAACTTAACGTATTTAACGATTTTTGTATATAAAAATGTTATGTAAAGTTAGCACATTTTACCACACTTCAAAAAATGAGGCAACTTTACGTTAAGTTTTAGTATGTAAATTTCAACAAATGTGTGTGGTTCAATGTCTATGCAGTAAGTATCATTCATTTTGTTTCGAATAAGCCAAGAAGAATTAAAATTGAATAAAAGATGACGAAGATATCAACAAATCACTTTTTCATGTTTTACGATAGTGACCCCAAACTTTTGGCCGGTACAGCATTTTGAGGGGTGACCCCAAACTTTTGGTCGATGACATCAAGGATTAATTTACTTAATAACTCTTTTTCTAAATTTTTTAGCTAAGTTCTGTAAAAAGCAGTTGAAAGCTAATAGAAAATGGGTCATATTACCGCTCTCATCTTAAAATTTGGTCGACCCAACTTCCAGCGACACTGCCGTAAGTTTATATTCATTTTTTAGAAAATTTGGCAACTTTGGGTTAAGTTTACATACAACATTTTTTGAAAAAGTTTCTTTTAAATGATGTTCAAAGTTTCTTTGACTTATTATCTTTTGAATGAAACCTAGGGTTTTGAAATCGGACGCAAATTGGCGGAGATATGGGCCTTAAATAATGACATGTTTTTGAGGGGGTGACCCCAAACTTTTGAACGGGAGTGTAACAAAATACCAATGAGACCCCTTTAGACTTTCATTAAACGCTTATAAAACCCTATAAAACTCTTTGAAGCCTATCCCATAGCCTTATTGACAAGATTTTTGACTCGGGGTTACTTCCCGCCCAAAGGAATAATATTTTGTGAGTTTGTCGGGAGTGGGATTCGATCCCAGATCCTCGGCGTGATAGTCATGGTATTCACACTAGGTCCACTCCACTTGTAGCTCATTGAGACGTCCTGAATTCTCTCGAAGTGCATTGAAACTCCTCAGAAAACCCCCCAGATACCCTCGTAGACTTGCCCTAACTTCTATAAAAGCCCCCTGAAACCCACTAAAATCCCTTTACAATCCGAATCTTTCCAAAACTCTCCTGAGAGTCCATGAAGCCCCCTAGGATCCCCTGAAATTCACTGAACGCCTCAACGTAGGCATGCTTGTTTATTGGTATGATGGGCAATAGGTAAACAAGAAATTCAAGTGCTTCGTTCAGCAGAGAACTTGTGTCCGCACAGCACGTTAAAGTGTTCCAGTACTGGTCATTGTAGTTAGTCAGGACTTGTCAGTTATGTCGTAGAAAGTTTCCTGGCTATTTCAGGGGGTGTCTACCGTTTGAAAAAAAAAAAATCATGGAGTTCATTTCCTACCTATTCCTGGATCCTCGAAACGAGCATTCAACCGACCCAATCGCAGACACAGTTCCTCAACGTCTACTCGGTTTTGAACTTGAGACACTTCTGAGGGAGTTTCTGAATGATTTGTAGGTGTAATTTCTAGTTTATTGCAAGCACTCTACAAAACTTCTGTGCAGGATTTGTTAGGAACTGTACTTCTAGTGTGATTTTTCGGAGATTTTTATGGAGACGAATAGCAGCAGCAATATCCGGTAAACCTGCACAAGAAAATGTTAAAGAATCACAGAGAAATCTGAGTGATTTATCGAAAATTTCAAGAAATATGTCATAAATTCTAGTAACGACCATCTGAATGAGATCTTTTAAATAGTTCTTTGATAGAAGTTCAAGAGCAGTCACTACTGCGATCACTGATATAATATATGGAATAGTTACAAGTAGAATAAATATTCCACAGCAAATTTTTTACCAAGTTTTAGAGCATTTCGTGATGGAAAATAATCGACAATTTCAATAAAATCAGAACAGTTTTGGTAAAATTCTTGAAAAATATGCAAAGACAAAATTTGTTTTATTGTTCACGAGCTCTCGGAATTAACTACAACTGGAATTGCTAAATTTGATAATAATTTTCTTCAGGAAACACAAAATAACTCTTGACGATAGTTCCCAAAATATTAACTTTATAAATTTCCTGTGTATTTCAAGGGATTTTGTTATAAATTCCTTCAAGAATTTTTCTGTGATTTTTTCCAAAAATTTCACATAGAATTCTTTTCAAGTCCCCATGAATTCCGTCCAAATTTCCTAAAAAGATTTATGCTTAGGAAATGCGTGCTGGTGGTCGCCAAATCCTCTTACAATCAAAAGCGGAAAAGTTTCAAAACTTCTTCTGCACGAAAGGTATTCCACGGATGACTTTCTTCATGGTCAGATCAAAAACAACAGTGGAATTGAAGAAGTCTGCGAAGCAACCACGATTGCGATAATTCAAGGAAGGGTTGTTCTTCAGAGTAATTTTCCATTAGTACGGAGACATAAATTTTGTTTGCTGAATCCTTGTAGTTGTGAGGGCAATTTTCATGAAAATTCCTTGTTAAGATAAATGCAAGGGCCGAGTTTGTGGAGGGCTTCCCGATGAAAAATAATTTAGAATTTTAACAAACTTCGAACAGTTTCGGTAAAATTCCTGAAACAATATGAAAAGAAATAAAAACATGTACTACGAGTCTCGGAAGAAATGGATTTATTATGAAATTTCAAATAATTCTTTATGACATTTTCCGAAATATTAGGTCTCCAAAATTTACTGGAAAATTTTAGGAATTTCCTTTTTTACGTCTCCAAGAATTCGTCAGTGATTTCTTTCAAAGAATTCATAAAGATTTCTGTTTAGGTTTTTATAAATACCAATTTTTAATCTTATCTACGAGTTTTTTTTTTGTAAACAAAAAAAACTGACGAATATCTGATACCATGCCTATAAATACTCCAGAAAGAATTTTTGGAAATTCCTGGAATTTGACAATAAATTTCTTCATGAAATTTCAAATCATTCTAGACGGTGTTTCAACTTTGAAACATATCCTGGCAAATTCGGGGAATTCCGTTATTAATGTGTCCAACAATTCTTCAGTGATTTCTTCCAAAGATTTCATAAAGAATTCTGTTTAGGTCCCCATCGATTCAAATTTTTTAAACTCATTCATTAGCGTTTTTTTTTGTAGAAAAAAATTTGACGAACATCTGATAAGATTCTCAGTTTTGCAAAAAAAAAATCCAGCCTGTTTTATCTAAGAATTCCGCTGGAGATTCTTTCAGACGCTGCTGTATTTTTTCAAAAGTTAAATCAGGAGTTTATACGAACAGACAGATTATTTTCTCTTTCTCATATTTTAAATTTTGTTATTTTTTTCAATTGGTGAATTTGTGAAATATATGTTCCTGGAATTGTTTTCAAGCACCTGAAAAAGCTGTAAGTCCTCCAGGATTTTCCGTCCAAGTGCTCTCAGACTTGTCGGACAAGCCCTTCAGACCTTGGCGAGTAAGTCTTCTAGCAATTGATGTTCCAAAGAACCTGCCAACGAAACTCCACGATTCTGTGTAGTCCTCAAGGCCACGGCTAGTAATTATCCCCAAGAACTGACGAATGGAGTCCTCCAGGACCTGCCAGTGAAATCGTCCCGATACAAGCCTGCTATGTTTTTCAGGACATTAGCCCTGGAGTCCTGTAATAAAGGCCGTTACTACAGTCTACAATAGATGTTGGCTAGGTCCTTCAGGACTTTCAGGCTTAGTCCTCCAAGACTGGTTGGCTGAATCTTGCTGAACCTATCATAGCTAAGCCCTCTAGACCTTGTTGAATAAGTCGTTCAGACATTTGAATGAGATCTCCAGACGTTACCCACTTAGTCCTCCACGCCTTTCCCAGTAGTTCTTCCAGTAATTGATGAAATCCTCAAGAACTTGCCAATGAAGTCCTGTAGAACATGCCAAGTGAAGTCGTCCAGAGCACGGAAACTATATATCTCACGACATCTATCCTATGGCAGGTGCCAGGAAATCCTCCAATAGATGCTACGTCCTTCTTGACTTTTCTTAAAGATTATCTGGTTATATGTTCCAGACTAAGCCAGATAAGTTCTCCAGGCGTTGTGAAGTGAGTCATCTAGTAAATTGCCGATGAATTCCTCTATAAATTATTGGTGAAGTCTTCCAGACCATGCAGGCTATGCCATCCAGGATATTTGTCCTGTAGTACATGCCGAGAAATCATCCAATAGATGCTGGCTAAGTACTCCAAGACTTCTCGGCTAAGTCCATCAGAACTTGTCGACTTAGACCCTCCACATCCTGTCGTTTAAGTCCTTTAGAAATTATCAAATAAATTATCCAGACGTTGCCACTAAGTCCTCCAGGATTTTCTGAGTAATTCTCCTAGTAATTGCTAGTGAAGTTCTCAAAAACATGCCCAAGAAATCCTCTAGAACTTGCCAGGTGAAGTCGTTCAGAACATAGCTAGTAGTTGCCGGTGAAATCCTTTAGGACTTGCCGGTGAAGTCACCCAGACCATGCAAGCTATATCATCCAGGGCATCTGTCCTGTAGTACTGTGGTAGCACATACCGGGAAATTGTCCAACGGATGCTGGCAAGTACTCCAGGACGTTTCGGCAAAGTTAAAGGATCTCTCGACCAAGTCCTTCAGAATTTGTCGGCCAAACCCTCGGCTAAATCATCCAGACGTTGCTTTTTCAATCCTTCAAGTCTTACCGAGTAAGTCTTCTATTAAATGGGGCTGGAGTCTTCAAGAACTTGCAGTTGAAGTCATCCAGAAAATATTAGCTGTCCAGTAGCTCGTGCCGGTTGATCGTCCAATAGACTAAGACTAATAGACTGACTAAGTCTACCAAAACTTTCCGAATAAGTCCTCCAACCTAGCATTTTCCCATCAGTAGCATTTTTAATCCTAGTAAGTTGTTGTGGTCAATATGACACAGACAGAGACACACAGAACGTGCACTACGCCATCGTGGTGCGAAAAACCAAACATCCTATGGTCAAGTAGACCATAGAAGATTCCTAAAACCACCATAAAACTAAAATAAATGACATTTGGTTTTATGACGGATCTGAAAACCTTTAAAAGACTAACGCACGGCAAGACTTCCAGGCTATGTCCCTCAGACGTTCTCCGAACAGGTGACCCGAAGGGAGTTAAATGTAACAAAAAACGCACGAATTGCCAAATAATGAGACATATTGAACAACCTTCCCCTTTCAACTCAATCGGATTAAGCTTGTGAGCAGCTCCTCCGCAGAGCTGATGGAGAGAAGCTTGATGAGTGAGTGGTATCAGCTTGATGGAGCCATAGGTCATCAAGTTACCTATTTGGGGATCCGCTATTAGGTATCAAACTGTTCATCGTGCACCGCACAGGCAAGGTTGAGGATGTAGGTCGCAGTCTCCCGGAACGAGGAACCTAATTCAAACGGAGGCACGCTGTCAAAACAGTCCACCAAACGCTGGAATCAATCTGGCAGAGGACGGCCGCGTCGGTCGGTTGGTAGTTCGAACAAAAGAAACTCATAAAAATGTCTCATTTGCTGGCTCTAAACGATCCTTCCTAAGCTCGCACAATAGCCGCATATTAGTTCGTCTCCTGACGATGACGACGACGGGTGGACCTTCTCTCGGGATGGGAAAGTGCCCCGCTTCGAGAGGCTCATCTTCTGTGTTTCGTTTGGATAATACCGCGTGGCAGGCAATATTTATGCTCGACAGTTGCTGTCACGCTTTGTGTATTTCCAATTTACAAACGATCGAGTTTATTGTCCTTTTTCGCGCTGCACACAGAAGAGAGGAGAGCAGCGCAGCAAAAAGGTGTAGCATATTGGTCAGTAATGATGGTCTTTTTTTCTGGTGCTGCTGCTGCGCCCGACTGGACTGACTCCCTAACAAATACACACCTTCGGAGATTTATCGCTTTTTCGGGATGTTTTTCATATAAAGAAATGAAGCCCGGGAAATGACCGTTGCAGCAGGAGCACTGTGGGTCAAACACTACAACGGCTGAAGAGATGCAAAAAATCCTGTTTTTCTGACGTGATAAACAATTTTTAACAAATCCAGTCAGTTCGGATGCATCGCTCATGATAAATGTGTCATCCAAAACAGAAACAAATGAGATTTTTTGGGCAGCTCGCCACTTGAGAAACATATCACAGTCCACAGTTTTGGAGAGGTTTTAAGGACCATGATAAAACCAAAATAATTTTATTTTGGTTTTATTTTGGATTTTGAAACCTTTGAGAGTCTATTTGATTTTGAAATGTGACTTATGAAGGAAACAGAGAAATTCAGTCAGGTTTCTATAATCAACTTTCTTGTGAGTTTTGCCACAAATTTTCTTCTTCAGGCCCACAGTGCATCATGCCCATTGGTTGCTATGCTAGGACCAATCCACCTCAATACTTCCTCAGTTCTGCTCTTGAATCAGCCGGCAACCAGTCTGGCAGGAGCAGCAGCAGCAGCAGCAACTCAAGGTGTTAAACTTAATTTCCCAAACCCTACGAGTTTACCGATCGGTGTCGTGACCCACAAAAAAAAACGAATCTGTTCGAGTGTGTATAGATATGTATGTAGAAGACAGATCGGTTGTGGAGGATCTTCGAGAGGTTCGAGAGGCTGGTTCAGCCTCCCCGTGTCGATTGAATTGACCGGGCAAAGTCGGAATGGAACGGCAAAACTTATTATGTCCCACTTGAGCCGGCGCAGCGGGAGTTTTTGTCATTTTCATTTATTCAATAATAAATATTTGTGTTACTCTTGTAACCTTTCTCTGTGCGAACGACGACGACGACGACGGTGTGTTTTGGTTCGTTTTGCTCGGTTAGAGGGCCTTTTTGTACGGACTGACCTTAACACCTGGCTGTTTGAGTGGGTTTTATGGTACGATATTGGGATGGATTGTTGCATTAGCTGTGTTGGGCAGTTTTTAGTTGGCTGATTATTGCCATGTCGAATTCTTCCTTCTGTACACTGGCGCGTGTCATGCACAGAGTAGGTCCATCATCAACTGTAATCTATCAAATATTTAGTTTGATAAAAGTAATAAGAACCATGCATTGAACAATTAAAATCTTGCTTATGAAATTTAATAAAATATTAACAACATCTGTATTAACGAGATTTTTAGCCCTAGGCTAGTTCGTCTCGGGACCCACGCTTCACTTCCTTTCCGAAGGAAGAACTCACATTTTGCGAGTTTGTCGAGAGCGGGATTCTATCCCAGGTCCTCGGCATTATAGTCAAGTGTTCTAACCATCACACCAGGTTCGATCCACTTGTATAATTTTATATTTTTTAAACATACATGAAAAAATTAAAAATAAAGTGTAACTTTAAGCAAAATAATTTTAGAGCGTGTTCAATTCCCCTTAACTCATTTACCATAATAGAATGATGGAGGATAAAATCAAAATAGGTTACATTGTAGCAATTTTTAAAGAAGTAATGACAGCTGAAAAGTGACCAAAACATAAATTTCGTTATTGTTTTAAAATAAAGAGACAGATATACAGATTTTGAGATATATAGAGCAGTTTGATTGACCTGTATTATGCATTGATTTTTGAAAATTTGTACTTCACCTTTAACTGATAACAACTTAAGAAAACAGGAATCTAAAACCCTATTTGAGATTTTTGTTAGAACTTAACAAAATGGTTTAAAAGTTGTTACTCGTTAATAGTGTTTTTATTGGTTTTATTTTCCTATCTTGTATGCTGCTAATAACTTCAATCAAATTTATATAATTGCAAGAGTACAGTTGATTTTTTAAACTTTTATCACGTCAAAATTTACCCCGGAATATCACGAAAGCTGTAGGTTTTTTTTTCTTGAAAATTTCGGTAGAACTCTAAACTACAGCTGTATTTTAATCACAGTCAGTTTTTCGAAGATTGAAAAAAGAAATGGCATTCGAAAAGCAACGTGACGAATTGATTTTGCCTAAGTACCTGCAACATCCCTCAACTTGTACATCGAGATCTCCAGGGGGCTTCATAAGTTTCTGGGGCTACTTTTTTTTTAAGAATTCTTACGAAAGTGATTGATTCTGTTCTTTATGCTTTCATGCATGCTCACTTCTAACAAAAAATACAAAAATAAGAAACAAAACAAACAACGCTTCTTTCCTTTGTTTAGAGTAGAATGAAAATGGGAGCCCCATGCTTAATAAGGAAACCAATACGGTACCAGAACGTTTTTCCTTCATTTTCTCTGATAAATTTAGGAGCGGCTTTCCAACGAAAAATAAACTAGGGGCATTCTCCATTTTTGGAAAATGGCTCTTCACAGCTTATCGTATTGTATTTTTATCGTTTGTGATATAACTATGCACTGCTAATCGATAACTAGATGTAAAGAGGTGGAAAAACGAGCATGATGTAACTCGCAAACGATTTTGTACACACCTGACAGTGCTGCCACTCGCGCGCCCAAACAGCCGAACCTCACCGAATGGGTTGGTTGTAGAGGCTATGGCGCGAATGCTCGATACGCACACAGATATGCAACATTCGCATACATACCGAGGCTACACCAATGAAAGTTCCCTGCCGACGATCCTTTGCCATAAGCTCATCACATCATCGAAAGTGATGGAGAGAAATGAATAGCTGGAAGGCAACTGCTCGACAACGGCGAAAAAGAATACCCAACAAGGCTGATCAGCCTTGTCGTGTCAGTTCGTGTGAAATTTGTACCGGAAGTTGGTTTGGCAAAACGAAAAAGGGTGAAACCGTATTCGTTGGCGAATGCAAATCGCATCATATCGCAAATGTTTTTCTTATAAAATAGCAAGCTTGACTTTTTGCACACTTTTTTAATTTGGCTTAGGGCTGGTTCTTTAGAAGAATCTTTTGAAATCTTTGCAGGAGTAATTCCGGACAAAATTTATGAATCATTTCATATGCTAATTTTACTTAATTTCTGGTGAAACGCGTTAGAACTTTTTGATGTGAATTTTTGTAGATTTTAGGTTTTTGAAGAACTCGTGGAGATTCTACAAATAACAGATACATTGTTGGATGGATTGCTAGTTGATCTACCGAGATGATTTCTTCGGGATGAGGGCGATGGATTTCTGAATGATGGATGGCAGAATGAATCCGAAATTAGGAAAAAAACCTTAGGCGGAACTTTTAGGAATTATTCTGATAAAATTCAAAGTGGCTACCAGATCCCTTAACGGTTTACTGATAGTATTTGTTAGGATCAGGGATGACAGATGATTTTTTTTGAAAAGCTGTATCGTTTTTTTTAAATCTGTATTTTATACAAAATTTGAAAGAAATCTGTATCTCATGTAAAAAAAAAATCTAGCTCAAAAAACTGTATTTCAACGAAATCTGTACTAGACCTCAAAAATCAATATAATACAGATTAATCTGCATGTATAACATCCCTGCTTAGGAGAACTTTGGAGTCATCGGTTCCCTTGATCCTTCGTCCAAGTGAGTTTTTATTCTTATTAATTTATTTTAAGGACCTTTTAACTGCCTCTTAGTGAGTATTTAGAGGAAGGATCAAGGATTCTCCTGATTTTCTTTCCTGGTGGAAAATGTTTACCGATTTTTCCAAATTTTGTTCAAAAATGGTTTTCAAAAACGAAAAACATTTTCCACCAGGGAAAAAAATCAGGAGATACATTGATCCTTCCTCTGAATGTGCATGAAGAGCAATTTTGAAAATATTGCTTCATTATTTAATAATAAAAAAAAACAAAAAAAGGAAATTTCAGTAAAAATCACTGAAACATTTCTGAAGAATTTGTGTTGAAATTTTTTAACGGGTTATGTCTGATGTTAAGAATGATGCCACAGAAAACTTCCAAAGCATTGTTTTGGAAATTTGAAACTATACACAATTTTATAATCTTTTCTGAACCTGGAATTTAATGAAGGACCAAAACAGTGCCTCTAACCTGCTAAAAAACAACGGGTACCGGCAAACGCGATTAGCATCTCTGTATTTAATTGTTGGTTTTAGGCGGGAGACCTTGAACTTCATAAATGGAATCAAAGCTTCTTTCCAGGAAACTGTCAGGAAAAAAGACTGCCGCGTTTTGCCGGAAATTCTGAAATGTTGTTATTTTCAGTAAGTAGGGTATATGTACCATTCCTTGGCCTAATTTGCAAGCCGCCTTCACAATTTTGACCATAACCTAGACCATAACTCATGAATTAATAGCACTAGAAATAATATGTTGAGCCTATTACACACTCTAGGCAATGCATGTTTCACCAATTGGAAGTAAACTATCGTACATATTCAAGAATTTACTTAATTAAGTTGAAAAGATTCGATGCGATGGTATGCAACGTTGGTCTATGGTACAAAAATTAGTCTATTAGTGGCCTATTACTTTCCATGCACTAGAACCACTTATTATCTCATTTTTTCAATATTTCTGCTGAAGTATTATCTCTGTTTGTTCACCAATCTTACTTGTAAATTACATTTTCGGAGCCAAATTTTCAAAAAACTGTAAGTAAATTACTTAAACTAAAGTTCTTTTTTAATTTATTAACGAAAACAACGCAACCCTATTATTGTGTTAGATTTTACAGTCACCGTACACAAAATCTTTCTTCCTGTTCGTTCTTTCTGGTTCTTATGCAAGCAATGTTGTTGACGTCACTTTACTGATGGGCTACGATTTGGGTACATAGTGGAAAAAATGTCCTCAATATTCGGCTCTCATTCAATTTGTAAAATATTTATTATTTGTTGAAAACAAATATACAAGTTCAAAATAGCGTCTTTGACCGTCTTATCAAATGTTGAGTTATTGAAAAGTCAGTTCGAAATCATCCAGAATCATGCCATTTATGATCATGTGCATAGACTACTCACTTAGCCGAAGAATCATGAAGTCTACAAAAGCTAAACAAAGTGACATTTTCATTCAATTTCAATGCTCCAAAGTGCTAAAATTGAAACGAAATGTTACAGTTGTTTGCCGAATAGCTTTTCCGATATCTAGTTATGCGTGTTTGTTTGAGTTTTTCGTTAACGTTGAGATAGGCCGAACGAGGGGACTATGCCAACGAAGCATCCCGATACCCTACCTTACTGAGTAGAAGCACAGATTTTCAACACTACAAAGTGATATGGTGCCGGGGCCCGTGGTGTAGTGGCTTCACGTTCACTTCATAAGTGGATGGTCATGGGTTCGATCCCAGGCCCGGTACTTGCAATTTTTGCTCTTCCCCCCCGAGAGCGGCTGGCATCTGAGCCTCTTCTGAGTATAAATGCATAAATGGCTACTCATAATGTGGGAGTACTACTTGAAAAGAAACAACAGCCACATATCAATATCCTCGTGCTCATCATTCTACCATGGGCAGGGTAGAAAAGTGACAGCAGAGCAAAAAGGCAACCAGGTACTTCAAGCACGGTTGCCCTGTTAAGAAGTATGTATACCAGAAAATTGAAATGCTCGAGCTGCGGGAGCAATTTTCTGGATTTGCCTACTCGGGAAAAAGTTGTCGAAAAATGCTCCTGGCAGATGAATCGGAATGTTGATCCCGTAACTTTGCATGTAGCTTATCTGATTCTGATAACACAATTCTTCCATAAATTAATGATGAATTTGTATGTACTTACACCCATCCTAAAGTAATGATCAACCGCACCTGCCTACAACTTGCCTCCAGATTTGCTCCAAACGAATCGTGCTGTGACTGCTGGTAAGCAAACTTCTAACTCTCCCAACAATCATATTGAAAATGCATGTGATGTCTGTTTTCGATTTCGATTTTTTAGCAGAATAATTTCAACAAATGTTTAATAAAATGTTCAATCGAGACGGTTGAAGAATTAGTGTACTTTGGCTCCCTGGCGACCGACGACAACAGCACCAACAGAGAAATTCAGAGACGCATCGTGGTAGGAAATCGAGCTTAATTTGGACTCCGCAGAACTCTACGATCGAAAAAAGTTCGCCGTCACACGAACTATCTACAGCGCGCTGATTAGACTGGTAGTCCTCTCTGGGCACGAAACGTGGACTCTACGTGCAGAGGACCAACGTGCCCTTGGGGTTTTCGAACGGAAGGTGCTGCGTACCATCTACGGCGGAGAGCAGATGGAGGACGGAATTTGGAGAAGGCGAATGAACCACAAACTACATCACTTGTTGAGAGAACCAACTATCGTCCACACCGCGAAAATCCGGAGGCTTCGGAGGGCGGGTCACGACTTCAGGATATCGGATAGCAACCCGACTAAAATGGTTCTCGAGAGTCATCCGACCGGTTTAAGAAGGCGTTGTGCGCAGCGAGATAAGTAGGTCGATTGAGTAGAGGACGATCTGTGGACCCTTCGTAGAGTGCGGAACTGGAGACGCACAGCCATGGACCGAGTAGAATGGAGGCGACTCCTATGTACAGCAGAGGTCACTCAGGCCTAAGTCTGACCGGTAAGGCAAGTAAGTCTTTGTTCATACGAAAGAATGGGATACAAATGGAATTTATACATCGAAACACACTCAAACCAAATGACACGGTTATTCACCAGTATTGTATTGATGAGATATTCCATTTAACCCGATTGCTTGCACTGAACGAGCACATAACGTGAAAGTGTGACAAAAAAATTCATGCAGGTTATGTGCAACTGGATGGATGATAGATGTCCCACGTGACCCTTGTGACCCACATCCTCTTGTAGGAGAGGCGTAAAATCCTTCAGATGCTGACCCCGCTGATCGTTGCTACACAACCTCCAAGAAGTTCACCAATCGTAAAATTGTAAATCGATTTATGATTTTAGCAAGCTGGTACGGACTGATCCGACTGTGGTGAAATTTATGACTTTTGCACCTCCGCCTATCGCGCTGTGGAGTACAGGGGGAAACTCTCTTCATCTCCAGGTCGGTTGGTCGGTCGGTTAGATAAGTCGACTCGAGTGCGACCTCAGCACAAGTCCTCAAGTCACCTCATCTGCGCACACGGCTAGCTGCTAGCAAGTGCGCCCCGACATGATTGATCCTCGCGCCGCCCCAGTCGTCGTCGGGTGGATATGTGTAGACATGTGACCCTGAAATTTACACGCTTTCGTGCGGTTTCGTGGTGATGCATCCTCACTTCTCAACTTAGCGCGCTCCCATCAGCTAATGTGTTAATCACATTGTGAAGATTGGATCTCCGCGTGTCGCGTCGTTGGCTGATGGATTCCTTGGGATTCTTCGCCGCCACGCCGCGTGGCTTGTAGCTGCCATTTTCGTCAAGTCATTGCTGGTTGCCTGCCTGCCTATCTTCGGAGGTCCGGGGATTGTCAGGTTGGTGGTTACGCCACCTTTTTGGGGTCTATTGTGAGCATGTCAAAACATTTTTTCTATTTGCGGTTTGCTTTTATGGGTGGTGGATTGGAGTCGGCGCGGCGTTGGGAGGAAACTGACGAGAGCTTGAAGTTTGCGATATGGGCTTATGGTTTGAAGTCGAAAGGTAGGGTTGCGTATAGCTTGCGACGATTAGCCAGTGAAAGAGTTAAAAGGTGAGAAATATAAGCATCCCTATGACCCGGACCAGGTTGGCTTAGAGAAACCCAAGTGCGAAGCCGTTTTGTGGCTTGAGGTTATCTCATGCTGCTAATCAGCCGAAGAGTCTCCCAGCGGGCGCGGGAATATCCCACCCAATGATGTTTGCGCGCTCGCTGTCTTGGAGTCAGCTGGAAGGAAGGTTGATGATGGCACAAGTTTTGCTTTCAACTTTGTATAATGGCATATCCATAGTCTGAGCCTACCGATGCGATGATGGCAGAGCCACCACAATCGGACTCGTAGATTGGGATGAATTAGGGTTATCTGCGGGTTAGCATCGTACCGGTCTCCCGCGCTCAATCCAGGAGGTGTGAAACGAGCTCAGCTCGTAGATATTGAATAAATCATTAATAATTAGCTAATCGCGCAATATTTACACTTCATTCTGGGTGTTGATTAATGGTGCACTCGCGAGTCGTTCATAACCCGAGTTGATTGAGCTGCCCTTATGATACGAGCACCCTCACCATGTGCAAAGGTATGGACAAAGTGTTCCAGATAAATGGCTTCAACGGGAGGTTGATTTCGAATAATAGATAAATCGAATGGTATCCCTGCTGACTGAGAATAATAGGTTGCGTTAGCACAGCTGAACCTATGTAGCTAAAGCAGTAAACGATCGCGTTTTCAGTAAGACCGTGCTTAGGGTAACAGTTTGATTCCCGGTCGGTCCATGAGCTTTTTCGTAATGGAACTTTTCTGGACTTCCTTGAACATAGAGCATCTTCGTGCTTGCCACACGGACATACAAATAGAAAATGGTTAATTGACACATAAAGCTTCTTCTCCTTTCTATGGCTCCACGTCACCACTGGGACCAGGCCTGCCTCTCTTCAACTTAGTGTTATTTGAGCTTTTCCCGACTAGAAAATTATATCAAGTTTGTATCATATGGTGTTATGACGTTATAATATTTTTCCCTAACTTATTATGTTATAAACTAGCTGCAGAATGATGTTAAAATAAATAAAATTGTAACAAAAAGTAAACTCTGGTCTAATCAAGATTATAAACTATTTTGTTATAATCATATCAAAATTATAACAAAATGTGATATGAATTTTAGCCTCTGAATTACTGGTTTCTATCATAATTTGTTATAATTTTGTTACATTATTTCCTGAATGTCGAAGATTCAAAACTTAATTATAATACAATGAATTATGAAACAACATTTATAACAGAATGTAATATAATTGAGTTATAGTATTTTGCAAACACCAAGGATGTTGAACATGATTATATCATAATGAGTTATAAATATCATGATTTGTTATGCTATATTTTTGTTACAATTTTCTAGTCGGGTTCCAAAGTTATTAATTGAAGGGCTTTCTTTGCCTGCCATTACATGAATTTGTATATAGCGAGGCCAGTGCAATGATACACTCACACAGCTAGTCGCGTTCGGTAATTTTTACCGAAATCTCAACCGCTGAGTGTTCGGTAATGGATTTTTAACAGATTTCGGTAAAATGTTATCGTTTATCTGTCAAAATCGAACGAACTTCGGTAAAAGTTGCTACCGTTACCGATTTTTTCCTGTGAAACAAACTTAACGGTTGAGATTTCGGTAAAACATTACCGAAGAAGGTGATTTTTTCTAACTGTGTATATTTTGCCCAGGGAGTCGAGAAAATTTTCCCGACCGGAGCGGGAATCGAACCCTCCGTCTCCGGATTGGCAATCCATAGCCTTAACCGCTAGGCTAACTGGAGACATTTAAAGCTCTCAACTGATAATCGTGCTCAAAGAGAACTAATCATAGAAGCAAACTGTGTATACTTCTGAAATGTAACGCCAAAACAAAGATAAAGAAGGAATACAGCTAAAAATGTAATCCCAACTAGAAAATTGTAACAAACATATAACATAATCCTAACAAACTATGATATTTATGACTTATTGTGTTATAATCATGTTCAACATCCTTAGTGTTTTCAAAATACTTTAATTCAATTATATCACTTTATGTTACAAATGTTGTTTTATAACTAATTATATTAAAAATTTAGTTTTGAGTCTTCGACATTTAAAAAATAATGCTGCAAAATTGTATCAATTTTTGATATAAACTAGTAATGCTGAGGCTAAAAATCATATCACATTTTGTTATAATTTTGATATGATTATAACATAATAGGTTATAATCTTGATTAGACCAGTATACTTTTTGTTACAAATTTAGTTATTTTAATATCATCCTGCATATAGTCTATAACATAATAAGTTATAGAAAAATATTATAACATCATAACTCAATATGATATAAACTTGATATAATTTTCCAGTCGGGATCAACTAGTAAACCATCCTCCACAGCAATTACAAACCAAACACATTGAATTCGATCGGTTATGCAAACTGTCACAACGATACCCGACTAGAACTTTCTAACAGAAAAATAATTATAACAAACCATGACATTTATAACTCATTGTTATAAATCTGTTTGAAATCTTTGTTTGAATTTATTATAACACAATTATATGACATTATGATATAAATGTTGTTTCATAACTTATTGTAATATTATTTAGTTTTAATTCCCTGGCATGTTAGATTATAATGTTGGAAAGTTACATCAAACCATGATAGAAACATGTAATATTGAGGTTATGTTTCATATCACATTTTGTTGTTATTTTGATCTGATTATAACACAATAAGTTATTTTCTTGTTTAGATCAGTGACCTTTTTGTTATGATTTTAGTTATTTTATAAAACAAAGAGTTATGGAAAATTCTTATAACACCATAACATAATATGATACAAACTTGATATAATTTTCTAAACAGGTAGCCAATGTTGTTTCATCCGAAGATGCTTTAATCCATTTCCGATAGGAAATTCTTTCCACTCAATGTGTGCTCCAAGTTCAAGATCCCCATCAGATCAACGATCAGATTCGGTGCACTGATGATCGCTAATATTGACGCTTTTTTTGTGTACGATACCTTTCGCTAATGGCAATCAGTAACAGTGATAGCCTACGCATTCGTGCTACCACGAGTCATCTTGATTTGACTCACTCAACTCCAACTCAACGGCAACGGATCAACATCAGATAGAATTAATTTTACGATCAAGTTTTTATACTGCAGTGGAGACCACTGTTGTTGGATCTGATGTACTTCTGATCTCTGGATGGCCTGGAGATCGGTTTCTTCACAAGTTTTACGAGCATCATTTGTTAATCAACTTCGCGCGTATCTTCGAAACTTCTTCGTGTTCCGTTCTGTTAGGAACAGGGATGGCATACACCATTTGCAACGAGTTACATTCACTTGCTACTATCTCAGTTCATAAGCATGCTATCGAAAAACAATGTATGGATAACTTTTACCTTGTAGTTTTATCTGAAAGTTTGCGGAATATCATAAGGGTCGCACACGCATGCTTGACTCGTGAGCGAGCTGTGAAAGCAACTCTCCACGCCGTGAATGTAAATTAGTAGTTGCTTTCACAGCTCGCTCACGAGTTAAGCATGCGTGTGCGACCCTTATGATATTCGGCAAACTTTCAGATAAAACTACAAGGTTAAAGTCATCCATACATTGTTTTTTGATAGCATGCTTATGAACTGAGAGAGAAGCAAGTGAATGTAACTCTTTGCAAATGGTGAATGCCATCCCTGGTTAGGAATTCCGATTATTAAGTTTTATGAAGACTTGCCTGATGTGATCCCTCTTATGTTTACGATTATATTCACAAAGTTTCACTAATCTCATACGTCATGGTACAGTTATTCGTAAAAAGGCTGCATAGTACGATTTAGAATAGCATTGCGTAAATCTGGCTGAGACATCGATTTTTGTGAATCGATTCGAATCGGATCAGCAGAATCGATTCACCGATTTAATCGAATGCTTTGAATCGATGTTTTCACATCGATTCGATATTACAAAATATTACAAAACAATAAAATAATTCGTTTGCTGCATTATTTGTCTAAATAAATTCTATATCAAAATATTAGAACACTCTGATTCGGAAATGAATATAACATTAAATAAGTGCATTCTAAAAAAAAAATGAAATTTCATATTTTTGAATCGAAAGAAAAATCCTCAGAACTCTTAGAAGTATTGCCATATAATACTGAAATAAATTCCCGCAGACTGCTGAGAGAAATTCCCCCAGAATATTTAAAGAGACTCCTTTAGAATTCTGAAAGTTCCTCTTGAATTATTAGTGAGATTTCTTCAGAATGCTGAAAATGATTACACCAGAATCCTGAGAAACTTCATCTAGGAAAGAAAACAAGACTCTTCCGGTATTTTGGAAGGAATTCACTCTGAATTTTGTTAAGGATTTTCCTAGAATCTTGTGAGAGATTACTTCATATCTATGAGATGGATTGTCTCAGAGTTCCGAGAGGAATTTTCCCAGAATCCTGTGATAGATAGTCTCAGAATCCTAAGAGAAGCTTTCCTTTGGGATTCTCTCAAAATGTTCCAGATTCGTAATCCTAGAATCCTAAGATGAATCCTCCCAAAATCATGAGAGGAATCTCAAGAGCTTTTCTTTCACATTATTGAGATAAATTCATCTAGAATTGTGAGAGAGACTCCCACAAAACAAAAAAGATTTTCGGAATTCTAAGATGAATTCCCCAAGAAACTTAAAAGAAATTACCCAGAATCCTAAAAAGCGTAGCTTAGAACCCTAAGAAGGATTCCAGAATTCTGAGAAAGGTTACCTCAAAATACTGGGCGAGTTTGCCAAAGAAACCTGAGATATACTCTCACAGCATTCTGGAAGATAGAATTCCCCCAGAAACTTGAGAAGAAATCCTCCAGAATCCTTTTAAGTGTTCCCCCAGAATTCCCCTAAAATTCTGGGTGGAATCCTTTAGAATGCTGCGAATAAGTTTGCCATAATCCCGAAAGGTATGCTCCAGAATTCTACGAGTGATTCTTCCAGAATACTGAGAGAGATCATAAGAGGGGTTCTTCCAGATTGTTGAGAGAAACCTAAGAGGGATTTTTCCGAAAATCTGATGAAGAACGAAAACTTCTCTGGAATTTTGAGAGGTATTACCACATAAAACAGAAAAATTACCACAGATTCCTGAAAGACATTTGGAAGAATTCCCCTAAACTTTTGAAAGGGATTGTTCCTGAACTCGGAGAGCGATTCCTCTAGAATATTTTAAATTATTACACCAGTATCTCGACAGAATCTTCCTATAATCAAGTCAGGGAGTTTCCCTGATTACTCAGAGGGATTCTCCCATAATCCTGAAAAGGATTTCTGGGAGCAACTGCTCCAGAATACAGAAAACAGAATCATACTGGAATTCTCGTAAACTGCTGAGAAAGATTTCTTCCGAACCCTAAGAGCAATCACAAAATCTATGCGAGGGATTCTTCAAAACCCCAATTTCCCTAAAGAACTCTGCCCAGAATCTCGTGAGAGATTCTTCAATAATTGCGAATTCTTAAAGAAAGTGCCCTTGAATGTTGAAAAATATAGCCCCAGAACCCCAAGGATTTCTCCAGAATCTTGAGAGAAATTTTCTTTGAATCCTGGTGGCATTACCCCAGAAAGCCAAATTTTCAGAGAATCTTGGGAAGAGTACTTAGTGATGTTCCCCCAGAAACTTTAAAGGATCTTACGCAGAATTCTGAGACGGATACAACTAGAATCCTGTGTGGGATTCCCTCAGAATCCTAGGAAATATACCCACAGAATTCAGAGAGGGATTTTGCCACAAGTCTGAGAGATTCCCTAGAATCACAGACAAACAGGCGTAACACTCTTCGAAATGCCTTGGTACATGGATTTAACGATAAATTTAAATTTCGTTTGATATCCGCGATCCTTCCACCAGAGGTGCTAGAGTTCGATCGCTTTGACGTTTGCTAGAGTACACGTCCCTGAATAATGCAAACGAAATTTACAGAAGATTTGTGTAGTAGTACGCGTGTGTCTCGCGTGGTTCTACCAACATGGATTGCCTCAGAATCCTGAGAGAAGTTTTTCCTCGGTATTCTCTCAGAATGCTTAGATGGATATCCCTAAAACTTTCTGGCGGATTCTTCCAGAATCCTGAGATAAATTCTCCAGCAGTATTGAAAGGCATCCTAAGACGGGATCTTCCACATTATTAAGAGAAATTCATCTAGAATCCTGAGAGGGATTCTCAAAAAAATGTTCGGAATTCTGAGAAGGATGCGCTAGAATTCTGAAAAGGACTCTCCATAAAAAGTATTCCTCCAGAAGCCTGAGAAAGATTCACATAGACTCCTGGGAGGGATTGTCCAAGAAACCCGAGATATACAGATACACCTCGATTTAGTGGACCCTTGATTTTCATTTTACCTCGATGCACATTTTACCTCGATTTTATGTACATATTTTTAATGGTAAAAAAAGAAATTTTATATTTTTGAATCGAAACAAAAATCGAATGTAAAGAATCGATTCGGTCGATTTCGTGGGGCTTCAACATTGATTCAAAAAATCGATTAAGCGAAACAAAAACATCGATGTTACGAACATCGATTCAAAATTTCCCAACGCTAATTTAGAAATATCGAATTGGTTTTTCGTTATGGTCAATACATAATGAATGTTTCGGTAGATTGAACAGATACCCTCTAAAAGATAACACTTTGTCGTTTGCAGTTGATAGCTGAGGCGTGTAATGTCAACAAATGTGCACTGCAATTTAAAGTTAGAAACTATCATATGGTCGGCGTTAAGTCAGAGAGGACCATGTGTCTTCTACTTAATTTTTAGAAAAACGACTTTAAAGTTTGCAACTCTATAAAATTTGAGTTTTTCAACAAATGTTCTTGAATTTTTGCCATAAATCTTAACTATTAATCACAGCATCGCTCTGTATTGGTCACGAAAAAAACATAAAATGAAGCTTGAAACCAAGAAATTGCTAAGTAATTGATTGTACTTAGTCCACTCTGACTGAACGGTTTTTGGAAAATCTTCATCCAACTACAGTTCACACTCAAGTTTTTACATATTTGATGAAAAAATAATGCACAAGTAGGACAACGGGTAATAGGAGTTATGTATAATGTGAGCAGGAAGTTTGAAATTTAATGTTTCTGTTTTTTCACTGTTGATTACCATTTAAAATATTTATATTCAGTCAGAGTGGACCAAATACAACAGTTCAATATCTCATAAAGGGTAGTCAATGAATGAGCTATTTAAGATTTCTTAACTTGAACATTTAATAGCTAACAACTTTTGAATGTATTTTCATAGTTCGGTACGTTTTTGAAATATTGTAGTTACATAGTTCATAATAATTTATTCAGAGGACTGGCATTTTTCAAAAATTCGTTCAGACAGAGTGAACCAAGTACACATTTTTTAAATAATCGGTAAAATCAGTTTGTTCACGAAACGGGTATTGGTACATTTCAATATGATGCCCAGCATCTACTAAACAAACATATTTTGATTTGGAAAGGATTACGAAGAATAAGATAATTTCAACTATTTTTCGTAGAGACACATGGTCCACTCTGTCTTCACGCGAAATGCCACAATATGCTTCTACACGATGATCTGTAAAATACGATATTGACCATAATAAAATGGAATTTCACGTGATTTCTTGATCAATAATCATCAGAAAATGCGTTAGGGAGTCATACGGTTGAGAAACGTATCACATTTTGATGATTAACAATTTAATTTATTGGATTTTAACCAATACACATTTTTTCAACTCTCTTGACATCAAGCATATGGTCCACTCTGACTGCACACTATTATCGATTTTTGCAGTTCAATCAAAAGAAAATTGTGCAATAACTCTCGTTGATTGTAACATTAAGAAAATTGGGTGAATGTTCCAAGTAGCTTAAGTAATTCTTAACCAACTGCCCTAAAAATCTAATTTTCGTCAATTTTGTTACTTGGTCCCCTCTGACTTAACGCCGACCATATGATAGTAGAAACATTAGGAACAACTAGACGAAAACGTCCGACACAAGTTTCTCACAAACTTTCAAACAGTAACATCTATCCATTGTTCAAATTTGGCACAATTAGAATGCACAATGGTGCTCTGACAATAAATTGAATCCCAGCCTTATCTGAGGACAGGTACACTAATTTGTTGGCTATCCCGAAAATGTCGTTCGGATATAGAGCCCGATGCCCTGCGTCCCTCTCGCCCATCGGAAAAAGTCAAGAAACGAACGTGAAAGTTTTAAAATGTTATCCTTTGACCCACCTCCTCCTCATCGAAATATCTTTCCCAAATAACAAAGACTCTGGTGGCAGCACCATATCATGCACTGAAAAGGAACCTGGTAGGTAAGCCGGAGAGCCAGAGCGATAGTTAAAACTAATAAATTAAACTGTTTGTATGCAGTCCAAGTAGCTGTTTGCACACACTGACTGGCACCCACTTTCCCTTACTGAAACGACGATGTCCAAGGGAACATCGAAAAGGACGACGTTATCCTAAACGGCTTTGTTTACGGCTTATCGTAAACTAATCTCCGGGATGACCTTTGCAGCCATAAAGATTGCTCTTCTCTATGGTTTCCCGCATATAGTCAACTGCGTGAAACAAACTTCCGTACAGTTCGTGTTAAGCAAACGGAAGCCAAGGCCGTGCCAAATTTAATTCAAGCCGTCGTCGTCGTCGTGATTCAACCGAGCCTCAGCCAGCTTCACCACGCGTGAGGGTGTGAAATTTGCATATTAATGTCCATCGCCCCCACGGTCGCAGATGGCAAACAATAACCCCGTATCCTTTCGATTTTAATAATAATTCTGAGCCGTTTTCCATTAGGGGTTGAGGTTATATGGACACGTTAGAGGTGATAGTTCTATCATAGCCTTAAAAGCGTCTTGGAAGTCGGGGAGAAAAAACTTCATCTTACCTTAATTTTCTCACATCAGACATGTGGCGGTGTGTCTGCGTGACATTTCCCATTCCTTATCGCCGTGCCCTTCTTCAAACACATTTTGACATTTGACATTAGCGCTTTCTTCTGTTTCGAATTTGATACGCTTTTGACATTTTACACTTGTTGGAAGAATAATAATTGAATTTGTATCCTGCTCCTACCACCCCCAGTCGGGTGGGTGTTGGTTGATCCTTGAAAAATAATCAAGATTATGGCGGTGTGAATAATCAAGTTGCGCCCGCAAGCCGGAAAAATTACCCCTTCTGCCTGATGCCTACCTACAATAATAGAGGATATTTGCTCATTTACACTCGAGCTTCATTCAACAGCCAGCAGGGGTTTCCGCCAGAACAACGGTGCCGGTATTTTGTTTGCTCACAACAACGTCGTCACCGGCGGCGCGGCGTTGTCGTCGTAACCTTTTCCGATTATGAAGTCGCCCAGAACGGCCACCCCGAACGTTTGGGGTGGCGTGTTGAAAAGTGCGAGCTTATGAATACAATCATTCGGGTAGTCTATGCGGGGAGAATGGGGTAAATTAACTTTCACGTATCCGACCCCCAACATCTTATTTTCAAAACACTGACATTTTGTCTGTTTTCATCCAATTTTTTCGAAGTCGCCCTCAATCGATCATAAATTGGTGCAAGTTCATTACACCCTAGTGGCCATGCAATATCTGGAATCATTTCGAAGATATTGTACTGGGGTCAGAGGGCTTGACTAAAACTGATTATTTCGTGTTGAACTATCGATTTTCAGAAGAATTTTCATTGTACACAATAAAACACAACTGCGATAACCACATTTGAATAAGTTGACTCATCCGGATCACCGTGACAGGTTCCGCGAGGGCCTCATTGGGGACACTTCTGGTTTTCAACCAAAACATATGCCGCACGATGCATATCATGATTTCGAATGACTGAGTCAGAAACGATACCCTGAAGTCTGTATTAACTAATACGGCCGCCCCGGAACATCTAGCAAATGTTCCGCGGGGGCGTCATGGGGGACATTTCTGGTTTTATGTCAAAATATGCCGTGCGACGTATCAATCTTCATGATTTCGAGAGCATGGGGCAGAAAAGATAGACTGAAGTATATATCAACTGATATGGCCGCTCCGAAACACCTGGAACAGGTTCCATGGGGCCTTTCAAGCACAATAACATACGAAATAATCACTTTTAGCCATTTGGAACCCCTCCCCCTGACCCCAGTACAATCCGGAATATCTCCGGAATGGTTCCGGATATAACATGGTCACTTGAGTGTAATAAACTTGCACCAATTTAAATATGATCGATGGAGGGTGACTTCAAAAAAAAATCAAATGAAAATTGATGAAATGCTAGCATTTTGGAAATGAGTTGTCGGGGGTACGTGAAGGTTAAATTCTAGAAGGAAAACTGTGTTTCCCTTGGACCTGAATTTTACAAGCATATTTTACAGGTTTGTTAATGTATTGGCGGCCGTAAAAATAAAAATGTCAAACAATGGTGAAAGATATTTATTCCGATGTCCTAGGACAACCAAATTGTCCTTGAGTTTACATCAAAAAGTCTACGGGTGTTATTGTAACATTTTACATCATACAATGCTGCGATATGTTATCTACAACATCCAGTGAATCTTCATAAAGTTTAGCAAACATGAAAATATCACTTGAATCACTAGTTAAAAAAAATCACTTCACTATTCACTTTTGCAAAAAAAAAACTAAACAATGAAACATTTAAAGAAATTTTTTTTTGTCTGTATTAACGAGATTTTTAACCCTAGGCTAGTTCATCTCGGGAAAGAAAAAATTAAAAATGACGAGCAAATTTCTTTTAAATCCACAACTTTGCTTATCTTCGGACAGATAGGCCTATTCCGTCTGCGACTTACAGATTTCTTCAGTGTCGAGTGTTTATATCAGTCTTCAAATAGGTCCAATAGTTTTAGTTGAATATGCAACGTTACTCTGTATAGCGGATATGGCTACTGCTACAAGTTACAGATCTGAAGTTGTGCTTCTCGGTGTAGTTTGGTTGGTCCCAAATGAATTTTGGAATGGTTCGTAAATTCCAGGACAGTTTGGGCGATCTCAAATGTATATAAAATATCTAGTATATAAGCATGTCCAATAACCACAGTTCATTGGGGTATGCAATGTTTCTCTGTATAGCGGATATGACTACAGATACAAGTATAAATCTGAACTCTAAGTTAGTTTGGATGACCTTCGTTATCCTATTAATGTTAATGAGTGGCTTACGAGTTGCTAAGAGATTCACGGGTAACAACCAGATTCTATAATGTTACAAGATGATGCTGAAACGAACTAAATTATTGCTGCAGATTTGGAAGACTGAATTTCAAAACAGTTTGGAACATCTAGAATATCCCAAGATACAAAAAACTATTCCATATTTATAAAGAAAGCTATCCTATGAGTGTAAACCATATATAAAATTTTTGTTTTTCCAATCTTCATGGTTTTCATTATGTTATAGGATGGAAATGAACTCTCAAACTTTATTACTCAATTTTCTCCCTGGTTGAGGAGTAAGTTGGCAATTTCTTTGCGGAAGAAAGAGTTTACAATAATAAACTTTGTCGACTGACATAATCAAATTTTTTAATTATCGATTTTTCGGTTGAACCAGTCGAGTGGAAGTTTTTCTTAATTCCAAAAGCTAGACTTTACAAATACTGGCGTGAGTGTGAAGTGGAATTTGCGTAAAAGTTACGCATCTTCTCGGTTAGACTGGACTGTTACTCACTAGACAGGTGCGTTGCCAACCACACCACGAGAAGACACGAAGATGTAGTGACTATAGACTGTTTCAGAAATTATAAATACACTAACGATAACCTGCCATTTCAATTTGAGCACAATATCCAAAAAAGTTTCTTCTAGCTCTTATAGTAAACATGCTAACGAAGCAAATAATACCAATTTTGTTGATGTTTCTGGTAAAAGTTAAAAAATAGGGCTCTGTAAACTAGATGATTAAAATTTGAAGTTGCACAAAGTGGTCAAAAAATGTAGCATAGTAGAAAAGAAAAAAATCTCACAGCTAAAATATTTATTTTCCAAACATAATAAAAATTGCTGTATCGATAATAAAAGATATTTCTCAATTGGTAATAGTAATTTTACTGGAATATTTGATCAATAACCACCATTACGGTCCTTCTCAAGACAAAAATTGTTATTTCAAATTTCTAGACAACACCAGTAGGAACAAACGTTAAGCAAACGAATGTCTTAATTACTGTTTACTGCATTCATTTTTATGGTATGGCAAGCTTTGCCATCTGAAGGATCGAATGAGCTGAAAAAATAAGTTTGTTTAGATTAAATGCGTTCAGGAAAGCTAAGAAACTGAGTGGTAGTTCTTATGTTCCGTAGAAAACCTTAAAAAATGAGAAACTTGATCTCCGAAAACATGTTGTGGAAATGCCTTTTTCGATTTTTCCCAAGTTTTGATCAAGGCATTCCTTAGACAACTTGTTGAGAAAGCGAATGTGATAAAAATTAAGATAATTTTTGGTATTTAGTGATAAAAAATGTTGAAATCATTAAAAAACACCTTTGTGCAAATGCAAATTTGAAAAATTAAGTTATTTGTTAGATAACTCGACTGTTCTTTAAAATATCAAGACAATTGAAAGGAAATATAAAAATATGGAGTACAATATGCTATTCTCTGAAAGAAGTTGGTAAAAATTATTAGATCAGTTCATTTAATTTAATAAACAAAGTGTATTTATAATTTCTGAAACAGTCTATAACCTGAATTTAAGTTCAGCTCGAAATTCTAAACACTAAAACAATGCGCTCTCGCCTAGGCTTAACATATACAATAGATGCGTTGTGTGGATGGACATCTAATTCATCCAAAAGAAGTGCGATCGATGGAAAAAATAACCTCAGAATTTATAGCTGAGCTTAAATTCAGGTTAGTCAGAGTCTTCTCGTGGTGTAGTTGGAAATGCGCCTATCTAGTGAGTAGGAGCCGTGAGTTCGAGTCTCACCGAGAATACGAGTAACTTATTAGCAAATCCCACTCCAATTTGTCCAATGCTCACTCACGCCAGTGTTTGTACAGTCTAGCTTTGTCGAGTGGATGATTAAACATGTTTCAATTGGGGTCATATATGAACCTTCCGGCCGCTAAAGGAACAAAGGGGGTTTCAACAACAGAGGGTCTCATTAAGACTTGTGTTCCGGAGGAATTTGGGGTTTTTACTGGTTTCGGAGAGTTTCAGGGGACCGATAATTTGAAGAGATATCAGTGGATTTGCATTGGATGTAAGAGGCTCTTTGGGGGCTACAAATGAGTTTCACGTTTTTTTTTCATGGGATTTCATGAATGTTCCAGAGAAATTATGGGGGTTCCAGAGGTTTTGATGGGACTTCAGGGGTTTCTGAAGATCTCAAAGAAGGGCATTTCAGAGGGACCAAAGGGTTCACTTGGATGTTTTCGACTGCTGGGAGTTTGTACCGGGAGACTTTTTCGGCTTTCAGTTTTTGGAGCGATCAGAGCTAAATGTCAACTTTTCTCTAAGAAAAAAAAAGAAGAAATGGGCTACTTGCCTTCACTTAAATAAAAGTGTCGAAAAAAAAATGCTGTTTGATACCGGGCACTGAAAACAACTCTTTTTTTGGTATTTTTGCAAATCAACATTTTCCGTTGATTTTCGTTTGTGTGAACAGTTGCTACGTGGCAAATGACGTTGAACAGTCATGACACAATTTCGTAGCACGTGCTGTAGAAACATGTAACCAACATGCAGAAACAGAAATATGGTAAAATCAAAAATATTTGAGGTAAATTCAAACAAATTGACAATTGTCAATTCAGCCACAAAACTATAATTGATTGAAACAAAACAAACGTCAGATATGAAGCAAATGTAATACTAGTTTGAAATAAATGTGTATCTTTTATTGATTTCTGAAAGATTATGTGAGAAATGAATGTAAAAATTTGTTTTTTTTTTGTGGCAGACCGGCCCTTCGAAAACATTTGTTACAAATTCTTTCCCTTCGCCGGAAAAACTCACCTCCCCCGTGACACTCACAATTATGCCAACATCACGTAGATCATGCGCGTCCGAAAACAACGGGATTTCGTGAAAACTTTTGGAGTAACTTTACTTTTTTGCAGGCAGAAAATATTTCTCAATTATTCATATGCTTCGTTATCTCTAGAACAATTTTTCAGGAAAAAACATATTTATTGTGTATTTCTTACCCAATAAAGGTGGGGGGTGGGGTGATATGTTTTGTATTTAAATATTGGAGCAGATATTGAGGGCAGAGAAAAAAAAGTTATTAAGTAAATTAACTCTTTATCAACTAAAATTATGGGGTCATGGAAAAGTATTGTATTTGTTGATATCTTTGTCATCTTTCATTCAATTTTAATTCTTCTTGGCTTATTTGAAACATAATGAATGGTACTTATTGCATAGACATTGTACCACACATATCTATTAAAATTTACATACTAAACGTAAAATTGCCTCATTTTTTGAAATGTGGTGAAATGTGTTAATTTTACAAAACATTTTTATATATAAAAATCGTTGAATACGTTAAATTAAAGACTTTAAACGTACATTTAGTTAATTATCTTTGAAATGAGCCAAATAGAATCAAAAGCAGTTGAAAGCTAATAGGAAATAGGTTATATTATTGCTCTTGTCCTGAAATTTGGTCGACCCATTTTCCAGCGACACTGCCGTAAGTTTATATTCATTTTTTTTAGAAAATTTAGCATGTTATGGTTAGCATGTTGCATACAAATAATTTTGTAAAAGTTTCATTTGAATCATGTTCAAGATATCTTTGACTTATTATCTTTTGAATGACACCTAGGATTTTGAAAACGGACTCTACTTGGCGGAGATAAGGGCCTAAAAATTATATTTGAGGGGGTGACCCCAAACTTTTGATCGGGAGTGTACAGCTGTGTTCATAAAAATAGCAGTGACAATCGTTTTCCCTACAAAATGGCCAACTTTGGCATATTGTAATTTCATTCCCATATGAGCGATTGAGTTGAAAATTTGACAGCGAATTACAAATATGGTGAACATTGTTATAGCAAAATTTGAGAATTTTCGAAGCACGTGAAAAAAAGTTAAACACTGTGTAAAATTGATCAAAATAATAGCAGTGTAAATAAATTGAAATGTAGCTTTACCTTGAAGAAGCAACAAAAATTTTCGCTCGCTATTCGATCAGTTTCCGCCTTGGTTACAAGTTAATGTATAAGGTTAAAAATTTAAAAACTTTTTGCTAAATAAAAAAATTAAAACAATCACTGCTATTATTTTGATCAATTTCACATAGTGTTTAACTTCTTTGCACGTGCTTTGAAAATTCTCAGATTTTGCTATAATAATATTCATATTTGTAGATCGCTGTCAAATTTTCAGCTCAATCGCTCATATGAGAATAAAGTTACAGTATGTTAAAGATGGCCATTTTGTATGGAAAACGGCTTTCACTGCTATTTTTATGAACACAGCTGTATGTCATAACTTACGCTGTTTGAACTGCCGAAAACATCTCTGACCACGTATGGCACAAACTTAATACTGGGAGCGGTTACGCCAGTGACAGAAAACAACGCTCACGATAACAGTAAGCATACTTCCTGAAGAAATTCCTGGAAATTAGAAAAAGAATCCCTAGAAAAATCTTTGGAGGAATCACTGTGAAAATATTTTCTGAAAAAAAAAGAGGAATAATTTTTAGAAAAATCTTTGCAAAAATTCTGCAAAAAATCACAAGAGAAATTTCGAAAGAGATGTTCCTGTAGGAATATCAAGAGGAAATCGTGGAGGAATCCTAAAATAAACCGCCGGGAAATCCACAGATCTTTGGATGAATCTTGTAGAAATCGCCAGAGGAATCCCTGGATAAATTGTTTGAATAATTCCTTGAGACATATCTGAGAAACCAATAGACTTTTTTAAAGAAATTCTTAGAGAGACCTCCAATGGAATCTCTTGATGAATTCCCGGCAGAGTTATTGGAGGAATCCAAGCAGGAAGCATAGAGTATCATGGAATTTGCGAAACAGTGTACGAATGTACGAAGCCCTTATTAATAATTATGGAAGTGCTCTAAGAACACTAATTTTGAATAGAGGGCAAGCCAAATTCTAAAGCGAACGTTGAGCCATAAAGAAGAATAAGAACCTCAGCAGCTATTCCTGGAGAAATCCTAAGAAGAATTTCTGAAACAGTCCCCTGGAAAATCTTCCAGATAAATTTTACAAGGAATTATTGAAAAAAAAACTACATAAATCCCTGGACACATCCCTAGAGAAGTTCCTGCAGAAATTACCATAAAAGCCCTGAATACAAACAAGAATTTCTGAAGGAACCCCCACAAAAACTTGCGGAGATATCACAGGAGGAATAATGAGATTGAACAATTTTGTCCCTCGAATTATTTTTTCGTCTACTCCACGTCTATTTCAGGCACAACCTGAAATCAATTCACATTACACCTTCTTCGTGATATCATGGCGCTGGCTATGATATGGTAAAAAATATGACTTGGCCGTACTTTGTACTCGAAAAGTCGGTCAAATTCTTCGCAATCTAATTCAAATCATGTTCGAATGAGTGTAATCAGTTTGGTATGTTTTAATTCTGCCCTATGTTGCTTTGACAGATACGCGTATTTCGAATGCCACTTGTAATCTTCCTCAGTGTCAGTTACCCACTGGATAGAGGGTGCTTAGAGGGGTCGAAAAGTCGGTACAAGATCAAATCGTGTGTTCAAAGTACAATTGAGCAGCAAGCTTTTAAGCTGAGATAGAAGTAGCTTTAGAAGGCTTTAGGACATTTGGTCGAATGACATTTGGTCGAATGACATTTGGTCGAATGACGTTTGGTCGAATGACATTTGGTCGAAAGTACATTTGGTCGAACGTACATTTGGTCGAATGGACATTTGGTCGAAACCCATTTTTTGGAAGAAGAAGCATGTGACATTTAGTCGAATAGACAATTCGTCGAATGGACATTTGGTCGAAAGGCACTAATTGATGAAGAGTTTTGAATGGAAAATAATTTTATAGATTTCGGTATAATAATTTATATGTTACTGAACTTATTCGGTTGAAAGTACGTTTGGTCAAATGGACGCTAAGTTGTATAGCAATTTGATCGTGTTTAATTATATCAAACATAAAAAGCAAACATTGTAGTGCAGTGTAGGTTTCGGCTCTTCTTTCCAGTTTCACCATTTCATTGCGTTTTTGTGTATAACATACTGGCTTTTCCATCAAATATTTTTCCTTCTTTTCAACATACGCTGTTCTTTCAAGTGTATTATTTGTGCTGAGAGTGAAGAGTGGGCATTATGGATGTGATTTTTTCATCTATGATTTTTCCTTCCTTGAACATAGGCTATTCTTTCAAAATTCTTATTTGTACTATGTTTGAATGTTATGGCTGCTGTCATTTTATCATGAATTTTTCCTTCTTTGAAACATAGGCTAGTCTTTCACGTTTTTTTTTATTGCGTTTTCCTGTACCAACTACTGAATGTTTCAGAAGCAATTTCTCCTTTTGAATACAAGCTGTTCTTCCGTTTGATAATTGGATGTTATAGCTGCAGACTTTTTCATCGGATATTTTTCCTTCTTTTAAGGACAGATTGGTTAGGATCCAAAACTCGCGACTTCGAGCGTTCACATCTCTTTGTAAACAGAACCAGTGCACCTGATCTTCTTGTTTCAAGCTTATTATAAGTGAGCGAAAACAGCATTATAAAATGCACTGTCAAACTACAGTTTGCTTCTTGAGAATTGTGCGTCTGAAGTTCTGATGCACTGTTGAAGTGGGATTTCAAGACGTTTGTCCTTAAACATAGGCTATTCTTTGACGCAGTGTTGCATATGAACTGAATGCGAGCCAAAATGATTATTTATGCAACAAGTTGCAAAATGATGATTTTTTTTTCAGCACGAGTCGTACATTTATTCAACGAGGCTTGCTTGTTCAATAACATATAAATAATTATGATACCGAAATCCATAATATTATTTTCCACTCACATCTCTTTTCATCAGTTAGTGCCTTTCGACCAAATGTCCATTCGACGAATCGTCCATTCGACTAAATGTCATATGCTTCTTTTCCAAAAAAATGGCTTTCGACCAAATGTCCATTCGACCAAATGTCCGTTCGACCAAATGTACTTTCGACCAAATGTCATTCGACCAAACGTCATTCGACTAAATGTCTTTCGTCCAAATGTCATAGATTCGCTTTAGAATAACACCCAAAATCTTTTCAAGTGATCCGACACTTGTGACAAAATTATTACATCGTCATGATGGTGTTAAGCATTTAACATGTTAAATATAATAATAAAATCTCAATTTTTGACCTGAATAACCGAGAGTGTTACTTTTTCCAAAAGCGTCGGATCACTTTGCGGTCTTCGGCAAAGTTTTTCGGCATATCCTAGGCTATACTTACACGATTTGAGAAAAAAAATCAACTTAAAATGCAAAAAAAAATCGTTGTCCATACCAAATTCCATACAAATTTCAATCGCAATGCGGAATACGGGGACGCAACCAATCGTTTTCTAATTTTGCACAGTTGTTTTAGACGCTAATATATATGGAAAAAGCTTTGTCCCGGGTTGATACGATAACATTTTAATTTTCCCCATACAACGTTGACCCACTATATATTAAGCCATTCCAAAGAAAAACGATATAGTGCAACTCCGATTGTCGTGAAACATGGTAGATTCGTAGTTTTCGAAAATAATTAGACCCGTATATTTTTTATTTCGTCATTAGGGTGACCAATTTTCAGATAGGGTGATTTTTAAAAACTAAACTTGTTTATTTTATGCACCTAAACACAATGTGGCCCTTTCTTCGTATTTTTCCTGAAACCTAGAATCCAATAGGTTTCAAAAAAAAAAAAAAGAAGTTTAAAATCGGTTAACCGGTTCAAAAGATACGAGTTTTTGAAACTTTTAAGTTTTTCAAAACCTTGATTTTTAGGACCACTCTATCTGAAAATTGGCCACCCTAATGACGAAATAAATAAGTACGGGTCGATGAACTACAAACCCACCAAGTTTCACGATGATTGGAGTTGCACTATATCATTTTTCTATGGAGTGGCTGTGGATATATAGATTTTTCATCTGATGTGACGGAAATTAGCGCATATGACGAAGTAAATTTTCACCCGGATCTAGAACTCTTCCAATTCTCATTCGCGTCTCGAATCTGCAAGAAGCATTTTATATCGACTCCCCCATAATAGCCAGCAACAACCAGCAGGCGACTGACTGTAGCGTAGAAGTAAATATACGGTGCGATGGTGACGACGGCACGTGCGACCTCTTCGAACAGTCCCACCTTCCTAATTACCAGCGCCATTGTTACTGCTGGCCTCAATGGTCTCCCAGCACACAGCACTCAGCAGTCAGTCAGTGGTAACAATTGCGGCGGTGGAAATTTACACTCAGCCACAAATGAAGCTACAAATGGGCGGCACACGACCGGCCAGTGGTCCCCACTTTTGAGGGGTGGATTTCGTTTGAGAGAGTGATAATGATACGGTTTGGTATAATTTTAACACTCAACTAGTAGAATTTGGTTGATAGTTCTTCAAAATTTCACTCATTTCGATTCAAGTTCGATTTCGGTGGCACCAAACCGTGTGCATAAGCAAACAACTTAACCCGAGTGCGTAATCGCCGAAGTATGCCCAAAAGCTTAAACCCCCATCGCCGGCTAATAGTGGCAGTTATCATAAAGATAATATTTCCATACTCATCCTTTCCTCACCGTTTACATTGATACTGGCTGTTTTCTGGACGTCCGAAAGGGGTACTCCACCTATGTCGGGCATTTCGGGCCCCCATTCGATAATCCACCCAATAATGCAATCATAAAACTATAAAAATAACGAATAAAAAGCTGTAAATTAAGTGCCTAATGGATACTTAAAGCTCGAAGCTGACAAGCTCCAAAACGGGCGATGATCCCTCCTCTTCTTGGGAGGAAATCCGATACAGCCTCTCTGTCCCTCTGTCGGCGTTCGGTGAAATGTGATTTCACTGTGATTTCAACTCGCGGATGGGGGAGGGGGGCAAGTGGAGACAAATCTGGCCAATATTAATTTTCAATTAAAACAAACAGGTTCAGCGTTTAATCGATTTTATGTTATGGAAAAATTATTCAAATTTTGCTTTTATTTCGGTTTTATTGTTATGGCGGGATTTGGCCCCAGCACTGAAGGTCCGGAACTGTGATGGTCAAGCGACAGTCGACTACACACAGTCAGTGCACGATTATGGGCTGAACGTGGTTCAGAGATCGTTAAAATCACGCCGATCGGAGGCCGCGGCGGTCAGTTCCTGAGCAGATCGCACGCAGGTTTATGGCCCCCGTGCTCTTTCGGGAGTAGTATGACCGACCGTCTGTCGCGACCGCCGACCAAGTCATCGCATTCGATTTTATGTGTATACTTTTGAGAAAATTGTCGTTGTTTCCCGTTGTCGTGACCATTGTCGGCTCGGATCAGCCGATTCTTGGTCGGTGTCAATAGTAGAACTCTCTGACCAAGAGAGCCAGGGCGGAAAGATCAAATTTAATGAGATTATAATTTATGCTAAGTGCAATAAAACGATGTATAAATGTTTGACAATTATGGCTCCCCTCGGATCGGAGTGACGGGCAGAATATTGGTTCCACATTCGCAGATGATGATGATGATGAGCGGAGAGAAATTGGCAGTGTCGCCAAGAATTACTGATCTTATCGAAAAACTCTAAAATTTTCGATCGACAACCACTGACCAATGTGAATCTCTGCCGCTGCCAGTCCGCAATACTCTGCCATACACGCAGAAAAAAGCATGGTGAAATCAAAAATATTTCAGGTAAACTCAAATAAATTGTCAATTTTTTCTGACAACAAAAGTAAAACTGTTTGGAACAAATCGAACGTCACATTTGAAGCAAATTCAATCCATCTTTGAAACAAACATGCATCTTCTGACAGGTTATGTTAGAAACAAATGTACATTTTTTTGTTTTTTTTTTGTGGCAGGTCGGCCCTACGGAAATATTTGTTTTCCAATTAAATTTACAAAGTCATTTCCTTCTCTAGGAAAACCCACTTCCCACGTGGCACTTTCAATGCCAACATCGTGTAGATAACATACGCTCCCGAAATCAATGGGATTTCATGGAAACTTTCGGTGAAACTTGACTTTTTTTGCTAGAGAAAATCTTGTTTGGTGCTGCAGCTGGAACTTGAGAGTTTTGTTTATGTTCTCGACGGCGGAACGGGGGGCTCTTCAATGGGTATTGTATAAATGAATATGTAAATGAGTTAGTTTTAAAAATTAATATTTTAGTTTTAAATATTTTATCAGTTTATCGAATAAACATGAATATTTTTGTTTCAAACGAACGAAATTTGTCTCCGTGTACGCATGAGTTTGCATAGATAGACACAGTACTGCTTAGTGGTAAGGTTTTTATCTAATTCCCGTCATAGCACCGGCCAATAATGATCGAGTTTATTCTTGCACTTCGCCCAATGTTTCATGGTCAGTTTGGTTTCAATAATACTTGCATTTTTTTTGTCAGTAGCTCTTCCCTCCGAGAGCAGCTGACACCTGAGCCTCTTCTGAGCATATGCTCTAACGGACCCGGAAACTTGGATATCGTCTAACGCCAACTCATAATGGACCCCCAATCGGACTGGAGAAGGAACAAGAGCCACATATCAACATCCTCGTGCTCATCATTCTGCCCATGGACAGGGTAGAAAACTGACAGCAGCGCAAAGGCAACTAGTTCAATATAGTAGAATCTGAATAGAATACATTTGGGCGAATTCCTTCAGAAAATCTTCGAGAGATTCCTCCAGATATTACGGAAAAGATCATTCAGAAAACTATTCACGGATTTCTTCAACAAATCCTCCATTGATTTCATCAGAAAATGTTCCATTAGCGTGGTTCAAAAAATCGTTTTTGCTCCACACCGCTTATTCGATTCATAACCAGATTCTATGCCTTCTCCCAAAATTTGAGCTCATTTGGTTGAAAATTGAGACTGCACAAGCCCTTCAAAGTTTGTATGGAAATTACTATGAGAAAACGATGTTTTTCATTCAATCGACCTTAGCATTTCCCCAAGTGCCCTAGAGGATTAGTTGACCCTTGGTACTTCTAGGTTACTCTATCAGCTACAACTTTGCCGAAGACCGCATTCAAATCGGACGCCTCATTAATTAGTTATCGATTTGTATCCAACTGGGCAAACTTTAGCAATGATCCTCCAGCTTCCAAGCAGGCAACATTGCTGCATATGGCGCCAAAGATAGCACACTGAAATCATGGCTACTATGTTTCACTGCGAAATGCAGTGATGCCCACCGATTAGTTTAAGCATCATGAGTAAAGATTTCGATTCTGGATAAACTAATTCGTGAGGCATGCGATTTGAATGCGGTCTTCGGCAAAGTTGTAGCTGATAGAGTAACCTAGAAGTACCAAGGGTCAACTAATCCTCTAGGGCACTTGGGAAAATTCTACGGTCGACTGAAAGAAAAACATCGTTTTCCCATAGTAATTCCCATACAAACTTTGAAGGGCTTGTGCAGTCTCAATTTTTAACCAAATGAGCTCAAATTTTGGGAGAAGGCATAGAATCCGGTTACGAATCGAATAAGCGGTGTGGAGCAAAAACGATTTTTTGAACCACGCTAATGTTCCATATGTTCACACAGATCTGCCTTTGAAGTTTTTTTTCAGAAAATTTTCGTTTAGGAAGTTTTTTTTTATGAATTACTTCCGAAACTTTGCCTGGGATTAGTTTAGAAATTCTTCTAGAGTTTCCTTTAGGAAATCCTTCAGAAATCTTTTCTCTTGAAAAAAATCTCAATTATAAGGGCATGCATTATTATTGAGGTTTTCCTTGCTTTATGCTGGTCTATCTTTTTTATTCAGAAATTCTTCCAGCAGCGTTTTAATTTTTCTGAAAATATACCTTTAGGAATTCAAACAGCTATTTTTTCACGAACTCCTCCAGAGATTTCCTCGGGATTTTTGAGAAATCGAAAATACAGGGGATGGCCAAAATGTTTGGGATAGGCTACTTTTTTTTCTCTCACAAAAAAGTTCAACATACTATAACTTTTCCTAGAGTGCATCAAAAAATCTGAAATTTTGACAGTTTGTCAACCTATTTTGTGTGCATCATTGGTACAAATTTGGGCTCAATCGATTAATCTTTCGCAAAAATAGAACCGTTTGGGTAAAACACTATTTTTTAGACAGCTCATTTTTGAGCGGTCATATCTCGGAAACCAGTGAACCGAATTGAATGAAATTTTGAACGTATACTAACAATATACAAATGCTTCACAAACTATTTAAACATAGATACATTTTAAACGATGAAAAAAGTTATTATGGATTGACCCTTTTTGGATTTTTCTCGAAAAAATGTTTTTTTTTACGTCAATGTCAATAAATTTTAGTGTTGATGTCCAAAGATTTTCCACTTCTGTTCTCAAGTTATTTTTAATCAGATATATTTAAGCCTATTTAGATTGAAGGAAGAACACAATTAGTAATTTTTGTGTGGTATTGTAAATTTGACTTATTTTCCTCTATATGGGTAAAATTTTTAACCCGGTATAACTTAACTCGCCGTAAGAAAATATTGCCTTTTATTACGTTTTATTAAGTATCAATATATTGTTGATAAACGGTAAAAAATTCATTCCATTCGGTTCACTGGTTTCCGAAATATGACAGCTCAAAAATGAGTTGTCTAAAAAATAGTGTTTTACCCGAACGCTTCCAACTTCGCGAAAAACTATTCAATCGAGCCCAAATTTGTACCAATAATGCACATATAACAGGTTGATAAGCAGTCAAAATTTTAGATTTTTTGCTGCACTATATGAAAAGTTACAGCATGTTGATTTTTTTTTGTGGGAGAAAAAAAGTTGCTTATCCCAAACATTTTGGCCATCCCCTGTATTTGCATAAAATATTCACCTGAAAAATCCAGCAAAAATTCTTGCACAGATTCTTCCATTATTAATTTCAGTAGTGTTTCTTCTCATATTTTCCCGGAAATTCCTCCAGCATTTCTTCCAAGGACCTCTAGGAATCTTTTTACGGATTTAAAAAAATACTCCAGGAATATTTCCTAGATATTTCTATATCAGTTCCAATGGAAATTTCTCATGAGATTTCCCAAATTCCCTTTTTCAAAGAAAATCTCCTCTACTGAAGAATGTCTTCAAGAACTCTTCTAAAGTTTCTCAATATTTTTTTTTCTCGCAGTTTCACCAAGCGTTTTCCGAAAAGTTTTCCTGGAGATCCTCCAGAATTTTCTTCAAAAATTTTCTGTGATTCCTTCGAAAATACAATCAGATTTTTTTACAGGAATTAATCAGCAGGTTTCTTTGAAAATTCTTTTATGAATTTTTATTGAAATTCCTACATGAATTCCTTTTTGAAATTTCTTCACGATTTTTTTTCAGATTTATCTCCATGGACTCTTTCAGTATTCTAAGGTTTTATTAAGAAATTTCTGCAAAGGGTTTTCTTAAAAGTCGTTCTACCGATGTTTTTTTTATAAAATTCCGCTAACTTCAAAACAATCCTGCGCAATTTACTCCAAAAGTTCCTCCATACAGTTCCTTGAGAAATTCCTTCATGGATTCCAACAGAATATCCTACAAAGGTTCTTTTTGGAGATGTTCCTGCGGTTGCGTCAGTAATATTTCCTGGGATTCCTTCAAAGATTTTTCATGAGATATTTCAGCAAATCTAACTGAAATTGTACAAAATATTACTGAAGAGATATTCTTAAGGATTTACTGAATCCCTGAACCTGTGGAGATTCTTAATCCTGAAAAAAATCTTTCAGGGAATGCCCTGAAAGAAATCCTGCAGATACCTTAGGAGAAATTCTTTCAAGAATTGTTGTACAATTTCTCAAGATATGAGTGAGAAGCTTGCTGATTTTTCAAACCACAATCCTAGAGGAATTCTTAATGGAATTACTGAATAAATTTCTTAAGGGAAATATTTTTTATGGAATCTTTAAAGGAATACTAGGAAGAATTGAAGAACACTGTGCACTTCTCCTGGTACACACTGGTACTCCTGGTATTTTTTCTTGAAAAAAATATTGAGAAGTTTGAATGATTTCCTGGAAACCACCCCCCCCCCTTTGCCACGGCTTGTTTCCACCAATGACTATACTGCACACGGGTGGTACTGATTATCTTGGCCATTCTGACTAATACTTCTCAAGAACTCTTTTGAGGATTTTGAATTCTTTCAGAGATTTGCTAAATTTAATTGGAAATATATCCAAAGTTAGTTTCAAAATTTCTTCGTGAATTTATTTCGGAATTTAATCGATGATTCTAACTTGAATCCCTTCCGGGATTACTCCTTAAGGTGAATACATGACGAAGCCACAGCCAAAATTTTCAAAAGCACAAATCTGAAGAACCATTGGACGGTTAGCTCTGAAAAGTTGATCGATTGGTCACCACCAGCGGGTAACCAATCGATCAACTTTTCAGCGCAAACCGACACGTGGTTCTTCAGATTTGTGCTCTTGAAAATTCGGGCTGTGGCTTCGTCATATCTTCACCTTAAATTTCTACTGCATTTTTTTTAAATTCTTCCGCAGTTTCTCACAGAATTCTTATCACAAGATTTTCGTTGAATTTATCATTTTTTTTCTGGAGGTTTTCTGTTTTTTTCCTGGTTTTATCTTGTTTTCTTTGAAGATTCCATCCTGATTTTTTGCGTATTTGCTCCCATAAATAGTCCCTTCCGAGATTTTTATCGGTGTTCTTTAGGGATTTCTGAGAGCTGTTTATGAGATTTCTACCAGAGTTTTTTAGATCACCATAGGAGTTATTCTCGGGGTAGGAGTATCTCCCGGGATTTCTCCCAGAGGTTTTGGCGATATGATTCCAGAGTTTTTCACTGGATTCCTTCCGGAGATCCTTCAGATTTATCAAAAGTTCCTCCAGGAATTTCCGGGATCGCTTTTCAACAGTTTCTCTCAGAATTTTGCAGAAGCTCTACCAGAGATTTCTACTAGAGAGTGTTCCGTTATTTTTCTTGGAATACCTCGCGGGATTTCGCTCTTCGTTTCTCTCTGAATTTCTCTAGGAGGTTTTCAGAGTTCCTTCTTGAATTTCCTTACCCATTACTCCCAGAATTTTTGTTCCAAGATGTCCCAATTTTTCTCAGGATTACATGTCGAAGCTCGTCCCGAAATTTCTCCAATAGGTCTTGTGGAGTTTCACTCAAGATTTCATCTGAATTTCTTCTGTTAATTCTTCAGATATTCCTTCCAAGAAATTTTGATAAGTTATCCAAGGAGATATTTTAAGCCATAAATTCTTAGAAAAAATACCTGCAAGAAATCCGGAAGGAAGGAGCACCCGGAATCTCGGCGCAATTTCAGTTAAGTATTCCGGGAAGAATCCGGAAAAAATCTGCAGAAAAAACAATCTTAGAATCACTGCAAGTAATGCTGAAAACATCTTCAAGGAAAAATTGGTAAAAAGCTCTAAAAGAAATCACGGGAACAACTGCGTGAGAAATATCAGCAATAGCTCCTGCAGAAATTCCAAAACGTAGTCCGGACAAATTCTCGAGACTCCAGGAGACCCCCTGAGAGACAATCCTGGACCAACACCGGAAGGAATCTTCTCAGAGAGCCGGAACAAACTTCGAGAGAAATGTAGTAAAAACTCGGTACCGGATCATTTTGCCGATTGCCATTTGACCGAAAGCCATTTGATTGAACGTCGTTTGGTCGTAAGGGTCATTTCAACAAACGCCGTTTGATCGAAAAGGGAATGATAAATTTAAGGACAAACGTCTTGAAATTCACAATAAACAGTACATCAAAACTTCAGACGCACAAATCTCATAAAGCAAGCTTCAAACAACAGTGGGTAATTCTCGCTGAGACCGGCCCACTATCTACACCTTGTCTTCAAAAATGTTTAAGGTGCCGATTTTCTGAAAGCCCTCGCTAAAAAAGTAAGAAAAATGCATTTGGTTACTCTAATTGATGGACCCCCCGTTAGTTAGAGCCACAACAATTTTTGCAGACCCCTCGATTTTGGTCAAATGGTGGCTCATTAAAACCGTTATAACTCGAAAATTTCTCAGAAAACCACCTCAAAACTAATTGTTGTTGAAAAGAGGAAAGATAGAGCTACTACTCACAATAATAAAAAGTTGGGTCGGCCATATTGATTTTGGCCGCCATCTTGGATTTTAATACCAAAACATTTTTTTCACCATGAGGGCAACCACCGATTTTCAAAATTTTTGCATCAATTGAATGCTGAGGCATTTATACATAACATATCAAAAAATTAGAGATGTCTTTTTTTCCTATCAAAAGTTATCTGCAGTTTTGTAAATTAAGCCACGTTTTCTCCATACATTTCCATGCGCACCGTCAACGACATACAACAGCATCCGAGCTTACGCCTGCATGTATACACAAAGGTGCGTGTCGCAAAATTTGGTCAAATCGGAGGTTCGTTTCCGTTTTTGACTGTTTCTCAATGATGCGGGCATTATTTTCATAACTTTTATTGTGCTTTGAAAAGCTTAAACCTTCAGCTTTCCATTATTGGACTCAGAATTTAAATTCGTGTTCGTGAACACTGCGAAATAACGCTGCATTTATGTAAATGGCTGGCACCGGGCCCAGTGCGCATAAGTGGCAGGATTTACAAAACGGCAGATAACTTTTGAAAGAAGAAAAAGACATCTCTATTTTCTTTTATATGTTATGTATATATGTCTCAGCTTTCAATTAATGCAAAAATTTTGAAAATCGGTGGTTGCCCTCATGGTGAAAAAAATGTTTTGGTATAAAAATCCAAGATGGCGGCCAAAATCAATATGGCCGACCCAACTTTTTATTATTTTAAATAGTAGCTCTATCTTTCCCCTTTGAACAACAATTTGTTTTGAGGTGGTTTTTGGAGAAACTTTCGAGTTATAACGGTTTAAGTGAGCCACCATTTGACCAAAATCGAGGGGTCTGCAAAAATTGTTGTTGCTCAAACTAACGGGGGGTCCATCAATTTGAGTAACCAAATGCATTTTTCTTATTTTTTAGCGAGGGCTTTCAAAAAAACGGCACCTAAAACAATTTTGAAGACAAGGTGTAAATAGTGAGCCGGTCTCAGCGAGAATTACCCCAGTGCATTTTATGATTCTGTTCTTGCTCACTTGTTATAAGCTTAATATAAGATGATCAGGTGCGCTGGCTTTGTTTATGAAGCGATTTGTGAGCTCGAAATCATGAGTAGGTGCCCAAGTTCGCCATTGTGGCGGCCATTTTGGGATTCTAACAAGAATTGTTGTCCTTAAGTGACCATGTCATGGTTTTCAATATAACGCGACGGGACTGCCTATGAATAAAAGAAGAAGAAAAAACTCTGACATAAATATTTACAGTTTCAACGCCAACTTATCCCCCAATAGGTCACTGCATGAAATTCTATCCATCTCTTTCATTCTTACAGAAATTTAAACAACAAGGCCAAGAAACTTCAAAATCCTATACAAATTCAAAACAGTGCGGTGCCCTGTGGTCCACTGCACGAATTAATGCTAGCCTGCTTACTCTCACAGAAAATTTGACGTTTGGCAGGTGCCGGCACCGCTCAAACGTCAGATTTTCTGTGAGAGTAAGCAGGCCAGCATTAATTCGTGCAATGGATCATGGTTAATCTAGGGGAAAGAAAAGTCTATGCTTGAAAGAAGGAAACATTCATGACATCATGTCATATTAGCAGCTCGAATGTTATGAGCCATTTTACGAGTGACAACAATGTTGATGATGATATTGATTTTCACGGGTTATTGGACACTACCTCCTGTCAAAATTCATTCATAAAATCGGCTCGTAAAATGGACTATACAGAGTTAGTCCACGCCACTGAATTCTGAACGGCACCCAACCAAATGGCCGGACACCTGAATGTTCATGTTCAGATGAAGGAAACACTACATATAAGGCAGTGTATACGGTGGTTGCTATGATATTTTTTTCTAAGTCTTTGACGTTTCGTGGCCGTGCACGATTAGGACTTAGAACAATTCCGTCAGTTTCCGGACTTAGAAGAATTTCACCAGCTTTTCGTTTGGAATTCCTGCAGATCCTTCTGGAATTCTTCTGGAAGCTCATTCTGGAATTCTTTCAGATGTTTCCAATGGAAATCCTCCAAAAGTTTATTAGGGAGTATTTGACCCCTTTGGAGCCGTTTAGTTTCACTACTGTGGCCGCAACCTCGCTAGTCTTGAACACGTTTGTTATGCTCGGTTCCAATGCTGGGGCCATATAGGGTAGCGAACCACTTGGGCAGCGGCCGGTATTTTGGGCACTCTTCGGTATAACTCAGTCAATTCCAAACCAATTGACTTGAAATTTTGTACAGCAGAAAAGTGCCGAAAATAGGACTCCTGCCGAGATGGTTCCACTTCCCTATGTCCAAACCCAAGTAACATTTTGATGGCCAATTAGTCTTGTAGAGGTTTTGAGAACTGTCATAAAACCTATTACCTTTTATTTTGGTTTCATGATGGTTTCAAGATCCTCTTCTAGTCTGTTTGACTCAAAAATGTTACTTGGGAAGGGTTAAGAAGTTCCTCCTGCAGTTTTTGTTTACGGATTTCCTCATGAAGTTCCTACAAGATTTTCTTGAGTAAATACTCCAGCAAGTTTCTTCTGGTTTTCATCAGAAGATATTAGGAGAATCTCGGTTGGAAGTCCTGGAGGATTTCCGAAACTCCTTGAGAAATCCCTTCAAACCCAAGAAGGAATTTGAGAAGAAATTCTGGAAGGAGTTCCTGCGATGGATCCAGCTAGGAATCTCAGAAGAAACTCCTGGAAGGACCCCAGAGGTAACATCAGAAGGAACCCCAAAAAGAATCTCAGATATAGCTTCCTGAGGAATCGCAGAAGGAAATCCTAGAGATCTCCTAGGAAAAAATGTGGAGAAGGTAGAAAAACCTGAAAGAATCTCAGGAATAATTGCTTGGATAATCCTTGAGGGAACTTTGAAATAATTTCTATGGAAATTTCGAAAGGAATTTGTAAAAAAATCCAGGAACTCCTGAAATACTTCCGCCAGCACTTCCTACAATTGCAACAGTCTCAGAGAGTATTCCTCAAGCAAACCAGGAAAAAACCTCTGGAAGAATCCCGGGAATACTTCCTGGCGGAATTCTGGCAAGAGCTCTTAAAGAAATCCCAGAAGAAACCTCTTTAGGAATCACAGAAGAAATTCCTTGAAGAATTCCAGAGGGAACTTCTAAAGAAATCCTGAATAAACCACCGGAAGAATCTCATCAAGAACTCCCTAGGACACTCCCAGGGGCTTTTCCCTGCTTCAAAATAAACAAATAAAAAAAGGAATCCTACAAGAGACTCCTGGAGAAGTCCTGGAACAAACTTCTAAGGAAATCGCAGAAAGATTCCTGGGATTCAGAAAAACCTCCTGGAGGGGTGCCACCGTGTCATCACAAATCAGCACACTTTCCCACTCACGGAATTCTTCTAAGTCCGAATGGTAAACAACAAGGCCACGAAACGTCAAAGACTGGCACTTCGTCAGTTGCTCTTACCCCCGAGAGAGGTTGGCATTTGACCCTTTTCTGAGCTTTCATAGCTTCAAAGGACTCGGATAATTGGATATCGGCGGAATGGCAACTCATAATAGACTCTCAATCCGACTGGAAAAGGAACAAGAGCCACACATGAACATCCTCGTGCTCATCATTCTACCCATGGATAGGGTAGAAAAGTGACAGCAGCGCAAAGGCAACTAGATCGATATAGTAGAATAGAAAAAATTTAGGCGCTGTAAAAAGTTCATCTGTCAGTTTTAATCGCACAATGTTGTCCAGTGGACAAAAGAGCTGTAAATTAGGTTAAACGGTTAAGAATAAATAAAAATATTCGAAAACTTTTTTTTATCTGTATTAACGAGATTTTTAGCCCTAGGCTAGTTCATCTTGGGACCCACGCTTTACTTCCCTTTCGAAGGAAGAACTCACATTTTGCGAGTTTGTCGGGAGTGGGATTCCATCCCAGGTCCTCGGCGTGATAGTCAAGTGTTCTAACCATCACACCAGGTCCGCTACACATTCGAAAACTGTTTTATTCATTCCATTGTAAAATTCCCTGAGTACTCCAAGATTTTTCCTGCAAATAAAATTCTCTGATGATTCCCGGTTTTCCAGTTTTTTTTCCAGGGGTAAGTCAATGTCTACTAGATTCATTGCTTCTCCCAGTGAGACCGTTACGATAAGAAGAGGAAGAGGTCTTGTTGTTACTCTAAAAATTTATACAACTTTTTTTGAAAAGTTCCAGGGTTGAAATGTGGAATAAGGACAGAATAACTTTTTAGCCGTAGACTAAAAATTTCATTTCATGCTATTACACCGTTCAACACTAAATTTTGTTATGGGATGAGAAAAAAAATAACAGGGGTTTAGGACCCCAGAAGTGTCATAGTGAAAGAATTTTTGAAAAATATTGGACCGGACCTTCACAGTTTAAGGACAAACGTATTGAAATCCCGCTTCAACAGTGCATCAGAATTTCAAACGCACAAATCTCAAGAAGCAGGATTCACACAACCGTGCATTTCATTATTTTGTTCTTGCTCACTCGTAATAAGCTTAAAATAAGAAGATCAGGTGCGCTGGTTTTGTTTACGAAGAGATTTGTGCCCTCGAAATCGTGAGTAGGTACCAAAATCGGCCATTGTGGCGGCCATTTTGGGATTCTAACAAGTCTGTCCTTAAGACCGAAGTTTGTATGGAGAACTTGGGGTGTTCAATTGATATGCGCGTTAGAACGGGCTGTGCATATATTTAGGCGTTAGACGATAACGAAGCAAACCTGAATACCGAAAACGCCTAAATATATGCACCATACGTTCTTATGCGCGTATCAATTGAACACCCCAAGTTCTCCATACAAACTTCGGTCTTGAACTGTGAAGGATCGGTCCAATATTTTTCAAAAATTCTTTCACTATGGCACTTCTGGGGTCCCGAACCCCTGTTATTTTTTTTCTTATCCCATAACACCAAATTTTTTGAAATTTTGTCGAGCAGTGTTATTGTTGCAGAACATTACTGGTGATACTGTTATCGGACCTTGTGGCATTTTTCAAACACGTTCTGGCAACACTTCCTTATCAAACAGATCCTCTCGAAAGCTTGCATCGAAGCGATGTTTTTACGACCCCATAAAATCGTTGGCCTTTGTTTCGCTGCCAAGCCATTCACGAGGACGATCCAATATGGGCCCGAATGTCCGAATCCATAAGCCGCGTGCGCACAGTTATTTTCGTTGCCCCAAACCGTATATCTCAGTCCTCAGGCCCCATTCATAAACGGTGGAAAATATATAAGGTGCAAACGACACAGAAATGCTAGATAAAAACATCGATGGCGGCATCGATGGCCCATCATCATTAGCCAGTTCCAGAGCCTTCGGATCGGAGCCCCAGCATAGCAGCGCAGCGTGTGCTGCTCCGAATTGACTATTTTGATCGAACACTATAAAAAGTGCGACAGTGTCACCACAGTGATTTTACGATCGCGTTTTACGACCATACAAATTGCCTGCCATACGACTGATTAAATCGATTAAAAGCCATTTAATAGGCGAACAAACCCCCATCTTGAGCCCCTTGTATGGGTCCGCGCGCGGGGCACATGACTTGACCGACCGGAGCCTCAAACAAAAGCCATTCCACCACCGACCGGGGGCACACACGGGAAGCACGCAGCCGCTGTGATTTATGCTAAATCGATCCCCCCGACCCCTCCGACTGGTGCAGTATTGGTGGGGACGAAAATTGAAAATAAAAATACATAAACCGTTTGGCCCGGGTCTCATTAGCATTCCTTGCAGGGAAGCATCACGGTGGTAAGTCCAGGCGGTCGGTAGTGAGACCATACACCAAGCGGATAATAACTGCCGAAAATGGAGCCCCAAAGCTGTGAGCTGAGCAGCAGACTGGTGCAGGTGCAGGAGGGGACGAGGTCCGAAATTTGCATCATCATTACCGACGAGAGTGAGCGCGAGCAAACCTGGCTGGTTGCGGTCAACCGCATTATCAGCCACCACACCGGGACTGGACCAGCAGCATCATCACGGTCGTCGTCGTCGTCGTGCGCATCATCATTGAATGAGATGCGAAGCGATGAACGAACGAGACTGCCTGTGACCACCGAGCCGATGCGCGGAGCCGGAGCTGGGGCAATCGAGCAATGAAATTTATTGAGATTGTTTCGCACAGGCGATTATTTATTCACGCCAATATAATCGCTCGCCGATCGGTTGCGATTAACGAATGTCGACCAATTAACTTGTGTGCGCTGTGGGTGGCATTTCTCCCCGGTCAACACGATCTTGAATGGGTAATCACGCTGAGGCTGCGGTGATTCCAGATCTGGGTGAGTTCTTCTTCTGCTTCTTCTTTATGGCTCGACGTTCTTACTAGAAGTTGGCCTCCCTCTCTTCAATGTTCTTTGCGCATTTCCACAGTTATTAATTGAAGGGCTTTTTTGCCTGCCATTGCATGAATTTGTATATTGTAAGGCAAGCACAATGATACACTATGCCCAGGGAGTCGAGACTGTTTTCCTGACCGGAACGGGAATCGAACCCACCGTCTCCGGATTGGCGACCCATAGTCTTGTCCTCACCTAATGTGAAACTTGTGGAGTGGTAGATTCTTCAAAACACCGGATAAAAGAGTGTATATCGTCTAAATATACAGGGGATGGCCAAAATGTTTGGGATAGGCAACTTTTTTTCTTCCACAAAAAAATTCAACATGCTGTAACTTTTCATAGAGTGCATCAAAAAATCTCAAATTTTGACTGTTTGTCAATCTATTATGTGTGCATCATTGGTACAAACTTGGGCTCGATTGATCAATTTTTCGCGAAGTTAGAACCGTTCGCGTAAAACACTATTTTTTAGACAACTCATTTTTGAGCTGTTATAACTCGGAAACCAGTGAACCAAATTGAATGAATTTTTTAACGTTTATCAACAATATATTGATACACAATACGACGTTATAAAATGTAATATTTTTTTTACGGCGAATTAAGTTACACCGGGTTGAAATTTTTACCCATATAGAGGAAAATAAGTAAAATTTACAATACCACACAAAAATTATTAAATGTGTTCTTCCTTCAATCTAAATAGGCTCTAATATATCTGATTAGAGATAATTTAAGAACAGAAGTGGAAAATCTTTGGATATCAACACTAAAATTTATTCACATTAATGTAAAAAAAAAATACATTTTTTCGAGAAAAGTCCAAAAAGTGTCAATCCATGATAACTTTTTTCAACGTTTAAAAAGTATTTATGTTTTAATTGTTTGCGAAGCTTTTACATATTGTTAGAGTACGTTCAAAATTTCATTCAATTCGGTTCACTGGTTTCCGAGATATGACAGCTCAAAAATGCGTTGTCTGAAAAAAGGTGCTTTACCCGAACGGTTCTAACTTTGCGAAATATTAATCAATCAAGCCCAAATTTGTACCAATGATGCACATATAATAGGTTGACAAACAGTCAAAATTTAAGATTTTTCGATGCGCTCTATGAAAAGTTATAGCATGCTGAACTTTTTTTGTGGGAGAAAAAAAAGTTGCCTATCCCAAACATTTTGGCCATCCCCTGTAATTGGGAATGGGTTAAAAAGTCATTCAAGACAAAATTAAGATAGGAGTTGTTGATCCAGAAGAACTGCTATGTACGAAGATAAACAAAAAATGTAGCAAACAAAAAGCAGGATTGTATCTCTGTGCTGAAGCGATAGCATACAGTTTGTCCCATTTTGACTCAGGATCGGTGTACCATTTACAAAACATAATACGTGATAAACGATGGAATAGTCGACAGTTATTTGAAAAGCATTTTGGAAAGGCTATGAACATTTGTTAATTGTAATTCTAGATATAAGTGGCCTTGTAAAAATTGTTTTTGTTTAATAAAAAAAAAACACTAGGCTAACTGGAGACCCCATCTGGGTGAGTTAGTGGGGACTTTTGAAAGTAAGCGCCATAAACCGGAGTAAAACTAATTCCATTTGAAAAGTTATACTTGAAATAGGTAGTTTCTTTACAAATATCGTATCGTGTCTAATTACAACAACACGATACTTGAAAGAAAACCTAAATGCTACAATATAACGGAAAAATGTCTGATCATTTTCGACCCAATGATCAGCTCGACCCCGATCTACAGTACCTGGGTTGCCCGGGCGGTAATGCTGCAGCAAGAAACCCGGCAGAACGTTGAACGTTACAAACAGAAGCGCAAATAGCATACCCTCCCCTGTCGGAAGAAAAAAAAAACTCCGCCTGTGAGAAGTGGAGTACGAAGAAATGGAACTGCTGTGCCGTTACTAAGAATAACGTAAGTTCTACCAGAAGTTCAACACGCCCCGAAGCGGATGCGTATCGCGAGCCGAAATCTGGATGGATGGATAACGAAATTAGAATCCAGGAAAAATAAACTCCCCGGCCGGGTTTTCTAGACTCTTCCAGGGGGGAATGTTGAAAATAATAAACTTAACTTCAATTCGTATCACCGACAAAACGGTGACTTCCAGTTCTCCCATCGTTTCCGTCCAACTAATACCCCAGTCCGTGCAGGTTGTGGGGACGCAGAGGTGCTCTCTGCCTCTAGTAGCAACAACCAGTACAATCTAATATTGCTTTCCCTTCCCAGCTGACAATAAAGACTTGGCCGGCGCCGTTATTGATCAAAAATGCATGAGCTGCTAAAACTACACTTTGAGAATAAGTGGAATGACCCAGCCCCTTATTCAGTTGGATCTCAGTGCAATTGTTACCAGTTCAGAATAATCACGGAGGAGCAACCGTTAACATGTATAGTCAGAACTGATCGTTGATCGTTTGATCGTTTCGCAGTTTCTTGCATAATTCTTCCTACAAGTTCTTCCTTGAATTTATCAAACGTTTCTTTATCTTGAGGTTTGCCGGAGTTTTTGTTTTTCGCTCCATCGTATCACCCAAGTTTCCATCCAGTGGTTTTAAGCGTATTTCAAAGTTCGTTCCGATATTTACTGGATGTTATTGCTGTGTGCGTTCAAGATGCAAACGGTGCCCAAATGCGCTTCAAACGCGGTAACACATGTTGCCAAAACGTAGCAACCACAGCCAATATCACCGCCAACCTAGGATTCGAAAGCTCCCACTGACATCGGGTTACTTGTTAGAAAATCTTACCGCATTTGGTGCTCCCGCATTTGATATTTGCGTTTTGAAAGCACACAGCAATATATCAGCAGAAATCCTTATTGCTCTCGCAATTTCTTTCAGAGGGTTCCCCGATATGCTTCCAGAGTTTCTGGTTGATTTTCTTCCGGAGATCCTTCTTACTTCCTTCAGGAATTTCCCTCAGTGGTTTTCCGAGACAGATTTCCAACAGTTTTTTTTTCGGGATTTTTGTGAGATTCTTGCAGAAGTTCTTCTAATGATTTTCTTTTAGAAAGATTTCCAACATTTCTCTTGGATTTCCGCGCGGTGTTTCACACGTAGTTCGTCCTCGGATTTGTTTAAGAAATTTTTAGAGTTCTTCTTTGAATTTCCTTAATATTTCCTCCCAGAACTTTTTTCTTCTCCAGAGATTTCTCTAACAGATCTAACTTAGTTTCCAGCCAAGCATGGGAAAACTCATTCGCTCACCCGAATGCCGGCGATGCAAAATAGCAAAAAGAACGCCAACAACCCAATACTAAGTGAGAGCGCGGCGCATTAAGAACGAACGCAACACGAACGGCTCGCAACCGACGCCACCGAAGCGAATCAGGAGATAAACAAATAGTGAGCGAAATGAATCAGCTTGCATCGGTGTATACGAAAAGAACGTTCGCTCTCTCAACTACCGAGTGGCATTCAGCTGATTGAATCAAAACGCACTCACTGATTCAATTCCCAGTACTGAATGCTTCCACTGAACGCTAAATGAACGTTCCAACATGAATGCTCTCGCACCCGACTCTGAACGCAAACATTCGTTCAATCTTGGTTCGTTCGCCTTCGGCACTCAGATTCGGTAGCGATTCATTCGGCCGTCGTTGCTTGCGTCGCTAGGTGCTCGGCGATTGGAAAGAATGGGCAATGAAAGTGGAAAGATTTTGCTTGGCTGGGGGAGAAGCACACTCGCATCATATTGTGCGTGGATGTGAGTGAGGGATACGTAATAAATGAATGATTTTTTCCCATACTTGTTTCCAGCATTAACTCACGTGGATTTCTTCAGACATTTTTCAAGAAATTTCGTAGGTTGTGATCGCTTTCACAATTTGGAATTCCAAAAGGCATCTCAGAAGGAATTCCAGAAAGAATTCCAGAAGGAATTTTAGATTGAATACCACAAATTCCAGAATTTTCAGAGGTAATCCCTGGAGAAATTCCAGGAGGACTTCTAAGAGGAATTTCAGAAGGAATCCCAGGAGGAATTCCAGATGGAATTTCGGGAGTATTTCCAGAAGGAATTTCGGGAGTAATTCCAGAAGGAAGAACCAGGACTAATTCCTGTAGGAATTCCAAAGGGAATTTCAGGAAGAATTCCGGAAGGAATCATAGGAGAACTTCCAAGCAAATTCCAGGAGGAACTTCAGGAGGAATACCAAGCGGAATTCTTTGAAGATTCCAAGAGGAATCACAAGATGAATTCCAAGAGGAATTCCAAGAGGAATTCCAAGAGGAATTCCAAGAGGAATTCCAAGAGGAATTACAATAGGAGTTCCAAGAGGAATTTTTTTTTTATAGAGACTTTACCTCTGGGGCATTCGTCTCTGAAGAGGAATTCCTAGAGGCTTTCGGATACATCCTTACAAGACCTCCGGGAGCAACTATTAGAAAGAATCTCAGAAGAAGCATCCATAATCTCGGGACAATTTCCGTCAGGAATTTTGGGAATAGGTCTGGGAATAATTAATAGAAAATCGACCATAAATATTATCTCAAAATGGTCACTGCAAGAAATTCTATAAACAACTACGAAGAAAAGCCTGGAAGAATCTCTGAAAGAAACCACGGAGAGAACACCATGAGAAATATCAGCAACAGCTCCTGCAAAATTCCCAAAAGATAATCTGGAGGAAATCTTAAGAGGATGCCCAGAGAAACTCTGAAAAATAACCTAGGACCAAACACCGGGAGCAATCTTCTGAGAGAACCGGAAGAAACTTCAAAAGACACCTCGTAAGAACATTCAGGATATATTCCGGTTGAAACTCCTATAGAAAACCTGGGAGAAACTTCAGAAGAAAAGTCACAAAATTTTTTAAAGGTTCTTGAATAAATTACAGAAGAAACTTTGGAAAAAATTCCCGGAGGACCTCCTGTATGAAATTCATAAGAATCCCTCATAAAACTTTGAACGAGCTCTAATAGGAAATCCAGAAATAACTCCTGTGGAAAATCTGAGAGAAATCCCGGAAAGATATCCTGGGGGGAAATCCCAAGGGCAACACCGGCAGGAATCGCAAAAAGTATGAAAAAACCCCGAGAGAAACTCTAGAAAAAAATCCGCAACAACTTCGGAGAGAACTTATTTTTGGAGATCTCGGAATAAGTCCTGGAAGAAATTCCAAGACAATATGTATGGAAAAAGGCAGAAAGTACTCCGGGGTCAAAAGTTTCGGTGGAATCGGTGGAAGATTCTCAAGCAATAATCCCGGAAAGAATCGTTCAAAGCTTGGAATAATGTCGGTGGTCTCCAGTTAGCCTAGTGGTTAAGGCTATAAACCGACAATCCGGAGACATCCTGGACATAGTGTATCATTGTACTTGCCTTTCAATATACAAATTCATGCATTATTGGCAGGCAAAGAAAGCCCTTCAATTGATAACTGTGGAAGTGCTCAAAGAACACTAAGTTGAAGCGTGGCAGGCCGGGTCCCAGTGGGGACGTAGAGCCATAGAGAAGAAGAAGAAGAAGAATGTCGGTGGTAATCCAGAAAAATCCCCAGAAGAAGTTCAAAAAGGAATTCCAGGAAAAACAGCGTGAACAAATATGGAAGGAATCTTGTGAGAAGCCCTGGGCATTCCAAGAGGTATTTCTAAAGTAGTTCCGAAAACAACGACTCTGATGACATTTCTGGAAAAATCCTTAAAGAGAAATTTCTAGATGCATTCCAACTTCCATATTCATCTCTGTCTACAAAGAATTTGCTGCATCTTTTATCGGAACCGCCGGTTTACCGGACATATCTGCTAGATCTAGGAATCCTTCTCTTGTTCCTCTTGCACGGTTATCCTGATACCTTCTTGATTCAACTTGCATTTCGAATAGCTATCCGGAGGATTCTTCATCGTCTGCACCGAACCAGGAGCCTCCAATAAGAACCCTCGAGATTACGGGTAAAATATTTGTTTTGACAGTTTTTACTACAAACATGTATTCAAAAATCATGTTCAAAAGAAGTAGACACTATATTCGAAAACTGTTTCATTCTTACCTACAATTATATCGTATGCTCTGTTTTCTCCGAAACATCCCTCGAGTGTTCCTCGAGCAGCTCCGCGATTCCTTCAAAAATTCTTTCAGGAATACCTTCCGAGATGTCTCCAGGAATTCTTCCTGGAATTCTCCAAACACTAATACTAGAATTTCTCTAATGCTTCTCTAGGGGTCATCTAAGATTCTACCAGAGGTTTATCCAGGTTCTGTTCAGACGTTGCCTCTGGGATTATTTCAGAAGCTTCCTCTGAGATTCTTGAAGAGGTCTCATCTAGGATCCCTTCAGGAGCTCTTTCCAGTAATCCTCCCGAGATCCAAGATGGCATCTCAATGATTTGTTTTTCCAAAATTTCTCCATGGATTCCTTCCGGAATTCTTCCACGAGTATATTCTGAGTTTCTTAAAAAAAAACCTGAGTTTCTTTTAGAAGTTCCTTCACGAGTTCCTTTCGGAATTTCTTCTACGATTCTTGTTTCCTGAAAAAAAAAAAAATGGAATCCCAGCAAGAACTATTGGAGAAATTCCTTAAGTGAATGCTAGCAAGAATTCCTTATAAGAATGGAATTTTATAAGGATGGAAGAATTACCGTATGCTGCAGTAATTCTATACCAAAATCAAAAAAAAATTCACAAAGGAATACCGAAAAAAACTTCTGGAGGATAAGAACATCTCTTAAAAATCCAAAATGAAGTTCCGAAGGAATTCCAGAAGGACCTACATGAATTTTAGAAGGAACTACTGGAGAAATCTTTCTTTACGTAGAGAAATCTAGGAAGAAGTTTATGAGAATTACCGAAAGGAAAAAAATCTCTAAGGAATCCCGGAAGGAATTCAAGAAGGAATGTCGGAAGGAATTTCCAGAGGATTTCCGGACGATGTTTCCAAAGAAATCCCTCAAGGAAGTCTTTGGAAAAGTCTGGAAGGAATTCCTGGAGAAATACCTCAACAAATTTTTCAGGAGGAATGCCAGAAGAAACTTCTAGAGTAATCCCGGGTAGAATTTCAAGAGCGATCGCAGTACAAATTCTTAGTGTAATCTCAAAAGTAAATCCTGAAGGAATCCTACAAGGAACTATGAGAGGAACTGTGGGCTTCGTGGCCGAGCGGTTAGCGGCGTCAGTCGTTTAGGTGTCTCGTAAGCCTCGGAGTGTGGGTTCGATTCCCGCTCCAGTGGGGGAAAACTTTTCGTCAAACGAAAAACTCTCCACTGGGCCACTGAGTGTTTATATGTGTTGTCCATTGTCAAATGTTAGTATTGTTCAGTCTGTAGAGGCCGCAAGGTCGAAGACGGTGTAATTGTCTTTTAACTCGCGAAGGAACTCCTGGAGAAATACTAGAAGTAGTTCCTGGACTAATCCCTGAAGGATTTTCTGTATGATTCTCAGAAAGAATTACTGTAGGAATCCCAACATGAACTCCTTGAGGAATTCCAGGAGTAACTCCTGAAGGAATCAGAAGAACCCAGCAAGAAATTCCTGGAGGTATCCCAAAGACCCTTACAAGTTCTCCACAAATGCCGATAGAAAATCCGATTGAATTTCTTTGGAAGGGATCAGAAGGAATTTCTGATGTAATTTCTGAGAAAAACCCTGTAGGAAACCTCGAAGGAACTTCTAGAGGAATACGTGCAGGAGTCCCTGGAGAAATTTAGGAAGGAGCTTCTGATGCCGTTCTGACAGAAACTCCTAGTTCACCTCAGAAAAAAATCCTTGATTTGTTTCTCTCTTTTGTTATGATATTGGTATGATGACGTGCTTATGTACTGGTCAAAATGATGGCTAAGAATTAACAGATACCTTTATCAATGGCTCATCAGATGGAGGCAAAAAGATACCAGCCCAGAGAGCACTGGTATTTAACCCTTTGGAGCCGGAGGGGTCATATATGACCCCAACATAGAAATGGCTGTATAAATTCACCCATTCGATAAAACAGAATACTGTCTTTGGCAAAGTTGCTGCGAATTGAGCCCTCTACTGGGGGAAAATAAACATATTTGTATTTGGAGCTTGATTGACAACTTAGAACACCCTGAACACCAAGAAATTAGGAAAAACGAAATAATTGTCATACCAATTGATCTAAAAGCTGAACTTGGATGTGGGTTACGTTTAAATGTATTCAAATCTATAAGAATAATTTTTTTTTGTATTTTCGCCACAAATAATAGCATTGCATAACCTGCTGGGATCAGTGAAGCTCTTGACATCTACAATGTGATTTTTAGACGCTATAGAGATATTCCAGGTCAGCCATATTACCTTGGAGTTCAGAACTTTAGGTCTACACTCGTTACAAGAGGCATATCTGTTATACTGAGTAACGTTGCATAACCAACCGCAGTTACTGGAGCAACCTGAAGTCTACTAGCTTATTACAAATCTTTGAGACATTCAGGATCGTCCAAACTGTTTTATAATGAAGTCCTTCAAATCCACAAGAATATCTCTATGTTTTCGCCATAAATAATAATATTGCATAATCTGCTAGGATCCGCGAAGCTCTTGAATTCTCAAATGTTGATTGATTGATTAATTTGTCTTTGTTTAAGAGACTTTCAGCCCTTCGCTGGTTCGTCTCTGTATTCTCAAATGTCATTTCGAGACACTACAGGGATATTCCAGGTCAGCCAAACTACCTTGGAGTTCAGGACTTCACGTCTACACTCGTAACAACAGCCGTATCTGCTATTCTGAGTAACTTTGCATATTTATCCGTGGTTGGTTACTGTATCAATTTGAAGTCTACTTGTTTATTATAAACCTTTGGGACATTTAGGTTCGTCCAAACTGTTCTATAATAAAATCCTTCAAATCTACAAGAGAAACTTTATGTGTTCACCATAGATAATAGCATAGCATAATCAGCTGAGATCCGTGAAGCTATTGAAATCTCAAATGTCATTTAGAGACACTATGGGAATGTTCCAGGTCAGCCAAACTATCTTTGGGTTCAGAATTTCAGGTCTACACTCGTAACATCAACTATATCTGACATACTGCCGTTCTACGCCCGATTGTCCAATGTTATATGGGAATCCCATATAACATGGGACAGTTATGCGTATAACGGCAGCATTTTGATTAACGTTTCATAATTAATCGCGGTAACTGACCAACCTGACCAACTATATATTACTATGAACCTTTGAGACATTGAGAGTCGGAAAAAAGTTACTATCCAGAAGCTGAGTTCTTGATAGTAACAGTAGTTATTCTCATAATAAGCGTCAAACTGTAATCTGTAATCGCTCTGCATATCATGAGTCATTTCAAGATAGTTTCAAGATATTCCAGATCAACAACACTACTACGGAGACCATAGCTTCAGGTCTACACTTGTGATAATAGCTTTTGCCACTATGTTAGGTAGTGTTACATAATCCACTGTACTCACCAAGTAGTTGGAGGAACAAAAAGCGTTATTGCATATTTTTGGGATATTATGGGCTTCCTTACTTTTATGAAGCTTAATTGATAATTACAACCACTGTGACATGAGGCGATTTCGGTTCAGATAGTAATGTTACTCAATATTTTTTGATAATTTGGCTATGTCGTAATCTCTGGTTATATTCTGTGAGGTCCAGTAAGTGTAATAGATTATGCAACCTAACTCTATATAGCCTAAACAAAAACATCAATTGCTGTAGATGCTAAATATTAAACATCATAATGGTTTGGATGACCCCGACTGATCTTATGATGTCCATTGAACATTCAGAAGATTTGTTGGACATGATAGATTACAAATCGTAGCTTTGTATAATGAAAGAAGTTACCGTTACACCCGTACACTTTAGGATCTAAACTCATGAACAGTTTGGATGACCTAGAATATCCCGACAGATCTGATACTGTCTATTGAATTTTCAGAAGACTTACTGGACATGATAGATTACATTACATTACATTACAGATTGTATAATAATAGAAGTTACCATTACACCCGTAGACCTTAAAACCTCAACTCAAGAACAGTTTGGATGATCTAGAAATTCCGACTGATCTGATACTGTCTAGTAACCTTTCAGAAGACTGACTGGACATGATAGATTACAAAACAAAGCTTTGTATACTGAAAGAAGTCACCGTTACACCCGTAGACTTTAGGACAAGGTTGCAACCATTCATTTGCAAAGATTTACATTCATTTGCTATTATCTCAGTTCAGAAGCATGTTATCGAAGAACAATGTATGGATGAATTTAACCTTGTAGTTTTATCTGAAAGTTTGCCGAATATCATTGGGGTCGCAAATGTATACCAAAGTCGTGAGCGAGCTGTGAAGGCAACTCTCCACGCGGTGAATGTAAATTTCATTCACGCTGTGGAAAGTTGCCTTCACAGCTCGCTCACGACTTTGGAATGCGTTTGCGACCCCAATGATATTCGGCAAACTTTCAGATAAAACTACAAGGTTAAATTCATCCATACATTGTTCTACGATAGCATGCTTCTGAACTGAGATAATAGCAAATGAATGTAAATCTTTGCAAATGAATGGTTGCAACCTTGCTTTAGGATCTAAACTCAAGAACAGTTTGGATGACCTAGGGTCTGATACTGGCTTTTGAATTTTCAGAAGACTCACTGGACATGATATATTACCAATAGTAGCTTTGTATAATGAAAAAAGTTACCGTTTCACCCGTAGACTTTAGTATTTAAACTCAAGAACAGTTTGGATGAGCTAGGATATCAAGAAACAATATTCTGCATGATATTCTGCCCTTATTATGCTATTGAGCACCAAACCTACAGAAAAACGTAGAAAAGGTTCCATAATAACGCTTGGAAAAACTCCGGCTTCAAAGGGTTACGCGAATAATTAAGCAAAATTTTACGTTTCCATTTCAGTTCACTCACGGTCACGAGTTGATATTTTTTCTCGTTTTGCGTACGACGAAGGCAACCGCATCAAAGCGGCAGCTAGCCGAATTGTTCTTTTTTCCCATTATATTTTCACTTTTACATATTCACTTGTTGAACCAATCTTTAAATTACACTCCACGAAAGCTTTGCGGCACTTATACGTTAGATTTCACTGCTGCATAATGCAGCAAAAGCTGTTCAATTAATCAAATCAATCGCTTTTCCTCGTCGGTAAAACATTTGTTTGTAGTTTTCTTCGTCTAAGAAGGATGAAAGCAAATGTGTGCGAGAAAGATTTCTTCGTAGCACTGTGATGTGATGGCGTATTTTGATCTGGTGGCCAAAATGTTAATAATCCATATTACGAGCCGATTTTATGAATGAATTTTTGACAGGAGCATGCGTCCTAACCCGTGAAAATCAATATCATCATCAACATTTTGTCACTTCGTTAAATGGCTCATTGAAATATTTTTGTGTTTATCACAAAGCTACATCTAGGGTCTGGGATCATTTGGGCAGGAGGACCTATTTTGGGCACTTGTTGCTGTAACTCAGTCAATTTCAAACCAATTGGCATGATTTTTTGTACATGGCTAGGTACTGTATGAACCTTAACGTATCTCAAAAATCAAAACAATTGATTTGAAATTCCCTGTGTTATAGCAGCAAGTGCCCAAAGTCGACCCCACTGCCCAAACGGTCCCAGACCCTATCTCAATTCAAAACTTTCCGGCTCAATCGTGAAGACAGGATTTGATTAGATTGCGAAGAATTTGACTGACTTTTCGAATAAACAGTTATGATCAAATCATAATTTTTGACCATCCTGTGTACTGCCTCTGGTCGCATAACTGTCCCATATGAATAGGAAACCCAGCAAAGATGGGACTGATATGCTATCATGGGCAGTGTACCATAGTGTCACGTGGAAATGTGACCGGAATTGAATTCAGGCTGTGCCCGAAATAGACGTGGAGTAGACGAAAATAGAATTCGAGGGATAATTGTTCAATTTTGTTAGTTTAGGAAATTTTTAACTCTCTCCTAATATTTTTTTGCATTATGAATGTCAATTTATAAATTAGTAATTGACACCAAACTGGCCCTGAGACGATTCGATCATTATTGGCCGGTGCTTAAATAGACGGGAATTAGATAAATCCCCTATAACGCATTTAAAGATGTCAGTATATGAAACCGAAAAGACTCTAGCATTGTGAGACAGAGTTCTACTTATTATTGATTAGGGTGCCTGTACCAGTTATCGCACCACCTAAGAAAAACTATTTCTACAAAAATAAGAAGAAGACCGACGAATGTAAACAATAAGTCAAATGATTGATTTGTTTTAATACTTTACAGGAAAAATATAGAAACGTAGCCAAAACTACTTTTAGTATTTATTACGGCGTGTGCCAATGATAGGAACCCTGTACCAGTTATGGACACATTTGTTAATTTGGGTTCCACTTCGCACTATTTACATGCATTCCTTATGGGAGTTGCCATAACTGGTACACTATGGCGAAATAGGGTGCAAGGAGGCCGAAAAGTTAAGGAAAATGATTTATTTCTACCATAATTTGAGCAAATTGTGAAGTTTGAATGATTGCAATCATCTTTTGTGTTCGTGATCTGTTGTTCACGATTTTTTTCTTGTTCATTTGTATCTTTAAAGGTTGAAAATCAACTATGGCGAATTTGAGGTACTATAGCCATAACTGGTACACTGAGCCTATGTGTTATCCAAATTGTATGTAGTGCAAATAAATGTTTGTAGGTAGTTCTTAACATCGACTTCGATCAGAAGGGCCATCCATCTCTCGGTGATGATACTGTGATGACATCTTCGCAGCATCCGTCATCTCAGTCAATGGCGACTTCCCTATCAACGATAATCTCAGCAGACCTACCGCAGCAGTAAGCTCCCAAGGCAGAAGTCATCATCAGCACAGGGGTGTGATTTATAGCACCAATAAATGCCCCTAGATAATGTGGAACTTGTGGAGGACTCACTAACTGCCTGCTGGATAACCCGTTTGATTCCCGATTACGACTCCCCACAGTCGGAGGACTAATGTGATTAACTTTTTTAACAACAAAACCGATTACGACGGGGCATCCGTCGAGCTGGAGGTTCTATTCAACTGCACCAACAACGGTAGCACCGGGATGGGAAAACAAGCTTACAAACAGCTTCTTCTTCGGCTGAAGCGCCAACTCGGAGTCCCCGGGTCCTACAGCGCAGTGGTGGTGGAAGGAAGCAGTTGTGTAGCTATTTATGCAGAGCTTCTTTTGTACCCGGAATGGTTGTGTCATTATTCATCACCAGCTGCTGGCTCTGGTCTGTTGGTCGGTCGGTCGGTCCCGTTCCTCTCGCCGGAGTCGTCGGAGTCGGAATAAGGTATTTTAAATCCGTTTTGTCATCGTAATGTTGGTGTTTATTTTTCTTTCAACTTCTTCGAGAGATCCGAACGCGCTAAGCTCGATAAGTTAATCTGAGTTGAATCTGCTTGTTTTTGCTGCCTGCCAGCGTCTTCCACCAGGAGAATGAGGAAGAATACTGACGGACAACGGTCGGTCAGCTCGAAGTGCTGTGGAAGTAACCAAATCCCAAGTGGTTTGGATGATGATCGGAAGAAGCGATAATTGAAATATGCTTCTTCGGATTTCGACCTGGGTTCATCTGTTGAGATTGCGTCAAAATCTTTTGAATCGTGCCGTCCAGCAGATGTGCTTTTGTCTGCGAGGTTTCTTTATGGCTTGTCGGGAGATGATAATCGATAAACAGGATTAGGATTAACCGAAGGAATGTCGCCCGCAACACAGAGATCATCCCGGACGGCGCAGCGGCAGCTGACCTTTCGTCAGCTAGACCACTACGGTCGGTGTCGGTAGTCGGTCAGCTTTTTCGGAATTCTCTCTGCGATTGATATTCTGCAGGCAGCCGCACAACGCAACGTCGGCAAATGCAATTCTCCTCCAACTGCAGCGATAAATTCGCAAGGTAGTTGTTAATTTGCTCACGCAAATCTCGTGCGATATGCCGTATCGCCGTGCTTCCTCAACCAGGCAGCGAGCAATATGTGTGATGCACGCGAATGTAAAGTTGCGGCGTCGACTGAATGCTACTTTCACATCCCTGCCTGGCAAGAACCTTCCACCTTCATGGACGATGCTGTGTGCAAGAGCACCACATTATTACATTATGCAAATTAATCATATTTGCAAGATTTATTTCCTTCTACGTGGACGACGACGACGACCGGCTCAGCATCCCTGTACCTTTGCGCGCGCGAATTTGTCGTGCACACAATTCAGAGAATGTTGTGGTGAACTCGGAGAAAAAAGCGATTCGCCATGTGTCCTTCTTCTCCACCGAAAGACTTCTGCGAAAGAAACAATGAAATTCGCATTATCGATATCTAACTGACTGTGCGGTTGGTGGAACTTAAAGAACAACGGATTGTGAAAAAAAAAACTCGCGTCTTCGTCACAAGGATGCTGCAACTCACGCGGTTCGTTGGAACGTTGTCGTCGTCGGCAGTACGGCTCACGGTCGGTTTATCGCGAGTGGAATGCTAACTAGGTACCATTTGTACCCACGCAGATGGAGTACGTTTGCAGTACAGAATTAGGCCTCGGAAACTTTTGAAGAAGGCTGTGGAAAATTTTGTGACGATTATCTATGAAAATTTCTACCACAAATGCTTTATTAAATATCTAAATACATGCACATTCTATGTATTTCATGCGAATTTTCTACTTTTTGAAGTATGTATTTTTTGGTTCGTAGAAACATTTTGTGCAGAGCTTGAAGGAGTCAATTTCATCATTTCTCGTGGACTCTATGAGATTGTTTCTTGTGGATTGAATATATTTTAGTGATATATCTGGAGAAGTTTGTGCCCAGACAACAAATTTGCGCATATAATAAAGTTTATGATCATATTATACGCACAATTATGCGTAAAAGTCGCATAAGATGCAGTAAAAGTGCTTTATGCGTACAAAAGTGGAAGCGATATACGTGCATTGGTGTGACAATCATAACGCTGTATGACTTAAATCAAAATCTTTTGCGATTCAGGATGTGCAATATTGCGATGTTATATAGCATCTTATGCGACTTAAAAATATTCGAGAACAAAAACAAATTCTGTTAGCTCAGAACTAATGACCTTTATATTACCGAGCCACATTTGCCACTTTACACCAAACACTAGTATGAAACATGCTGAATAATGATCATAATATTCTAGTTCACTTCAGTGTTTTTTTTTTAAATGCGCTTGGTTTATCTGCGATGTGCGCGTTTAGCAATACAATCTGGAATTAAAAAAACGACGAAACAAGATTTCCTGCACAGTTTTCACTCAATTGTCAGGGTCCCAAAACAAAAAATGTGGCTTTACAATCATAATGATAGATGTTCACTCTCTTGGAGCACTGCATCCGAAGTCAAACAGTAGCTTTTTCATTGTTTTCACATATCAAATCGCATAACGATTACATAGAAGATTCTAGCTTATACGTGTTTTTCTGCACACTTTAACGAGTTTATTTTCACATTTGCGGATTTAATGGTATACGGCATTGCGAAATAAACTGGCATAATAAGATAAGTGTCAAGTGAAGTCGTATTATCATCGTATGTAGTATGCCATAATGCAAATTAACTAAAATCCTTTGGAAGCGCACGTTTATGCGAAAAAGATGATCGCAATCCTCCCTGGATAAATTTCAGGAAGCATCTATGGAAGATTTTCTGAAAGTAATCCCCACAGGATTTTCCAAAGATATCCATGTAGCTATGTTTGAATCAATTTATGTAATATTTTGAAAGGATTTCTTGGATACATTGCTGGGAGGAACTTTAGATAAATATCTGGGGGCATCCCTGAAAGAATTTCAAAAGCAATCATAAGATATTTGTATAAATTAATTTACGGAAATTTTTTTTTGTGGAATCTTTTGAAGAATTTCTAATGGAAAATTTCGAGTAATTTTCAAAGAATTCTATGGAAGGATTATATCTCGCGTTTAGCTTCATACAGGCGTATCTACAATAATCGATTTCTCTTCACCGATTTTTCCTTCGGATTATTCCTGGAGATACGACCAATATTTGAATAATCTCTCGCTGTGCTTCTGTAAAGGACGACTAGGACTAACACCTAAAACAAAAACAACCGAAAATGATTTGCTGGCCAAGTTATTAACCAAATAGAAAATCGATGAAGAGAAGTCGATCATTGTAGGTACGCCCATATGATACTAAACGCAAGATATTTAAAAATCCAGGAAAGATTCTCGATTCCTGAATACCAAGATAGATTTCTACAGGAGTCTTCAAAATAGTTTCTTAACCTTCCGTAACTCGCGCGGTTGACTACCTGCGTCAGCACCACACTAATGCTGAGTACAAAAAGCGAGATTTTTTCAACGTGTTGTACAAAATACAACAGCGCGATCGCTCGAGGGTTAAAGAATCCCTAGAAGTTTTTAAGGCATCGGTGGAGAACTTTATGAGGGAATCCGTCAAAGATTTCACAAACACAACAAACAATCGCAGTCCACAAACAAGCATGTATGCTGAATTGTTGCTTTATAACAGTCATGATAGCTGAACTAAAATTATGCTGCACATATTACTGTACAAATGCTTTTCCAATTGAAAAAGTAGCCAGTGCTCGACCTTTCATGTCGGTATTAACAATGATAATTTAAAACACTTTCCAAGAGTTTTATAAGATTTCTATTCGACTTGCAGTAATTCCTCTACAACATAGTTTACCAGGACCTTGTTCTGCTTCTGGTTCAGTTTTTGTACAAATTAGCACACGTATCTGAAGAACGTGATTTTTACAAGTCATATAAGCGCTTTCGTTTCATCACTCTTAGACTTAGAACACAGAATGAAAAACATGTGTTTTTACTGAACAGCAGCTGAATTAATGTGTTTTTCAGGTGTTAACCTTAATGTTGTGCTAATTCACTACTGCTGAATAGGAGGCGAAGTGTGACCATTATTAAACCACGGGAAGTTTATGTATTGATTCTAGTGTTTCAATACATCATCTCTAGGATGGCGCAGATAGAAAAGCACGCGGCTGGCAATCGACGGGTCTCGAGTTTTTATTCTTGATTTGGGTAAATTTATGTGTAGTTATTTTTTCATAATAGTTGTTCATAACCTTAGTGTCAATCATAAACTCTTGTATAATAAAAAAAAATATTTTATTTATAATTAATAATTTTTGCTGAAGCTAAATATCAGCTTAACTATGTAATCATTAAACACTTTTAACAACAAACAGTTCAATTGACAAAGTGTAAAATTAGCGTTATGTTAAAATATACGTAAATAAAAACAAAAAAAAAGTTCAATTGACACACAACACTAAGCTTTATAATTTCTTCAAATTTGTTTGAACAAAATCCGAACATAGGTTGTACCTGAAAATTATCCAAATATTATTTAGCATCATGCTAAATTGATTCGCCACAAAGGTGGGTGTTAAATGCGTGAGTTGAGGTGGTTCTGATGGAATCTATGGAAGGTTTTCTCAAGATATATTTGGAGAAATTCCTGGAAAAAAAAATCTGGAAACCATCTGGAGAAATTTCGAATCCCTGAAAGAATATTATTATGAAATCCTGGAAGAGTTTCTTAAAAGATCACAGAAAGATTTCGTGGTGGAATACTTGAAGAAACTTCTGTAGAAATTTTTAGACAAATTTCGGAAGAAACCCCTGGAAAATTCCATTTTGGTAACTTGTATCTAGCAGTGTTTGGAAGGCTTTTGACGAAAAAGAGCACGAAGTTGTGCGCTATCGGATGTCAGCGGCGTAAGGTTGCCTTCATAATATACAGAGATTTTTTTATAGAATCCTTAGACGAATTTCTAAAAATATCGTTTAGGAGTTTTCTGAAGAAATTTTTTCAAGAATTTCTCAAGTAATCCATTTTATTTATATGTTTTGTGATTTTTTTTTTAGAAATTCATTAAGGAAATTTCGAATTAAATGCGAGGAAAATCATTTGCAAGAATCCGCAAAGGAATTTCTGGGAACATTTCTGAAGAAAGTTTTGGAAATATTCCCGAATGAATTCCTGGAGAAATTATCGAAATGGTATCCAGAGGAATTTCTGAAGGAGTCCAATGCATAGAATTTCTTTAAGAATCCCTAGAAATTTTTAGGGTATCGGAGAAACTTTTGATAGAATCCGTTAAAGATTTTCCGAAGGAACTAGTTATGGTATTTTTGAGGGAATCTATGAAAGCTTTTCTCGAGGAATTTTTGTAAATTTTCTTAAGCAAACTTGCCTCTTGAAATTTTGAGGAAATTCTTGAAGACAATTTTCGACGGAATGAAGAAAGCTTTCAAAGAATAGGTGGAGAAATTAAAGAGCCAGTTGAAGTGTTTCTGAGGGAATCGGTGGAAGGTTTTCTCAAGGAATCATTGGAGAAATTTCTGAAAAAAAAACTAAAGAAATCCCTGATGGAATTTCTAATGGAATCTCTAGCAGAATCTCCAACTTACAGAGTAAGTTTGAGGGTGCTAATCTCTTGGCCACGCAGCCTAGGAGGAGAAGTTTCCAATACCATAATCAAGATTTTTCTCACATGTGGAGCAACCTTAAATTGTAATATTCACCAGTGTTTCTATTCTTTTTTTCTATTTATAGACGCTTAGAGGAAATGTTCGAAAAATAAATTTCTAAGCAGTGTTGGATATTCTGTGAGCATTTCCCAACTAACAATCGCTAGCCGCAAACAAGCATGCATGCTGACTTTTTGCTTTATAAAGTAATGGTAGCTGAACTAAAATTATGCTGGACACTTTACTGTATAAATGCTTTTTCAATTGAAAAAGTAGCCAATGTTCAGCCTTTCGTATCGGTAATTATAATGATAATTTAAAACACTTTTGAAACGTTTAATATGATTTTTATTCGGCTTACAGTAATTCCTTTACAAAATAGTTTAACAAGACCTTTTTCGGCTTCTTATTAAGTTAATGTAAAAAATGGCACATCTGTATAATGTGTTTTTCACAAGTCAAATAAGCGCTTTCGTTTCAACCATACTTCGACTCAGAGAACATGATGAAAACACGTGTTTTTTTTTACTGAACAGCAGCTGAGTTAATATGTTGTTCAGTTGTTAACCATAATGTTCTGTGCTAATTCGCCACTGCTGAATAGGAGTCGAAGTGTGATCATTATTAAACCACGGGAAGTTTATGTTTTGATTTGAACGCTTCAATTCATCATCTCTAGGATGGCGCAGATAGGAAGGCATGCGGCTGGCAATCGACGAGTCTCGAGTTCGAATCTCGATTTAGATGAATTTATATGTAGTTATTATTTCACAATAGTTGTTCAAAGCATAAGTGCCAATCTAAAACTCTCGTGGAAATTGCAAAGCTTTGTTTTTTTTTTTTTTTTTTTTTTTTTATCTGTATTAACGAGATTTTTAGCCCTAGGCTAGTTCATCTCGGGACCCACGCTTTACTTCCCTTCCGAAGGAAGAACTCACATTTTGCGAGTTTGTCGGGAGCGGGATTCGATCCCAGGTCCTCGGCGTGATAGTCAAGTGCTCTAACCATCACACCAGGTCCGCTCCACAGCAAAGCTTTGTGTTTTATTCATTTTTAATCATTTTTGCTAAAGCTGAATAACAGCTTAACTATATAGTTGTAAAACGATTTAACAACAAACAGATCAGTTGGTACACAACCCTATGCTTTAAAGTTTCTCCAAATTTGGGTGAACAAAACCCGAACAAAGGTTGCGCCTGAAAATTATCCAACTGTTGTTCAGCATCATGCTGAATTAATTCGTCGTGAATGTGCTTGTAAAATGAGTGATTGTTAGTTGGGTTATGAAGAGCAGTCATATAAGACAGAATGCGGACTAAATCACGAGTTAACCCTTTCGCCCAAACATGCCACCAATAATATTCAAGTTCGAATTTGCAAACCACAACAAAAAAGGGTAGCCAAATAGAACACATCATACTGATAAAATTTTTGAAACAGTGTTCTCCTGTATCGAAACCATGCCACTGAGTTCGTGTTTGTTCACCACCACACCATGTTAGAACACACATAACCGGAAGGTAAATAATGATAACAATATCGTTGAAATTAAATAAAAATATCAAACACCACCCCCTCCAACTCAACGCAGCATCCCGCCGGAACACGTGTCTTTCCACCCGCGTGATGACAGACCGCGGCCTTGCGGCGTTGCGGCTTTTCCGGAAATTGCGACGAGGCATCAGCAGACACCCCTCATTTCCGCGCGCGTGGTCGTCAGGCCGCGGTTGTTCGGTCGCGAAAAAACCCGAAAGGGTTAAATTTCATCGGGACCCACTCAAGCCGAATGTTATTGTTTTGTTTATCTTCTTAATTTGATTTGGTTGCGATTGCACTTTGGCGAGCCGAGCCGAGAGAGACACACACAGAGAGGTTAGGGATGAAGCGTGGTGATGAAATATGAAAATGTTCCGAAAACCCTTTGCGAGTGGAATGCTTTCTGCGGCTAGATTGGGATTAGCTGCGGGAGGTTGTTGGTCGCAACGTGGTGAGGGATTCAGTTTTGGGGAAGATGAGGGATAATGCGATTTATCTACTGTACGTGCAGACTTGGCAAACAGCAGGGCCCATCGTCTTGGAAGTAAATGCGTTTTTAAAAGATTGTTTTAGATTGAGGGGTTTCATTTGGAATGGTATGGGTTATTATGGAGTTTTAACAAGTGCTTCTTTCTTTGACATTTTTTCATAGTTGAGTAAGGGTTAACTGTTCTAAGGTGTTCTGCAAAACACAACTCCCTCGATCTACAGATCTAAAAGCGCATCCACAATCCTAAAGGTAGTTCTTAGTTCAGGTATATGTTTTACAAGATGCGCATAGCGGTTTTGGAAGAGAAAAAAGCAGCGCGGGCGGTAATACTGCAGCAAGGAACCCGACAGAACGTGGAACGTTACAAACAGAAGCGGAAACAGCAGACCCGCCTCTTTCGGGAGAAAAAGCGCCGCCTGCAAGAAGAGGAGTACGAATGAATGGAACTGCTGTGCCATTCCTAAGAAACACGGAAGTTCTACCAGAAGCTCAACGCATCCTCGCTCAAAACCAACAAAGCAGCTGGTGAGGATGGTATTGCAGCTGAACTCATCAAGATAAGCACAGAAAAGTTGGCCATCTGTCTGCACCGCTTGATAGTCATGGTCTAGGAAACCGAACCGCTACCGGAGAAGTAATATAGAAAGAAGTAATCTGCCCCATTCACAAGAAAGGTGACCATTTGGAATGTGAGAACTTCAGAGAGATCACCGTTTTGAATACTGCTTCAAAATACTAACCCACATCATCTTCCGTCGTCTGTCACCTGAAACTAATGAGTTCATGGGAAGTTATCAAGCCGGCTTCATCGACGGCCGGTTGACAATGGACCAGATCTTCACCATACGGTAAATCTTCCAGTAAGGCCATGAACACCAGGTCTTAACACATCACTTCTTCTTCTTCTTGGCGTAACGTCCTCACTGGGACAAAGCCTGCTTCTCAGCTCAGTGTTCTATGAGCACTTCCACAGTTATTAACTGAGAGCTTCCTCTGCCAATGACCATTTTGCATGTGTATATCGTGTGGCAGGCACGAAGATACTCTATGCCCAAGGAAGTCAAGGAAATTTCCTTTACGAAAAGATCCTGGGCCGACCGGGAATCGAACCCGTCACCCTCAGCATGGTCATGCTGAATACCCGTGCGTTTACCGCCTCGGCTATATGGGCCCTCGTCTTAACACATCACCTGTTCATCGATAGTAATGACCGCACAGAGATATGGAAAATCATGGACGAAAGCTAGTTCGCGGCACTGATTACAACTACTAATCACAATTTTACAAACAGTCAATCTGCAGTTCATACTATGTACTGTAGCCATCGTATGAAGCATACGTCTCCAGTAATTTATAAACTTCCCACCAAACCATTTATTTCCCAACTGATCGATAACCGTCAATGTATGATATATTGTCCAAGTAATCCGCATAATACTTCACACCGGAGAGCAGAAGCAAATCCGAAGACGATGATACCGTGTAAAATGCACCAGGCATCGGCTTCATCGCATAGAGTTACAAAAGAACGGTCCCATCGACGACCGCGCCATTGTTCTCCGATGGTGATGGTTTATGCAAAAATTTAAGCGTAAAATATTGGAAACAATAACAGTTACTGCTATGCTTCTTCACGGAATTTACACTCTCTGTTTCATCGTAGCTCGTAGGTACAGTACATATTCGCTTTCGTTTTGGTGAAGCGGGAAGCTCTGTGAAAATCATATTGGCCGTGAAGCCTCCACCGAAATCGAAACAGGACACCAACAGCACCGACCGGATCACGTTCGTCCTCCTCGTCAGGCTGTCTGGTCCGTTCCGCTCCATAAATATAATCGATATATTTATTATTTTTTCATTTGCCAGGAAGAAAAACTAACACCTCTGGTTTTGGTGACCGTCCCATCTATAGAGCATGGTGCACAGTGGACGTCACCGCGCTTCTTCCAGCCCAAAAGCTGAAATGGATCGTAGTAGACGAGGAAGCGCCGACTGGCCTGACTTCCCTGAAAAGCGCGGCTCTTACGTCTCATATGTAGACGGAGACCGGGCTACCACAACGCAAGGTGTCACACCGGTCGTGGCCTAACCGACACCGAGAGAGCGAAATAGGAAAAACATTCACTCTGGCATTGAAGTTACCACACTCATCCACCCCCTCCTTCCATCTGAACAACGCAACGGCGTTGGGCGACAACGATTGGCCAAAACACCCAAAGCCAACTTCGATGAGGTGGAAAGCCACAAACCGAAAATTGATAATGCTCTCTCGCCGTTGCGTGCGTCGTTGTCAAGAAGGCAGTGGCTAACCACCGCCCGCCACGTCGCCAGTCGGTACGCAGTAGGCCAGCTAGGCAGGAGGGCAACAAAAGCCACCAAGCACCAGAAATTAATAATATGGCATACTGAGGATTAGGGATTCTTTTTTTTTTGCTACGAAGGTGGCTTCCTGTAGAAGGGGAATCGGTCTAAAATGCTTCGGAGGGGAAAAACGTGCTGAATAATTATAGTACCTTACTTTTGAACTGCTTTGGTGCTAGAGAGAAACATCGCTGCTACCAACATTGTTTTATTATTGATTTCCGTAGACAAAGCAAAGGCAGATAACAAACGAGTTGTTTTGTACAAAAACACCGTACGCTACTGCTAGCATTGGCCTAATCTCATTGGGTTTGAAAGTTCAGCAAAAAACAAAATTCACGAGAACATAGGCACGGGAGACCACGACAACGGAGGGAACGACTACGCCAATACAGCAGAGGACAGGCCAACGGTTCTACGCTGAGGGAAGTTAAGGATGCCACTCATCAACTGAAAGCGAACAAAGCAGCTGGTAAGGATGGTATTACAGCTGAACTCATCAAGATGGGTCCAGAAATGTTGGCCTGTCAGCCTTCTTACGAATGAACTTCCCACCGGAGTTATGGATTTCCGGATCTTTCCTAAGGTTGCTCACAGCCTGGCCCTTATGAACTATCAGCAAATGGATAACCTCAAACACAACATAACTGTTACCCTAAAGTTGCCACGTTTGCTGTGTGTGATGCCGTGCGGAGTGCGAGGCAGCTGAACTCCCAAGTGGTCATCGGAGAAAAGGAGGCAAACAACATTCAAGACTCCGTTGTTGATAGCTGCTCGCATACAACGCATACCTGCCGTAGCTGCAGAAAAGTGAGTGCGGCATAAGGAAGGATATCGTAAGTGCTTCTTAAAACCGGAGCACCAGCAGAAAGAACGAGATCGCGAAGGGATGGAATAGATGTGCCGCGCTAAGGAAACATGGAAGCTCTACGAGAAGTAGAAGCACTCGCACAGAGCGCGCCGGAATGTGATGAGACAATCTCGGAAATCTGCGCGAGAGCGAATGTGAGGTGGACGAGGGGGGCGTCAGCACTACGAAGAGCACCTTGTTGGCGACGTTGCAAGCAACGAAGGTGGCATGGTAACAGATCTAGGAGTACGTGCGTAGGATGAAAGACTTGCAGCCCCTGACCTCCAAAAGATTGAAGAAGAAGTTGGCCGGTTGAAAAACAACAATGCCGCTGCGTAATCACACTATTGAGCGCTGCCTACAGGGTACTCTTTCAAATTTTATGATGCCGTCTATCACCAATTGCAAGAAAGTTCGTGGGAAAATAGCAGGCCGGTTTCATAGGTGAACGCGCTACAACGGACCAGATGTTCACCATCCGCCAGGTGTTGCAGAAATACCGCGAATGTAACGTGTCCACAAATCACTTGTTCATTGTTTTTACATCGGCGTATGACACAATCGATCGAGATCAGCTATGGCAGATTATGCACGAATACGGATCATCGGATAAACTGACACGACGATGGTTCGAGTGATGGTGACCGCTGACAACGATACCAGCAGAGAACTTCAGGGCCGCATTGTGGCAGGATATCGAGCTTACTCTACGCAGGACTCTACGATCGAACAACCGTCACAAGAAATAAACCATCTACAAAACGTTTGTTAGACCGATAGCCCTCTATGGTCACGAGGTATAGACTATACGTGAAGAGGACCAACGCTCCCTTGGAGTTTTCGAACGGAAGGTGCTCCGTACCATCTGCGGTGGAGTGCAGATGGAAGACGGGACTTCGAGAAGGCAAATGATCCACGAGTTGCATCAGCTGTCGAAGGAACCAACCATTGTTCATACCACGAAAGTCAGAAGGTTACGGTGGGCGTGTCATGGCATGAAGATGTCGGATAGCAATCCGACTAAAATGGCTCTTGAGAGTCATTCGACCGGCACAAGGAGACGTGGTGAAGGAGAGTGTGAAACTGGAGACGCACAGCCATGGACCGCGTCAAATGGAGAAGACTGCTACGTACAGCAGAGGACACTCAAGGCCTTAGACTATGCAGTCTAGCGTTCAACATGGCCAATGTCATCGAGAGACGTGAACTCATAGTAATTATGATGACCCGGAATCATAACGGAGACACTGACAGCACAAATCCGGTCGCATTTAACCCCGCTCTCCCAAGACCTTAAACAACAACGATTGGCCTACTACGATGCGGCTACTCAGCCGAACCGTCGCCGTTTGGCGCCTCCATCCTAGCAAAGCAAGCATCGACAATGCCTGCACTGCACAGTGCACACATAACCGGATTTCAACGGTACTGCTGCAGGTGGCGCTCGCTCATCGCTACAGAAAAAGGATTTTGTTTGTTGTTTCTGTCTGGTGGGTGGCTCACCGACGCGTCGTCGTCGTTGGCCCGGTCCGATCATCGAAGCTATTCCGAACGAGCCGTGGAGAAATTCGGCCGGAACAACACAGTTGCACTTGCACTTCTGTTCTGGGGGCATGATAGAAGGCCGTCCGAGGCCTTCGAGATCAGCGAAAACAAAAACCTCGCGCTGGAAAAACATGACAATATTCGGTGCTGATGGCTGGGCTGGGTGCTTCCGGATGGGCATCGGTCGCTGACCGCCACAGTCAGTGTCAACATCAGCGACCGGTGCGCGGTGGCAGGCGAGACATGTTTTGTGTTCACTGTCAGAGGAGGTGGTGCGTGTTGACGACGATGATAGCTTGACCGATGCGCGGTGGTGGCGGGCGATATAATCGTCGTCATGCATGGCCGTGACGACACGCTACAAGGCGCCTACCAATACGGGAAGGACGAAGCCACCACCGAAGCAGCAGACCCACCGACCGTAGGGGATTATTTTATTTTATTATATTTAAGGTGATTAAGGTTAGGTTAGAGGGTGCGCATATCGGCGTTCGAACATCGGTGTAATTGCGTGTTATGATGTATGCGACTTTGGTTGGGTGGGAGGAGGGGCAAAGGAAGTGGCACAGTAAGTTTTCGCTGAACCGAATCGGTCAGCCGGGGCTTTGGCCTGGGCCAGGCAAACAATGCACAGTGTTCTGTTATTACAGTTCGAAACGGGCGCAGACAGGATACACGATTTGTGACAATATTTGTCATAGAGCGGGTCTGCTTATCCTCTCGGTGTGATGATATGGTGGACTTTTTGACAGTTTGTAATCACATTAGGTACGGGATTAAACAAATGGAATTTTGTTGTGCGCTTGGAGAGTCTGTTGATGTTTTGGCTTCTATTCTCGGGCTTCTATGGGCCGCGATTGATGACGGAATAGAGTGACAATGGCGTTGACATTAAGCTTTGACCCATAAAGGGGCGTCAAAGTTATTTGTATTATGTAGGACTTGTAAATTAGGTTATGCACCCATGATGGAGTTTGCACATGGCCAGGTGAACAACATTACTAAATATTTGCCCGTTGTGCCATTTTGTAATGTGTTATCGAAGTAAGACATGGTAAGTTCTGCCGCTCTTCATCGTTCCTGGTTATTCGTTAACAGAGCCTGTGAACTATCAGGGTGGCCTCCATAGTATCATGTAATTGTCTAACTCCGCTAGTAATGATGGTTCTCAGTAGTTGCATGTCCGAAAGATTGTGAATCTATTAAGAACTTGAGCTACAGGTTCTAAGCCCTGGTAAAGGAGGAAGGTTGCGATGGCTGTTATTCATGGCCATCGTGTAAAGCAAAAATGGATAAACCCCAATGCCAAGGTGTCATGCGACCCGTGCCGAGGGCTGAATGGTTGAGGGGGTTCTAAACATGCTCAACCGCGAACGGAGCCTGGGGTGCACCAGGGCGAACATCCCAATAAGCAGCCCTTACTGCACTACGGCGGGGCACTGGTGCAGCGGACATTTATTTCCCTAGCTACTCGTGGGACCAAAAATGAGTACAAATTCTACAAACAACCTTCAAAGTGACGACTGCCTCTCTCAGTCGTGTGAGAGCGAAGTGGAGAATACTCTGAGTCAGCTTGGCCTTACCGAAGACCAGCTACTCAGTAGTTCGCAGGAGAAGATGGAAATATCCTGCCCCTCAACGCCTATCTCCCGGAGCAGCACATGTATCGACAAAGCTGATCCAGATCTACAACACCCCTCATCGACCGACTCCAACCTGCTGGACATGGAAGATAACGAAGATGATGGTATACAGATCGTTATCAACCCCCAAGAATCTTTAGCAAATAGCAAAGGATCCGAAGATAACAAGGGTTCTACGGAAGTCAAGGGGGCTCCGAGTAAGAAATTCCCCACACTCACACGCTCGCAGAGGAAGCAGCTTAGAACTCTCCGGGAGAAGGGAAAAGACCGGAATGAGGCCTTGTCCATAATCCTGAATAAGGAGAGCGAGCCCACTTCCTCAAAACGCTCGAGAAATGACCTAGACAAATCCGCCACAGAAGATCCCAAACAAAAAAGGGTGAAGCACCATCTGGATCCGAGAGAGCGCGCCCAACAGTCCTCAAACAGCGCGCCTCAGAAAAACGTCTCTGGACAACAAAACCCATCCATGAGGAAAACAACTGGTATCAGCTATAGTGATATAGCCAAAATCGTGAAGGTCGGGATAATACCCAAAGACATTCTCACCGTTCAACTCACTACAGCCCAGCTAGACCTTCTACAAGAAGCACTCCTGCTCAGAGTAGTTCAACAGCGAAACGAGCCAATAAAACCCAAATTCAACAACCTCATCTACAAGTCCGGTTATATGGTTCTAATCTGTAAGGATCAAGAGACTGCTGAGTGGTTAAAGAGAATATCCCCATCCATGAAACCCTGGGAAGGTGCAGAGCTGATGGCAATGGACGAAGTGGCGATTCCACGTCCAGAGATGATCCGAGCATTCTTCCCACAAAGCTCCAGCTATGACGACGACCGAATAAAGGCTCTCAAAATGACATTGTAACAACTAATTGGCGTATTGTGAAACGATCCATTCTGAAAGACATTCATGTCGAATGGATCTTCACAGTAGGGGGTGCGTCGATGGAAAAGTAGAAGAAGTCCAAATACACCCTCAACTACCGATTTGGTGAAATCCAACTAAGGAAGATTACAGATCAACCGACTGTCGATACCGCCAATCCGACTGGAAGGCCGACCCATGAGCAATCTGAGGAGGCCTCCTGTTCGGGCGAGGTCAGTAAATCTCACCCCAAAAGCACCATAAAGGCTAGTCAGTCCGCCTCTAAAGGAAAAGCTCGAAGCTTACATGCGACTCCCTGCTCTAGTGGTACCAAACCACCCTGATGATCCGCAACATCCAAAACCGGATAGTCGTCGTCCGGAAAAAAGCGGGAACCCCGGAAATGACGACTACAGTTCTGCAAGTGAACCTCCACCATGCTGAGAGCGCCACGGGTGTGCTCTGTCGGAGGTTCACCAAAGAGAATCTAACCGTGGCCCTCATTCAAGAGCCATGGGTCAATAAATCCAGAATACAAGGTATTCCACAACACTCATGTAAGTTGGTATATGATGACAGCCAGCTTTCTCCTAGAGCGGCTATTTTATTACATAACAACTGTAAATACTTTCCAATTTCAGAATTCATAAAAAGGGACATCGTATCTGTCAGGATGGAGGTACCTTTCGCTAGAGGGAGTAGCGAGATCTTGATGGTCTCGGCATACTTCCCAGGTGACGTGGACGAAATCCCTCCTCCAGAAATAGCACATCACGCCGTATGGGGAAGTACAAATATAAACACCAGAGGTGAGTACCTGTTACAGTTTCTCTCTTCCAAGAACATTGACATTTGTAATGTTGGTGACAAGCCCACGTTTGAAAACTCCATTCGTCAGGAAGTTTTGGACTTGACTCTATGTAGTCGGTCTATCTCTGATAAAATAAAAAACTGACATGTTTCTGAAGAAATATCAATGTCAGACCACAAACACATCATCTTCGAATGGGAATGGGGTCTAACGATAGAAAAAACGTTTAAAGATCCTAAGAAAACTGATTGGGAATCCTACTCAGCTATCCTACAATCCGAAGAGCACATAATAGAAAGTCACATTAAGTCCATTACACAATTGGAAGATGCGTCCAAATCCATTAAAAACAAAATCCTTAATGCCTACCAAGAGAGCTGTCCAACTAAATCAATTAGTTCGAGTAGAGATGCTCCATGGTGGAATAAAACTCTTGAGAAGCTTAGGAAAACTGCGCGTAGGGAATTCAATCGTGCCAAGCGAACCGGCGATTGGAGCCTATTCAGAAAGGCCCTGACGAACTACAACAAATAAATAAGATCAGCCAAACGGAAATCGTGGATTCTAATGTGTGAAAGCATAGAGAATACACCCGAAGTGGCCAGACTCCAAAAAACTCTTTCAAAAGACCATTCCAATGGTATGGGTAGCCTCCGAAAGACGGATGGTTCGCTCACTGAAGAGCCTAGCGATATACTGAGCGAATTGTTAAAGATCCATTTCCCTGAGTCGAGCATCGGCGACCAAGGCACTGGAATTGCTGTCTCAGATCCACAAGAGATCCAATCATGGGTTTCTGGATCTTAAAAAAGACGCAATAAAGGTTGCAAAGGAAGCTTTCACTCGGGCCAGGGTTGAGAGGGCTGTGAGATCTTTCGAGCCATTTAAGTCTCCTGGCATGGATGGAATATTCCCAGCGTTGATCCAAAAAGAGGAGAAAACACTGGTTCCACTCTTGGTTGAGATTTTTTGGGCGAGTCTGATTTTGGGGCATATACCCAACGATTGGCGTCAAATCCGGGCTGTCTTCATTCCGAAGGCAGGAAAGAGAGATAAAACCAACCCCAAAGCATTCAGGCCGATAAGTTTATCCTCTGTAATGCTCAAAATTATGGAAAAGGTACTATGTGAGTACATAAATCACAAATTTACGAAAGCAATGCCTTTGTCAAAAAACCAATGCACTTATCAAAGTGGGAAATTTACGATCTCGGCACTACATATAAAACAATTAATGCAAAAGAAATTGCTCTTGTAGCATTTCTTGATATTGAGGGCGCATTCGATAACACTTCTTATTCGTCTATAGGGTCAGCAATGTTGAGGAGAAAATTCGACCCTTGCATTGTTACCTGGGTACATACTATGCTAGCTAATCGAAAAATCTCCTCTGAGCTTAGCGGTTCATACATTACTGTTAAAGCAACAAGGGGGTGTCCGCAAGGCGGAGTGCTTTCTCCTTTGTTGTGGTCACTGGTGGTGGATGAGCTTCTAGACAGCTTAGAGAGAAGAGGCTTCGAAGTGGTTGGATATGCTGATGACGTTGTCATTATTGTACGATGCTAATTCGAAAGAGTTATCGTGGAAAGAATGCAATCTGCCCTAAATCACACTTTTTCCTGGTGTCAAAAGGAACAACTAAGCATAAATCCTACAAAAACTTCCATTATCCCTTTCACCAAACGGAGGAAGGTCCAACTGAAACCCCTTTTCTTGAATCAAACACAACTAGTTTATTCAAGCGAAGTAAAATATCTAGGTGTCATACTCGACGCAAAACTGAATTGGAACTCTCATTTTCAATCAGTTGTGCAGAAAGGTCTGAATACACTTTGGGTTTGTTCAAAAACCCTGGGTAAAAGATGGGGCCTAAAACCAAGTATGATCATGTGGATATATAAAACCATTGTCTGTCCCAGGACTACTTATGCTTCCCTTGTCTGGTGGCCTAAAACTAATGAGGCTGCTGCAAGGGTTAAGCTAAACAAAATCCAACGCACCGATTACATAGCCATCACTGGTGCAGTTCGTAGTACACCCACTTTGGCCCTAGACGCAATGCTTCACCTGCCCCGGTTAGATCAATTCATAAAGCTGGAAGCGGAAAAAAGTGCTCTAAGGCTAAAGAGAACAAAAACACTGCTGTCGGGAGACCTTACGGGTCACCTCAGCATATTAAATGAATTTGCCATAAATTCGCAATAGAAATTTGTAGTTACTGGATGGAAACGGTAGTCAATTATGACTCACCTTACGATGTGTTCATTTCTTCCTGCCAGGAGTGGGAAGGAGGTAGACTTAGCGTTCCAACAGGCTCTATAAATTCTTTCACAGATGGTTCAAAAATGAATAATCTGACAGTCTCCGGAATCTATGTCCCTAGAACAAAAATCTCGGTTCACTTAGGACAGTGGCCCACAGTATTTCAGGCGGAAATATATGCAATATTAGAATGCGTGTTATTATGCCTGAGGAGAAAGTATAGGTTTGCAAAAATATGTATTTTCTCTGACAGCCAAGCGGCACTTAAGTAGCTTAATAACTACACTTGTAACTCAAAGCTAGTGTGGGAATGCATTCTGGCTTTGAAAAACTTATCCATACGCAATCGAGTCTACCTATATTGGATCCCAGAACATACGGGTCTTGAGGGAAACGAGATTGCTGATGAGCTAGCAAGGAATGGATCCAATGAAAGGTTCATTGGCCCTGAGCCCTTCTGCGGGATCTCAGACTGCTCTGTAAAAAGGGAACTGAACAAATATATGGTCAGTCAAATCACATCAAACTGGAATGCACTTCCCCATACGAGCCAATCCAAAAGGCTCGTAACGATAAACCCCAAGAAAACCCAACAACTATTAGGTCTCAACAAAAGGGTTCTCAACATCTACACCGGTCTAATATCTGGACACTGCCCCTGCAGATACCATCTACAAAAGATCGGAGCAATCCAAACCTCAAATTGCTGCTTCTATGACGAGGAGAGGGAAACATCAGAACACATCCTCTGCTATTGAAGTGCACTCACTCAACGTAGGTTCAAAGTTCTCAGCAAGCCCTTTTTAGGGCCTGTTGACATATGGATCTTATCTCCCAAGGACGTGGTTGGCTTCATAAAGCTAGTCTCGCCAGAATGGGGGAGTCACATACTGTAACTCAGGATCTCTATTCATCAATAATAGATGGTCTTGAGTTCAGTCGATACCTAGGTATCTCAGTGACAAAAATGTTACTGAGATAACTTGCGTACCTCACAGCAAAAGGGTATATCACAATAGTTCTAAAATCTGGACGCAGTGATCTTCACCCGACAAACGAGAGAGAGATCATGTAATTGCTGCGCTAACTGGAGCAATGGTGCAACGGAACTTGTGTTTCTCCGAGACTATCAGCTGTCCTTCTTTAGGCTTTAGCTACTTGAGACTAAATAAGGGCGATGTTATAAAGATGCAATTGATTTGTTCTTCAATTCCCATCTATCTATATGGGTTCACAACATGCGTTTTTAACAGTAGTGTATTCTATGTATCTTTGCCCACAAAGCCGAGGCGGTAAACGCACGGCTATTCAGCATGACCATGCTGAGGGTGACGGGTTCGATTCCCGGTCGGTCCAGGATCTTTTCGTAAAGGAAATTTCCTTGACTTCCTTGGGCATAGAGTATCTTCGTGCCTGCCACACGATATACACATGCAAAATGGTCATTGGCAGAGGAAGCTCTCAGTTAATAACTGTGGAAGAGCTCATTGAACACTATGCTGAGATGCAGGCTTTGTCCTAGTGAGGACGTTACGCCAAGAAGAAGAAGAATGTATCTTTGCATTTGGCGTTTTCCAATCGATACTGATTGATACAAAACTGTTTCTATTGCTGTTGTTCTTGCTCTGCTTGATTGTAAAGAGTTTGAACTTGTCTAGCTTGGACAGTGGCTACGGTTGAAATAGCTCAGATCAATCATCAGCATAAAAGAACAGCAACGATCAATCTTTACAACTTATGCATTATGGTGTAGTCCAAGTGGTGTTAGTTCAAGAACCTTACTTTTTTAAGGGGAACTTCTATATAGGTTACCTTGTGAACCTGGTGTTATAGTCTAGTGCTCACATCTGTGTTAACAGTTCGCAAAAAGATGTACAATCACATGCTAAAATCTCAAATTATGGAATCACGCCTTGTAAAAATTAATGATTATACATTATCGGATCATATTAATGTTCGTCAATAGGTTTCTGGAACGATTGTCAGTGAAACATAAGCCTGGAGCTGAGTGAAAACCAGGTGCGATGCACAAAAACAAAACAGAGAGCACAAATTATTTGTTTTAAGCGATTCATAATCAAGCCTTTTCAGATATGTAATCAGTTATACGTTAAGGGTAAACGTCTTTTAATTCCGATTCAACAGTGCACCAGAACTTCAAATGCACAAATCTCAAGAAGCAAACTTCAAACAACAACAATGTAATTTTTATGTTGCTCTTGCTCACTTATAATTAGCTTAAAATAAGAAAATCAGAGGCGCTGGTTCTGTTTTTCATAAGATGTGAGTGCTTAAAATTGTGAGTTGGTAAATACAATAGTCGGCCATTTTGAGCTTCTAACAAGTCTGTCCTTAAGTATATTTTTAATAACCCACCACATACCCCCACACCAAAAAGCTCAAACGAATCACTGAGCTTCCTGGTAGTGGACGCATCTAAATTGTAGTTATATTAATTTCGGTGAAATTCTCAAATTCTACTTGAAAAAAAAAACGATTCTTATAAGCATTGGTATCGATCTTCGAAATTATCAATGATTCCGAATAAAAGTTCGTTTCATTGATCTATTGTTCTTTACAACTAATTAGGTATCTGTACATTTTAGTACGTCGGCATTTTGCGCCTACTGCTATCGGCGTGGATGATCTTTGTCACCATTTTTATTGCAGTTGTAGCTAGCATTTTGCTAATTTTTCAAACGAAAAATCCCTATCCCTTCAACTTCAATCTCTGTGTAAAGATGCGGAGAAGTCCTATCTACTTGGCTGGTGGAAAAGAGCAGCAGCATTAACTAACGGATGGCATTGCAAACGCCTCATAAAATTGTGAAAATAGGTGCGGAAGGTCAGCCCGGGTTCGGCACCGAAGCCAATCCTTCTTAGCTGCATGCAGCAGCCAGTTAAGCCACCCCTTCAAGAGGCGGCCGGCATGGCAGCGCAGCGGAGACAACAGCGATGACTGACTAACTGTGCGGCAGTCAGTCGACGTGTGAGTATTATCGCAATAAAACATAATCATCACAATAATCGTAAAAGGCGAAATTATTAATACAGTAAATTTTAGCAGGGGTATAAAGCTGGCGATTTTACGGCGCAGGCGAAGGCAAAGGATCATTGCATCACTGGCGGAGTCCATGCGCATTGTGCACGGACCAAGTTAGGTAGGTTGCGTCTTTTGTCCGAGCGCGAGTGGAGACAAAAACAACGCTCTCGTGTCAGCGCTATTAACTGTCAAATTCAATTAGAGCTGGACAAAGATTGGGTTTTTATTGCCTGGCGAGACCGAGGGTTTCCAATATCTATCTAAGCAGGCCTGTGACCAGAAATTCCTCCGTGAATCACGGCCTTCTACAGAAGATTTTCCAGGCACGTTTTAGGTTATGTCGGTGACGGGTAGGGGCTTCTTGATGTACGACTGACACTGCAATAATCTGAAACAGCAGCAACGATCGGCAGTCGTCTCGAGTCGCAGTCGTCTCCGCTGATGAAGATGGAAATTTCGCGCGCGCGAGACATGAATTCATGTTTCGCGTGTCTGTTTTGTTTTTCTCCTTGTAGGTAGGTACGTTTTTCGGTGCTTCCTCTCCGAAGCTTCTATCACCGCCGCGTCATCTTGAGCGCGGATCTTGCAGAGCCAGCAGAGCCAGGTAACGACAAGGGAGTGCATATTTCACTCTTTTCCCGGGTTTTTGTTTTGCATTTAACCCTTTCAAAACTGATGACTTAAAATGCGCAACTCTGGAGAACAAAATTTCCTTTGCTTTTTTTTTTCAAAAATTACAAGAAATTTTGAAGAAATTTTTGTTGAAACAAGTTTTGAGATAACATTATTGATAAAACTCGATTGAAGCACTCAACTAGATATTTATGAAATAAGTTGCAAAAACACATTCCTTCAGCACGAGTCGTACATTTATCTAATCGTTCATTTACATAGAACCAAGTCTAGATCATGTGTGATCCAGGGATTCCGAAGAAATTACGGGAGAAATGACTTACTATTTTAGGAAACTACTCCAGAGCAGAGATTCTTCCAGGAATAACTCCAGGAACTCATTAGAAATTCACTCGAACAATTTTTTTTTGGAAATTTTTTCAGAGTTGCCTTTAGATTTTTTTCCAATTATACTTTTGGACTCTTTTGATAATACTTCTAGTTTTTTAATTAAATTTTAATTTTATTTATGATGGACTTACCATCAAGAATTCTTTCAGTAATTCATCACGGGATTTTTTCTGAAACTCTTACATTTTTTTTCTCCCAGGGTTTTCATTGAAAAACTCTCAAGGGATTCCTTCAGGAATTTCTAAAGGAATTTCTTTTGAAGTTCTTCCGGAAATTCTTTCGATGAATTTTCCAAAATTTCCTTCGTAAATCCTTTCAATGATACTTTAAGGAGCTCTTTCGAGCATTCTTTTGGTAATTCTCTCGGATTTTTTGAAATTCTGCATGGATTTCATTATTTTTTGTCATAGAAAATGAATAAAGAAATCCACTAAAATTTGTATGAATAAGATGTTACTAAGGGTATTCTTCTAGGTATCCTTCTGATAGCTTTTCCAGAAATTAATTCGGGAATTTAACCAGGGATTCCTTCGAAAATTCTTCATGAATTTCTTCGGGAATTCTTCAAAGAATTTTAGAGATTTTGTCTTGAAACATACCTTTTTTGGAACATATCTTCAACCTTATTCTTGGTAAAGTAATTTGATTGGGCATCTTAGTATAAATAAATAAAATTAATGGCATACAATTTATTTGGAGCATTGCATGAAATTTCAAATGTATTCCCCAGAGTTGGTCTAAATCATCAGTAAGAGAATAAAGTCAGATATTTTTTTAAACTTTACCCATTCAATTAGATATCTGCTGAATTCTGCCATAATACTGTATATTTTCCAATAATGTTCAAAACAATCACCCTTCAAAAGTTAAATTTTCGAGAGGTTTCCTGGAGAAATCCGTGTATAATTTTGAAGAAAGTGTTCCTGATGAAGTCTCTGAAAAATATCTAGATAAATGTTTAATGGTTGATGGAATATCTACATCAATTGATATATCCGTGCAAATATTCGTTTCGTTGCGTCTCGATTAAACGTCTCAAAAAAAAAAAAAGAAATTCAGAGATATCCTTGAAAGTTTTAAGAAATCACCGCAGAAGAAATTGATGTATTCCCGGAGAAATCCTTGGATTTTTTTTCTAAAGAATTTCTTAAAAACATCACTTAGGGAGTTCCTGAAGTTATTCTTGAAAATTGTCTCTGCGTATTTTCGAAGAAATCTGTTATACTCTAAATCTGTTATCTAATCTTATATTTTAAAAATCCGTGGATACTTCTCTGAAAAATTCGATTCGATTTGAAATGCTGCGAGTAGTGCTTTCTGAATTTTTGAAGCAATCGCTGAATTTTGAAAGAAGAATTCTTAAAAAGCATTCCTAAAGAAATCAGTGAAAGTATTCCTAACAAGAGAAATACTATGGATTTCTGTAGGGATTCCATCAATATTGTTTTCAGACATTTTCACAGGTATTCGCTAGGAATTTCCCCAAGAGTATATTCAATTTTTTTCTTAGAATTTCTCCAGGTTTTCGGGGAGAGGAGAGACACGAGATTTCTTCCAAAACTACATCGGGGATTTACCCAGGAGTTCCTCTAGGTTTTTTTTTCAGAAACTTTCCATAGATTTCTCTGGGAATTCAACCAAGGGTTTATCATGAATTTTCTCCAGATTTTATCCAGGGGTTTTTACGAAAATGTCTTCAGATATTCCTCCAGAAGTTTGTTCAGAGATACCTTAAGGAAGCCTTCCGGAAACATCTCCAGAGATTACGCCGCGAATATCTCTAGGGATTTCTTAAGGACATACTCAAAATAGTTTTTTTTGCAATTCCTGTAGGCATTTTTCCTGGAATTTGTTTAGGGATTTATCCGGTAAGTTCTTGAATTTTTTAAAATTTTAACACTGGCAAATCTCGAAACAAAGTCGCCGTTTTCAGTATGCCGAACAACTTTGCTGAAAACTTCACACTTCTAGCCCAGTAGAGTTTCGAAATATTCGTGTTGGAACTTTTTTGACACTTGATCCCACCTAGCGGATAAACCACGAACCACAGACACTTTCGTCAGATAGTTCTCAGATTGCTGAACAATTTCCTCGAAGACGGCATCATTCAATTCCATCAGGTTTCTGAGATATAGCGGTTTGAATATTTTTAACACAAACGCAGCCTGGCGGACAAATCTAGAAACAATGTCACCGCTTTTGGATAGTTTCTTGCCTGCTTAACAAATTTTCCGAAGAAACTATTCTACTATCTCATCGGGATCTTGAGGTATACGAATCATGTGGACTAGGTACCCATATCCCCGGAATCCTAAGATAGAGGAGTTTTTCGGGACATTGTGAAATTTTCATCAAAATCCGAAAACAAAAAAGTTGTTTTGTGATTTTCCGAAGGTGAAAAATGTATATTGGCTGGATGAAGGTCAAATGATGTTCGTTGAAGAATGCATGGTGGCTCCAAAAGAGGATTTCCGCCATAAATCTGTGGAGGAAGCTCAATAATCCCAAATTTCTATCTTCCAGAAGTTCTCGAATGGCATTTACATATAACTCCATGCTTCTGGGGCCGTTTATCTGTGATTGTCTGAAACAAACATGGGAGAAACTGCAGCAGTTTATACAGCCTGTACATAACCAGTGGTGCCTTCGAGGTTACCTCCAAGTTACTCAATGAGTTACCAGCTCGTTAGATCCAAAGAAAATGAAAAAAGCTCCCAATATGAGTGCCTTTGCAAATTGAAACAAAAGTATTTCTATTTGCGCTCTCATATATGTTAGAAAATGCTTCTTAGTGAAATTAGAAATTCCGCTCTACTAGATACATGAATATTGCCTAGATGTTTTTTTTTTTGATAATTTTTCCGCTCTCCAGGCCCGTGCACAGAAAAGGCGGCAAGGGAGGGGCTTTTCCTTAGAAAAAATCAGGAAGCCATAACGAAGGATTCTTTTACGAAGTCATTCACATGTTTCTTCAGGACTGCTTTTAGCTACATATTCTTTCATTCAGTTTTATTCAGAAATTACTACAGGGATTTGGCAAGGGATTTGGTCTACCAATATTTATTTCAGAAACTCCTCCGGCGATTTTTAAGTAAGTTATCCAGGGCTTTCTAAAGGCACCTCCTCATGAACTTCTTCAGAAATTTCTTCGGAATTTTGTAAGGGTTTCTATGGATTCCTTCCGAAAGTCCACCAGGAACTACTTAAGAAATTCTTCTACAGTTTCGCTTGAAATAATTATCGAAAATTTCCCCAGAAATGCCTTCCGAAATGTCTACAGAGATTCTTTTAGAAATTATACAGAAAATTATTTCATAAATTCTGTCAGTGGCTTCTAAAAAAAAAACAAGCGGTTCTTTCAGAAAATCATTAAGATTTTGATTTTATTCAAAATTGCTTTAGGGATTCTATTGGAATTTCCCATATGAATGTGTCCAGGAATTTCTTCAAGAAAGTCGTACTGGATTTCCTCCTGAGATTTTTTGCATTATCACTTTCAGCAAGTCTGGCAGTAATTCCTTCTTAGATTCCTGCAGAAGTTCATACAAAAAATCCAGATATTCGTCCATGTATTTCCCCAGAATTTTATCCGACATTTCCTCAAAATACATTTTGAAAATTCCTGCACCTATTTTATAAGAAACTTATCCTCAAATATTTCAGAAATTTTCATGAGAAGTTTCTCCATGTATTTCTCCTGGGATCTCCTCCTGGGATTCCTTCAAGAGTATCCTTGGAATTTTTTGTCCCGATATTCCTCCAAAGATTCATTTAAATGTGCTTCCTAAAATTTTTAAGGCATTCTACTGCAATTCTACAAAAAATCATCAGAAATTCTTTCAGGGATTCCTTCACATTTTCATTCTGGGATTCTTTCTGAAATTCTTTCATGGAGATATTTTACCCTCAGGAACTTCTTCAGACTTTTGGGGATTTCTTCTGAAATTTCAGAAAGAGATTTCTTTAAATGTACTTGCACGGAGTTTTTCAGAAAATCATCTAAAAATTTCTACAAAATCCTTATTTGGGTTTTGTTTGAAAATTCCTTCAAGGGTTTCCACAAGAATTTCTTGAGAAAACCTTTCAGTGGTTCCTGCAGAAATTCATTCCACCATTTATTTTCAGATTGCTCCTGCAATTCTATCTGAACCATCCACCTTGAGATTTCATTAGAGATCCCTGCATAATTCATTCAGATGTACCTCCAGGGGTTTTCAGAATAACACTTTAAGTAAACCCTGAAGCAATTTGCAAGCAAATCTCCGGAGGATTGTCTCAAGAAATCACTTAAAATTCCTCTTGGAAATTTTAAGAAGAAATTCTTGAACATTTTCTAGTGTTATTCCGGAATAAAAAATCCTGAAGAAATTTCTGAAGTTATCTCTGGAGCAATGCCTATAGGAAACCCTTCTTAAAACTCTCAACATTCTTAACACTCTAACAGCTAAGAGAATACCTAAACTCCTTAGGATAACTCCTTAATTCCTACAAAAAAAAAATGTGAAAGAATTCTGGAGAAACGCTGCAAGTAATTCCAAGAAAAAATGCTTGAGAAATTTCTTGAAGGATTTTTGTAAAAATCTATGGAAGAATTCTGAAGGAATTATAGAAAAATGTCTTCAGGAATCCCAGACAAAGGTACTCGTGCAAATATTAAAGAAATCCTGTAACAAATTTCTATGTCATCCCCGAAGGGGTTTCTGAAGGAATCCTTGATACCTGGAGATACCTAAGAAATAAATCATAGGACATATTTCTTATAAAATTTCTGAAGGGATTTGTTCACCAAAATCACTGAAACCAGAAGACAATACTCGAGGAGGTCCTGCAGAAACAAAACCAATCCTGGAGGAACTATTTAGAGAACAACTGAAGAAATCTGCAGGCATTCCTTGAAAACTGCTAAGGAATAAACTTTGGGATAGTTTCTGCAGATTAAGAGAATCTTTGAAAAAAAAAATCTGAAGGAATCCTTGAACAATTAAAGCAATAGGAGATGCTCCATAGAGAATCTCTCAGCAAAATCTCTTGAAAAATTTCTAGTTGAACGAGAAAATCTCTGAATAAATGAGTATACTAGAAGGAACTTTAGAAAAAAATCAATCAACATATTCTGAAAATGTTTTTGGAGAAATTTCTGAATTTATACAGGATAACCCGAGAAGACTTTCTGAGAGAATTTCTGAAAAAATCTTTTGGAATCGCATCTTTCGAAGATACGTTTGGAGGAATTCCTAGAGAAACCCATGAAGAAATTTATATAAGATTTTCGTGAAAACTTTGTTTTGGAAAACTTTTGGAGAAATGGCATAGAAAAACTACTAGAGAAAAATCCGATTTTTTTTTCTTAAATAATTCTCTAAGGATTCTCATGAAGAATTTCTGAGGAAACCCGTGGACCAGTTTTCAAGATGATTTTGATTTTAAGAAATTTCTTGAGAAACTCCCGAAGAAGTCACAAGGAAAATTCCAGAAGCGGTCTTTGAATGAAATTTTTTGAGCAATTCCTTGTAAAATCATTTTAGGGAATCCTGCAAGAATCTTTTTTCCGTAAAATCATTTTAATAAATTCTGAATGAATCCCTTCAGTTCAGAAATTCAAGTAAAATGCCCTTTCTGCGATAATTACAGAAAAAAAATAATAGTCATTTTCTTGGAGGGGGCGTAGCAATTAAGAAGACGCTGAAATTTAGAAAACATGAGTAACCAACTTTGATTTTACCATGACAGCACTAACCTAATTAGGGTCATTCAGAGCTACTTAAACGTATGTTGAATAAGTGTGGTACTCAAGTAAACCCAACCGGTATCATTACAGATGAAATTTTGTGATTTCTGATAGGAACAACTGGTGGAACTTTGGGAGGATTTTCGGACATTTTGACGGAGTTTCAGGACGGAGCTCAGAAAATATTTCAGTTTGAGAACCTGGAGATTGTCTGTAAAGATCCATTGATAGAATCCCTACTCGTAGTAATTAGTTCTAACTTTCATGAAGTAAGTCGGAGTTCTTGAAAACATATTATTATTCGGGATGTTTTCAGAGTACTAATTGGTGGCTCCGAAAGAGGATATCCGTCAGAAATCTCTGCATGAAGTTCTATCATCATTCGAACGGTTATTTCTCACGGGTTCCAGGTCTTCTGACCGGATGCCATTTGACCGAATGTCATTTGACCGACTGTTATTTGACCGAATGTCATTTGACCGAAGACTGTTTGGCCGAACACTATTTGACGAAGGTCATTTTTACGAACGCAGTTTGGCCGAACGCCGTTTGATCCAAAAAGCAAAAGAATTGATGAACTAAAGTGCCAATGCTGTTGACGTTCCCTACAACAGTAAAACTGAAAAAAAACTACTATATTGGCATTCGGTCAAATGGCGTTCGGACAAGCGATATTCAGCCAAACGGCATTCGGCCAAATGGTCAAAAAAATTCAGAAGAAATATCAGACCTGTTTCAATCTGAATATGTTGTAATTTTCTGCAAAGATCAATTGATAGAATCAATCTGGGAGAATTCCTACTAGTAGCAAACTGTTCTAATTTTTATGAAGTTAGTCTGAGTTCTTTAATACATATTGTTTTTGGGGATGTTTTCAGAATAATCAGAATTCAGAATTCAGAGGATATCCGTCAGAAATCTCTGCATGAAGTTCTATCATCATTCGAACGGTTATTTCTCACGGGTTCCAGGTCCTCTGACCGGATGCCATTTGACCGAATGTCATTTGACCGAAGACTGTTTGGCCGAACACTATTTGACGAAGGTCATTTTTACGAACGCAGTTTGGCCGAATGGCGTTTGATCCATTACCGTTTAACCGCAAAAGAATTAATGAACTTAAGTGCCAATGCTGTTGATGTTCCCTACAACAGTAAAACTGAAAAAAACAACTATATTGGCATTAGGTCAAATGGCGTTCGGACAAGCGATATTCAGCCAAACGGCATTCGGGAAAATGGTCAAAACAATTCAGAAGAAATATCAGACGTGTTTCAATCTGAATATGTTGTAATTTTCTGCAAAGATCAATTGATAGAATCAATGTGGGAGAATTTCTACTAGTAGCAAACTGTTCTAATTTTTATGAAGTTAGTCTGAGTTCTTTAATACATATTGTTTTTGGGGATGTTTTCAGAATAATCAGTAGTGGCTCCGAAAGAGGATATCCGTCAGAAATCTCTGCATGAAGTTCTATCATCATTTGAGTGATTATTTCGCAAGGGTGCTAGGTCATTTGACCGAATGCCATTTGACCAAATGCACGAAAAATCGAAACACCATTTGACAGGAGAGTCATTTTGCCAAACGCCGTTTGGCCGAATGCTGTTTTGTCGAATACCGTTTGAACGCAAAATGATTGATGAACTAAAGTGTCAATGCGGACGTTTCCTACAACAGTAGAACTCGAATAAACAACTTTCGGCAACATCGTTCGGCCAAGCGATATTCAGCCAAATGGTTGAGAAATTCAGAAGAAATATCAGATGTTATTTATTCTGTGTAATTGTCTGTAAAGCTCCATTGATGGCATCAAGCTGGAAGAATTCCATCTCGTAGCAATCTGTAATAATTTTCATGAAGTAAGTCTGAGTTCTTTGGTACATTATTATTTGGGATGTTTTCAGAGAAATCATTGGTGGCTCCGAAAGAGGATATCCGTCAGAAATCTCTGCATGAAGTTCTATCATCATTCGAGTGGTTATTTCTCAAGGTTTGCAGGTAATTTGTCCGAATGCCATTTGACCGAATGCTGTTTGGCTGTAGACTATTTGACGGAAGGATAATTTTGCCGAACGTCGTTTGGCCGAAAGCCGCTTGGTTGAATACCGATTGACTGCAAAAGGATTGATGAACTAAAGTGTCAATCCTTACTTTCCCCAAAACAGTAGAACTCGAAAGAACAATTACATATTGGCATTCGGTCAAATGGCGTTCGGCCAAGTGATATTCAGCCAAACGGCATCCGTGAAATGATCAAACAAAATTTTCAATTAATTGGTGTTTCTGGAGGAATTTCTGGATGTGAATTTTTACTAAAAATCTCGTGTCTACTGAATTGCAAAAATTGAACTTCAAAATTTCAACTTTTTTTTAAGTATTCTCAACCAGTTCCGGAATCAAAAGTAGAATATTTTAGTGGAGCACTGTACAAAAACTCGTTGGGCGTTTCACAAAGTGTTGTTAGAAAATTTGATTTGCAAATATTGCCGAGAACCCTTTTTAAAAAACAATCTGCAATTCTTCTAAGAATTCAACCAAGGAAATATAGGAGATAAGATTTCGTTAACATTTATTTAAACAAGTTTTCTAGAAATCAAATCTTGGCATTTAGAGAATTCTAGCAAGGGACAGCGATTCCTCTAGAAGTTTTCCTAAGATATTTCAGATAACTGCATTTGAGAAAGTCTTCTAGAATCAGTAAGGAGTAAACGACAACGGCGTAGCCAGCTTTTTCTTCTTTCTTGCTCATTCTCTTAAAGAAACGCGAGAAAGAGCGGAATGAAACCAGGGGCGACTGGCCGCTCCCTCCATCCCTCTGTATCGCGTGTTTGTTTAGGAGAATGATCCAGAATAATAGAAAAAAAAACTGGCTACGCCGTTGGTAAACGATCTGACGTCTGGCCTGTGTCACTTGATAGTTGGTCAGGTTTCAAACATGGATCCCTGCCAGAAAATGATCAAAACATTTTAAAATATATAAGTGTTCAGTAATATATGTGTTCAGACATGTTGTCATAGAATCAAACCCTCAATATTCCTTTAATTTCCCTGAAGAAGGCCCAATGCATGAGTCGAAACGTTGGATCGAATAAAATCAAGCTCCTTTGATCCGATTTGCTGGAAATACCACTTTTTGAGGATAATGATTAAAAAAAACTTGAATTCTCAAAAAAAAAAAAAAATACATGGTACTGAAAGGGTTAACCAAGTGACGGCAACCCTGCCTGACAGGGATGGGAGATAAAGAAGAGCGGATCCGTACGGTGTTTATTTGGAATTTTCGCGCAGAAAATTCCTGCTCGTTTTCTTCTCCGACACGACGGACGACGTGAATCGCTTCCTGAATGGTTACGGCAACAACGACGGAGGGCGAAAAAGAACCGGCACAAGATTTATGCCATCGAGGAGGTAATCCGATTGAGCACCAATTTAAAGATCTAGCAACGGACTTAACAACCCGAAATCAACGCGACGACTTCGATTCGACGGACGGACGAACGGACGGTCTAATTTCTTTGCCTACTGCAAATGCTCTCGATTTGTTTTATGACGACTTGTACCGAGACGAGACGGAAACGATCTAAGCAGGCTTCGCGCGGACGCGATTTTGTACTACAGCCTACTACCTCTACACCGTTTCTACCGTGCATTTGAGTTTACTTTTAAAGAAATCTAAACCGAAACCATAAATGCATCTGTGTTCTAATTAATCTACATTGAAACGACAGTTTTTTTGTTACAATTTCTGGAAAACAAACTCGACGATTTATTGTTCTTGCATTTTTGGTTCGGTACAATACGGTCACGATAAGCTACATCTAACTAAACGTAACGAATAAATTAAATAAATACAGCAATAAATAATACGTTACAAGCTATGTAGGAAGTTTATACAGCACAATTACAACGTTTACAGCTAATTTGGTAACAAGTATTACAACGCTTCAAGTGCTACCAGTCGAACCGTCATAACACCGCGACTTTGGCCTCTATACATCTAGCATTCTAGCATTCTATCGTTCTATCGTCTACTCCAAGGACTGTACGGAGAAAACTTGTAATCGGCACTACTGTTGAGATACTTGGACCCCGAGGTCCCCTGCAGGCTGCCGTTCGCGTACGGACTGAAGATTCCCCCGGAACCGAACCCGGCCGCTCCGAACGGCGACGAACCGACTCCGTACGGACTGCTGCTGCTTAGGTTGACAAAGTCATCCAGCGTGCCGTGGTAGGACCGGTTCGGGGTCGCTTGGAAGCTGAACAGCGATGCCGGCAGGGGCGGGGTCTTGGATTGTGCGCTACTGCCGAAAAGGGCACCCACACCGGCTGCTGTGATTGCGTTACCTGCTGTTCCGGTGGAGCCAGACTCGCTGCTGGCCACCGGAGGTAGATTGTTGTTGGCGGTTTTGAGATCGTTGTTGTTCAACGGGGTCGTCGAACTGCTGGAGCTGACGGCGGATGTGGCTTCACTGGCGGCAGTCGCCGTTGTCGTTACGGAGGGTGACGCCAGTGAAGTCGGGGCTTTCTCGGCAACCGCCACCGTCAGCGATCCAGACGAGGACGACCCGGAGACGTTGTTGAGCGAGGAGTTCCCGCTGCTGCTATTGGTAGTGTTTATGGAAGTATTTGGTGATAAGCTACTATTGTTAGTTGTGTTAGTGAGTGAGTGAGAGGAGAGATGGTACATTTGCATCTGCACCAGATGGATGAGATCGGATTCGGATTGCAAGGTTTGGAGTGTGGAGCTGGTTTTTGCAAGCAGTGCGTGGACATCCCCGAAGAGATAGTCCAGCATTTTACCTGTTGTGAATAGGACTATTGCTTTCAGACAGGAATACTCGGCAGAGTCAACGTGCAGCGCCTTCAGTTTCTCGACCTGTTCCTGGAATATCCGGATGTGGTCCATGAAGGCGACCACACGATCGGCGGCCATGGGGGATGCGTGGAGGCCGGCAGCTGCCAGCAGGGGTGCCACATGCAGTGGCATCGAACACTGGGACGCGTTCAGCACAAACAGTTCAGACCAGACAAGCCTCAGTAGCGCGACCTGGTCCGTCACTTGGAGATCCGGAAAGAAGGGGATATTGCGGGCCCACTCAACGGCAGAGAACAGTAACCGTGCTGCCAGTTCGCAGATATTGTCGATGCCCATGATGTTGTTCGTCTGCATGCACTGCCCGTACCGAGAGGTGGGGTACGGTTCCGCCCGGAGCAGTAGCGAGATGTAGGAACTAAGATACGAGTGCCCATTGAAACCGGTGACGGCGTCCCCGTTCGGTATCGAGTACTGGCCGTAGGGGAGGCCCGGCGGTTGCGACGGTGGAACGCGACCTCGTTGCACGGCTGCAAGAAGAACGGAGAAAAAGTGAAAAGAAAATGAGGTTAGAATGATTGTCACCTTTTGGAGTACAGGCAAAGGCATGTGTTGTACAAGCTACCCCTGAAGGGTTCCCAGAACAAAAAAGAGACGCAATCGCTGTCGTTGGAATTGATAATCTGCTCATTAGCAATTCAGAGCCATGTGTTGAAAATCGATTAACGCATGCGCGCGCAAGTGTTTTCTTAGAGTCGAGTACCAGCACCACCAGGACTGTCATTTCGTTGCGGAGCTGTGCGCGATATTGTAATTCAATTTCATTTGTTTAGCCATCGATTTAAATATTCATATTCCAACAAGGGTACTTTTTTGTATGGCGCATCGCCATCGTCGTCATTACTGTCATTTCCATGAGCTCCACTTGAAGGTAAGCTCGAACGAACGAAGCAGGCCACATCAAGAAGGCAAAAAGCAGAATTGGTTGACAGCTCGCCTACTGCGCGACGCGAGTATTATGTTGTAATTGTGATCCGATCCACTCCGCGCGGGTCGAAGCTTGCTCAACCACAAAAAGTCGTACTAAGCCGTCCATTAGCGATGATTACGGTCGTCGCAGCAAGCGCAGAAGTTGTACTTTGAAACCGAGGCTTATCAGTGTTTGTATGTGGAGGAAGAAAAAAAAAACGAGGCGCTGAGCCGGAGGCGGCTGATAACAAGTTGGGTCGCTATCAACGCGGTCACAGAGCAGCCGCCATGTTGATCCACGGCGAACTTTGACAGAATGGCGGGCAAATAGCGTGAGAATCTGCGGCTTGTAACCAAGGGGTCATAACATCAACGCGCCGCCGCGTGGCCTACTTGACCGCCGACATCGCCGCCATCACCTCTCTCTCAAGAAGATGAGTAATGATGTCAATAAAAATAAAACAAGACTCATTACACTTTTCTCGCTTGCGCGAATCGGTTTGGACGGCTGCAGCAGCAGCGTCCAGCGAGAAGAAAAATGACAAGACTTTGTTTTTGTTGCAAAATGCCGCCCGCTTGGTTCGCGGAAAACCCTTAACATTTTTTCAATAAGAATTCCACCAAATTCGTTCAGAAGTTGCTTTAGGAATTCACCAAGAGGTTCATCAAAGAACTCTTTCAGATGTTGCAAGAGGATCGTTGGACCTCCGGGTATTATTTCTAAAAGATTTGAGGGAATTCGTCAACAAGTTCTTCCGAGAATGCTCCTACTGGAATCCGCAATTCGGGATTCTTATCTCAAAACGTTCCCCAGCAGTGAACTTTTTCACAAGTTCATCCGACAACTTTTCGGGACCCGTGGCGTAGTGACTACACGTTCACTTCATAAGTGCATGGTCATGGTCATAGATACGATCCCAGCCCCGGCACTTGCAATTTTTTTGTCAGTTGCTTTTCCCCCCGAGAGCGGCTGACACCTGATCCTCTTCGGGAGCATATGCTCTAACGGACCCGGAAACTTGGATATCGGGTAACGGCAACTCATAATGCACCCCCAATCGGACTGGAAAAGGAACAAGAGCCATACATCAACATCCTCGTGCTCATTATTCTACTATGGACAGGGTAGAAAAGTGACAGTATTTTTTCAAAACAAAAAAAAAAGATGTTCAAAAATCGCTTCTGTAGCTCTTTTGGAAATTCCTTCGAGAATTTTAGGGTTTGTCAAGATGCTGCCGTCTTAAATATAAATTATATACATTCAGAAGTTCTTTAAGAAATTCCTTCGAGAATGTATAGGAAAGTTCTCTCGATATTACTCTAAAATGCATCTCTGGCAATTCATTCAGAATGTCCACTGATGATTCTTACAGAAATTCAGTTGAGAGTTCTTCCTGAAGTTCCTAGAAAAGTTCATCCAGGAATTATTCATGCAGTAATTCCATGAGTTCTCTTAAAAGTTCTTCTAGAAATATTTGCAAAAGTTGCTCCGGGAGTTCGTTCAGAAGTTCTTTGCGGCATTTTTTCCATTTTTTTTTTGAATTCTTTGAAAAGTTTAACCGAAAGTTCCACAAGGAATTATTTAAGCAACTATTTCACGAATTCTCCCCAAAGTTCCCCCGGAAATTTTGGAAATTTTGCACAAATTCTTGCGATTTTTTCAAAAAATGATACTCTAAAAATTGTTCCAGAAGTTTTTGAAAATTATTCAGTTCCTTTATGAATTTTTAAAAACATTTTCCAGAGAACTATCCCAGATTTCTCAAATACTCTTCATAAACTCACTGCAATGTTTCTCTAGGAGTTTATTCAAAAGTTCTTTCGGTTTTCAGTCGAGCAGCACGCATTCGAGAATTCTTCCTGAAGTTCCGTCAAAAGTTCTTACACTAGGTATTCAGGGAATTTTTCCAGAAAACATTCTTCAGAAAATTCACCAGAAAGTGTTTTTTTAATATTTACAGTTGTTCTTTTGGGGAATGAGGTAGATAAGACTTAATAATTTCCTACAAGGATTTCTTCAGAACTTTTATTAAGGATCGCTTACTGGATACTGCAGCAGCATCTACAAAGATTTCTTCAGGAGCTTATCCAATAATTTCTATAATAATTATTGCAGAATTTACTTTACTTTAGAAATAAATTTTACTGAAAATTTTGCAAAGTTTTTTCTTGGACATATTTTACCGAAACTTAGCAAAATGACTAGCATTAATGGATTCTCCCAGGACTCCTCCATGGATTTCTCCATGGATACTTCCAAGGAAATCTTCAAGAAATCTAAAAGAAATCCTCTAAAGGGCTCCTCTAGAAATGTGTCCAATGGCTTCTCCAAAAATTCCAAAATTCCATCTGGAATTCTTTAGAAATTTACCCGGAGAAACTCTTCAGGTCTTCCGAAAATCTGGTAAAACTTCTTCAGATTTTTTTCTGGGGAGACTTCCAAAGATCCCTTCAGGAATTCTTCCCAGGATTTCTCGGGGAATACGCAGAAGGGTCATCCGAGTATTTTCAAAGGATTTTTTCAGAATTCTTCTCCAAACTCTTTCAACGATTGTCACAAAGGTAACCACAATTTCCTCGAAGATTTCACCAAAAATTTCTCCAAGGAATCTCTGATTCTTTAATAAATTTTCAAGAAATTGAGCTCTTCGATAAAATTCTGGAGAAATCCTTCCAAAAATTCTTGGAGAAACTGTGACATCATTTCTGGGTGTATTATGTACGAAACCTAGGAGAGTTCAAGAGAAATCGTTGGTAGAATACTTGGAGAGATCCCTTTGGATTTCAGATGAATACCTCCAAAAGTTCTTCCAAAAGACTTTCCGGATTTTTCTTCAATAGTTCCTCCGAGAATTCTGCCAGAAGTTCTCGCGGGTTTTTCGGAAAATTTTTCCGGTAGCTCTACTAAAAACACTTCCAGTTGTTCCTTCGGGAAATCATCTAGGTAAATTTCCACAAGCATTTCTTCAGAACTTTTTTCAAGGATTCCTCCAGGAACATCTTCAAAGATGCCTGCAAGAATTCATCCAAGGATTTCTGTAATATTTTTTCAGGATTTTTTTTTTCAGAAGTCTCTCCAACGATTGTTACCATTAATTTTATAGAAATTTTCCCAAAGATTCCTCTAGGACTAGGACCTATTTTGCCAGGATTTGAAAAAAATAACTAAGCTTGATGGATTCTCCCAGGAATTATTCTTATGACTCTACCACGATTTTGTCCATGAGAATACCTTCAAGGACGTTCTCAAGAAATCTTTCAGTAAGGGAGAAAAATCGGGGCTCCTGTAGGATTGCTTCCAAGGACTGCTGCAGGAATTCTTCCGAGGAAACCCCACGATTTTCTAAAAAAATCTTCTGCAATTCTTTGAAAAAAAATCAACAGAGTTCCCCACCAAGTTCTCTAAACATCTCCAAAAGACTCCTTCAGCAATGCTGCTAGGGAGCTTTCCAATGATTCCTTCTGGATTTTTTCCAAGTTTTTTTTTCAAAAACTCTTAAAAGGGTCATCCAAGTATTTTTCATACAATTCCAATTATTTTTTTTAGAATTTTCCAAAAATTTGTCGCCAAACTCGTCCAAAGGCTATCACGAAGATACCACCAGATTTTCCTCGAGCCTTTCGCCAGGAATTCCTCCAAGGAATTTCCAAAGAATGTTTCGTAGAGTTCTTCAATAAATTTTCAAGTAATCGAAATTTTTGAAAAAAAAAAAAAATTATCGAAATCCTTTACAAATTTTTGGAGAAACCGTTGACCGCTGGACGTGATCCAGCACAAAATCTGGGGGAATTCAGGAGACATTATTGAAAGAACATTTGCAAAGAATCTTTTGGATTAGAAAAAAACTAAAGGAAAGCCTGAAATGGTTTCAGAAACGATCATTGGAAGTATTCGTGAGGGGTTCTTAAATGAATGCCTGGAGGAATTCTAAGAATAATACCCTGAAGAAATTCTTAAAATAATACCAGGAGGAATCTTAACATGAATTTGCAGTGTATTCCACGGCAAATTTTTAGAATAAATCATTGGAAGCATTTCCGAAAAAAATCCTAGGGTGAATTCCAAGAACGAAATAAGTGTAGAAATAGCAGTACACAGAAATAAAAATTAAAAAAAAAAGACTCTCGAAATAATTCCATGAGGTATTCTTGAAACTTTTCCTCAAGCAATTCTAGGAAAAATCACGGGGACTTCCATCTTGTATCCTTGAGGGCATTCTAGGAAAACTCCCTTGAAGAATTTTAGCGGATTCGTTGAAAACATTTCCAACTTTTTATGGAGGGGTACCCTAGAAAAAAAAATCTTGAGAAATTATTGGAGAATTTGCAAGTGGAATCCTTAGAATAATTTCTGAAAGAATCCTAAAAAAATATTGAAAAAAAAAGTTTTCGAAGCAGTCCTTAGAAAAAAAAAACAAAGGATTATAAACATCCAGAGGTGATTCTTGAAAGAATTAATCGAGAATTGTAAAAAGAACTAGAAGAGGATTTGCAAAAGTTCCTGGAGATTTTATTGAGGCAATCCCTAAAGGAATCCCTGAAATAATGCCTGGAACAATGTTAGAAAAAAATCCTGGAAAAACTCAAGAACGAATCATGAGTAGTTCAAGGAGAATTATTGGTAGAATTTTTGTGGAGCTCTGGACATAATTCTTGGTTGAACGAATCCTATGAAGAATTTCTGGGATAATTCAATGGATAAGTCCTCACAAGAGTTCTTGCTAGAATTCCTGGAGAAGTCCTAGATGACGGCTGGATCTGTCCGGTTTTATCTCCAAGATGTTGTACTACGTTCCCGAGCAGCGTAGGCGGAAGTAGGATGCAAATTCTGAGTTGGGAATCTTTATTGGCTTTACACGCCAGTCGCAAAGAAATTGAGTGTTCATAAGAAGGACGAATACAGTTCAGATAGTTCGCAATGATGTTTTTAAAAGGAAAGAGAAACAGTTTTTGGCAGAAGTTCCAGAGCATGGGTTTTCGGGAAGCCGGACAATGAAGAAGATGCTGATTAGTGATGAGCCGAGTTCAGAGAGAGTAGAAGACCGGGCCAAAAGAAATCTAATTAGCTGATGGAGCTGACGGAGAAAAGGAAGATGCTGCAGAAGCCGAGTACAACGATGACTTCTTTTGTTTTTTATTTCAGAAATTTCTTTAGAAATTTCACCAGGCAGTGGGAGATTTATCTGGAATTCCTCTGAAAATTTAATCAGTAATTACTCCAGAAATACCTGTAAGAATTCCTTCCGGAATTCCTAAAGAATTCCTTCCGGAATTCGTAAAGAATTAATTTCAGGAATTCCTCTGCAAATCTTCCAAGAATTTCTCCAGAAGTTACTCTGCATGCTCCTCCAGGAATACCGCAAGTAATTCACCTAGATTTTTTCCCCTGGGAATTCCTTTGAGTATTTCTTCAGGAATTCATCTTAAAAGATTCCAAGGTGCTTTTCCAAGAATTTTGAAAAGAATTTCCTTGTGAATTCTTCATCGGTTCTTCTGGGAAATCTTCCAGAAATTACTATGCGAGTTGCTCCAGGAATACTGCTGGGAATATTCATAGGAATTCTACAGGGAGCTTCTCCAGGATTTTTTCAAAAATTCTTTCGAAGTTTCTCAAAAAATGACACCAGAATTTACTCTTGAAATTATCAAAGGTTTCGTTGCGAATTCCTTCTGGAATTTCTCCATCAAAATCGTGGGATGTTTTTCTAGGAATTCAGGATTTTATCCAAGAATTTCTCTGTGGATTCATCCAGAGGTTGCTCTGAGATGAACTGTGAAATTCCTTCGTTTTTTTTTCGATGCTCCCCAAGAATTCGTCAAAGAACTACACCAGAGGACTGTCATTGAGAACTTTTCAAGGAAATTTGTCGGGGAATTTTTCTATAGATTCTTCTTGACATTTTTCTTAGAATTTGGCGAGGAATCCCTTCAGGATTCCGTCCAGGTATTGCTTTTAGAAATTCATCCAAAAATTGCCTTCAGGTTTTCCTCTCCAAATTCTTCCAGGCGTTTCTCTGGCGATAGCTCAAATCTAGGAGGTGATTAAATTCGGGGAGAGGTAGTTCTATTTAGTATCGCTCCATGGAGGAAGAATTCCGTGTTGAACATCCCTTGGGAGCTTACGAACCTGTGTCCTGGTGACACCTTGAAGTCCAAGCGATTGCTGAAGAAGAAAATAATGATCACGGTCGGTCAGTTCGACATGTGGATCCATCAGACGAATGCTGCCACCCTTTGTTAAGGAGGAGACCTACCAGGTGAAGAGATTTCCTCGGAACAGCCCGAGGGGTTTGTTCAGAAGAATCCACGAAAGATTTGTCGCTTGAGAAAGATGCTGTACGGTCTGAAGCAGGCCAGTCGTGTCTGGAATGTGAAACTGGCCACCGAGCAGAAGCGGATAAGTCCGCAAACGATTTAGTAACGATCCTTGCGACGATCCTACATGACGATGACGTTGACGACCTGTTACTGTCCACGAATCATCCAGGGTCTCGATCCAGGGTAGCTCGATAAGGTGAAGCGTCAACGGTCAGTGACGTTTCGCATGAAGGACTTGGGCCGGACGATGTAAACAATCACATCCAATCCACCTCCAAATCGATTCCAGAACAAATCTGTCGATAAGACTGTTGATCGATGTTATCGATTAACTGTCAAACGACATAACCCACGTTACTAAGTCGACCAGTGCTTGTAAGGTGCCAACTGTACAGCTTCTATTCAGCTCGTAGTTGGACGTTCCGTCTAAAACGCCATCCTTTAAAATGTTTCTTTAAAAGACCCACCGACCATCATTAAGAATGCAACTTTATCGAGCGTGAAAGTAGATTTTCCTTTAGCAAAAGTACTCATACTCCTCGAAAGAATCATAGTTTCACGTTGAATAAAACAAACCTAAATGCAGCAGATCATAAAAGAACACGACTTGCGACGACGGCGACGATGACGCACCGAGGCACCTTTGGATAACAGCCCGACTCGCATCCGCCCCACAATCCACAATTCTTGTTGTAATGCTTTTTCTCAAGAGTCATGGAAAACTTTTCCCGGTTGTTACCCGAATCCCCACTCCACACAGAAGTTGAGACTTCTGTGGGCGCAGGTGGACGAGGTTTTTAAGATAATGTCTCCTCCTCAAGGCGGCGCGCAACCAACGGCAAGAAGAGGACCCCTCGTTTATGCCGGCTGGCTGTAGCGTCCCATAATGGAACTACCTAATGTACTTTAGATTCTTCTTCTGCTTGCCTGGTGCTGCTATTTTCGGCATAATGAGTAGTCGTCGAGCTTATCTTTTCTCTGTAATGGAAGTAGGTAGTAGTGTTTTCAACAATGTTTGCCATTGTGTCCCACCCCTACCTAATGGTAACGACTTCTGTAACGCGGTGAACGCCGCGCAGTCGAAAAACGATATAAACTTATCGTTTTAATGTCATCGGCGGCGGAGGCTAATCGACAAAACCGCAATCGCAGGAATCTGCGCACTGGCAGATGCGAATCCGAGCGGATCGAATTGATTGAAATCACGTCCGTGACCCGGGTTGTAACACGTGCAACAAGCCAGCCAGTCAGCCAAGCTGACCGCACCGGTCCCAAATTGGTTTAAATAAAATCAATTTCATAATCACCATTACGATGGAACAGAGCAGTCGGACCAGTCAGTTTGCGGTCGCTCGCCGGAACGTCCGAGTGCGAGATTCCTATTTCTGGTCGGGAATAATCCAAGTTATTACTACTCCGGGGATAATGGGACCGACGAATCCAATCTCAGCTCGCTCAGCGGAATGGCCCAAAGTCGATAATGATATCGCACTGCTTGGCCGTGGCCGATTCCGCCGCTCATCGAAGAAGGTGATGATCATTCCAATGCAAATTGGAATCAGTAACAAGATGAGCTGCGGAAAGGTGCGAACAAACGGTACCCTTGATCACCCCTCAATTACGAATGAGGTGGGACTCTGTGGTGATACAATGTTGCGGTGATGGACCAGAGATGCGAACTGTTCGTTTTCTGGAAAGGAGTCGATTGACAGATGATTAAGCAAATGTTATCGATTAACTGTCAAACAGTGCAGTTTTGGCAGAATAAGCCGAATAGCGAACGATAAGAAGGGGTCACCACCACCAAAACACGCTCTATTTCCATTATTTACATGTTTCATTGTTTACATATGAATTTTCCATTATTTACATGTCAGCGCTTACAGCTTACACCGCTGGAGTACCGGCTGCCAGTACCTGTATGCCCTGTTGAATCTTTAGCATCTTTATCGTTTGACAGTTAATCTGCAAGATTGATGATCGGTTTTGCAGATCAGTTGTCAAACGACACAAGCGAAAAGTCAGTTCATCATCTCTTTCTGAAAGCGAGTGAGATTGTGGTGATCATTAGAGCTTTAATGTAGCTTTAAAGCTGACTTTAATGGATTTCAGTATTGAAGTTTCCGAAAAAAAGTCAACCATATTTCATTGAACCGATGCAACTAAGCGAAGCGAGCCCACAGCCCTTTTGTTCGCGTGGCAGCACCAACTACCGTTTCCGTTCACCGGTCGGCGCGGTGCCATCCGACAAGATAAGTGAATGTGCAACATCCGACTGCACCAATAACCGGCGGTCCGGCGGAGGACTTTGTTCCGTCGCAACGTGATTGTTTCGTCCGCGAAAAAACGCTGATTTTTCACCTGCCCGAACACCGCCGGTAGATAAGAGTGCCACAAAAAAAACGTCGTTTTACACAATTCGCCCACCCCTAGTTGCCAGGGGTGTGCCACGATCCGCCATCTTTTTTTTCCTTTCGGGGGGTACAGATTGGCGTCGTCGATGGAAAAATAATAACGCGTGAAAAGCGCCGCTTTATCGCGATGAAAAGTTCCCGGCAACGGCCCATCAATAGTGGGCGTTCTGCGGACGCAATTCAGCGGAACCGACAAAATTTGGAACGGCGACGGAAACCGGAGTTTGTAATAACTGACAATTTCCCTGGCAAAAAGTGTGCTCAATATAAAACGAATAAATTACAAGCCCACGCGTGGCCGCGGCCACCCTGTTCGAACAGGTAGCTGCTGATTTAGATAAGCGGAGACACTTTGTGCTTTTATAAAATATATTCCGTTGACCCCGGCGATTGATCCCGTTCGCTCCGGTGTGACCCCTGGCCGTGTGCGTGCCAAACGGTGTGCATTTAGCAGACAACAGGTGCCCCTGCCTGGTCTGCACGCTGCATGCAAACACCACCAACGCCACGAGATGGCGCTCCGGTTTGACAGCTCGTGACGGACGGACGGTCGGGTTGCTGCGATGGATCTTCCGTCGCGTCGCGTCGTCTTCGTCGTGCCGAGGGGTATTTGTTTTTAACATCTTTTTCCCGAGAATTCACCTCGAGTGCTGGAGCACGACAATCACGCCTGCTTGTTCGTCTGCCCGCGCTCGTCTGCTTGCGACGAAACGGAACGATATGGGTCCATGATGGCCGGCCGCGGCCACTACTGGCGGGCGCACCAAGTACCGCCAGCAAATAATTAATTATTTCCGAGGTTCGGATAAACTCGAAACTCACGAAATTAGCTCCGAGCACAACAGCTGAAATCTTCATCTTACGGACGTCCCTCGTGTTGTTGTTGTTGGTCTGCATCTCTCTGGGACTGCTGGGAAGGCCATTCCTTGCGAAACGTTGCTGAACTTCGGTGCGGTGGGATGCTGCTTCCCAGAGTGCGCGGCGCGTGGAATCAAGATTCATGTGTTTTATTTTATTTACTTTATTCGCCCTTCTTTTCGATTTACGAAGCCGGCCGGTCGGCCGGAATCGGGATGGGCCGGCCTGACCGGAGAGGGGCGGAACCCATTCGCCTTTCTTTTAATTTGTTCAAACAAGCGCGCAAACTGATTTCCGAACGACACGAACTTTGGCAGTACTCATGTCGGAACAAATCGGATAACGACGACGCGGCCAGGCAGGCAGTAGTAGGTCGGTATTGGCGTGGGTTTACCGCTGGCGGACAGGTGGCGCCCTTCGGGAACAGTGGGGCTGGGTGGCGGAGGAATTCATTAACTTTGACAGCTACTCTCCGGCGAGGGGATCTTCGTCATCACGACAACCACGGACGGCAGATTCCCGTAGTTCACGTTTCAAAATAAGCGGAATTGCAGGAACGCGTTGAAGTTTTAGTCGTTATTCAGCTTTCCACGAGCTCTAATGGCATCACAATCATGCTCTTCTGGTAGGGATAGGACAGTTTGACGTTTGGCCCACGTCGTTTGGCAGTTTGGACATCAACCTTATCGATTAACTGTCAAACAGAACAGACCATAGATGAGACCATTTTGGCCTCACCAGAAAACGAAGAAGGAACCGACGCAGTTTCGGGTAGAGATCAAGCGAAGTGCTGTTTGACGGATGCTCGAGAAGAAACCTAATGATCGAACTTCTCGATCAACTGTCAAACGACAGAAACGCGTGTGTGTTAGAATCCTTGATCCCTACCAGAAACTGATTATTGACAAATCCAAATTCCTGTGTGGTAGTGGTTTGTGTTTAGATTTCCCGTGTTAATCTATCTGTAAGAACTTTGTAAACATCTTTTGTTCTCACGTATATGGATAGGCTTGCAGTAGGTTTCGTGAGACTTTTTTTTTGGACAACTCAATTGTGACATTGTGAATTTTTGCATATCAACATTTTAGTTCTGTTTTGCATGAATCTACATAAAAACACACATACCTCCAGCGTCGAATGTTGCACACGAGTGAATTCCTCGGCGAGTTCCTCCTGCAACAAACAAACGCGGGGAAGCAGTAATCCCCTCCCCCGTTCTGTGTTACTATAGGTTGATAAGTTTTGCGATCAATTGTTTAAAACATTCGGAATGGATCATTGAAGCCAACTTTTCCGCTATTCACCGCATCAAAACAAAAGAGCCACCGTATATGGACTGTAACACAGTGACAGCAGTCGAGTTACATCAAACACACAAGACTACGGTGGCGCTATCTGTTCATTTCATAGCGGCCGTTTTAGTTATTTTAGTGATCTATTGGATACAAGGTTATGTCTCTACTATTGAAATCTCCCGTTCATCATTCAAAGCTCAGTAATGATGCAAAATATGTGTGCGCTATACTGTAGTGTAAAAGCAACAACAGGGCATACAGCATAGTAGAAACCTGGGTACTGCCTGTAGAAACTTATCCACGGGGTTAAACTTATCAGGGAATTGGGCTTATTTCAACCTTTCAATGCGTTTCTCCGTTTTTGGAGAGTTATGAAATGGAAGTACACCAAGCTAGAAGCCAATAGATGCAGATATTCTGGTAAGCAATATACTATACGCTCTAAGTAACAAATGACTCTTGAAAAAGCTATGTAGTTTGAATGTATTAGCATCTATCTTTCTCAATTCCTATTTTGCATACTGGCAACGTATGCGATACAGCATGTTGTAAAGTAATGGAGTACTCCTCCAGTAATTCATCTCGTGTATTCTTCTTGAACGTTTTTAAAAAAGTTGTTTTCTCCAGAAGTTCCTTGCAGAGATTACTTCAGAATTGCCTTTCGAGAATTATTATATAAAATGCTCTCGAGATAGCTTTGGAACAATGGTGTCATCGAGGTTACTCCAAGTTACTGATTGAGTATCCGAGGGTAGGCAGTTCCTTCAATAATTTCTAATGAGATTGCTCCACAAACGTGTCTACGGTTTCCAAGTTCAATGAAATCTTCTACGGATTTCTTCCACAAATAATCCGTAGATTCAAGAATTCCTCCAGGAAGTTGGTCTTAAAATCTATCAAGATTTGTTTCGGAAACTTCACCCGCGTTTTTTTAATTCTTCAAGAGATTCTTTAAAGATTCTCCAAGTCTTCCTTCAGATATTCCCTGATGAATTTCTCCGGCAATTTCTCCAAGAATTCTTTCACGTAGATTTCTATGAGTTCCTTCTGAAACTCCATCAGGAACAGCTATGGAAATTCTTCTAGAGATTTGTCTAAAAAAAATATTGGAAATCCCTCCAGCGATTCCATCAGACTTTTCCTCAAGGGTTTCCTTGAAAATACTTTCAAAGATTTTTGGATGAGCTGTTCAAGTAGTATCTTCAGAAAATTTCTCCAGAAATTTATTCAGTTCACAGTGTTCAAAAGTTTCTTCAAGGAATCATCCAAAATATTCTGCAGGGAATACTTCAGAGATTCTTGCATTACAACTTTAAGTGATTCAGGCAGAAATTCCTGAGATTTCTACAGGACTTTTTCCAGATATTGCTCCATGATCTGGCATTTCCTCCTCGGATAAATCCAAAATTCCTACACAGATTCTCCAGGAAATTCATTAAAAAATTTAAAATATTTTTTCAAGGGTGTTCTTACAGGATTTTTTTTTACAGAAATCCGTCCACATTTTTTTTCAGGAACACTCTAAGAAAATCCTCCAAAGATTTTATAAAATTATTTATCCAGAACTTTTTTTCATAAATCCCTCAATATTTTTCTAAATTAATTCCACCAAGGGCTTCCCAAGAAGTTTTTCCTGATATTTATCCAAGAAGTTCTTAAAAATATCCTTCTTTGGATACCCTTAGTAAAAAGTACTTCCTAAGATTTATAAAGGGATTCTACCGAAGATATCTTCAAACATTGTTTCAGGCCTTCTTTCAGAAATTCCTGCTGGGTTGGAAATATCTCCTGAGATGTTTTGAGAGATACCTGCAGAATTGCAAAATTGCAAAGAAAAGTTATTGGATGAATCCTTGAAGGAATTTTCAAGAAATCCTTGGAGGATTGTTTGAAGAAATTCTTGAAAAAAAACTTCTAGAGGGAGATGCCTTTGAAAAACTGAGATTTTTTTTGTTTTTTTTTCGGATGAATTCTTGAAGGAACTATTGGAGAAACCACTAGAGGAAGTTTCAGGAGAATCTCTTCAGAATTTCTAGAGGAATTTCCAAATAAATGCCCAAGAAAACCCCTGAATATATGGAGTAAAACATAAAAAAAAACACTGGAGAATATCAAGGTATAATTTCTGAAAGTTTTTTGAATAAAATTTTTAATTTCTAAAGAAAACCCTTAAAGAAATTTCTGAAAGAATCTCCGAATCTTTATGAAAAAAAAAATCTCCTGGAATTGCATTTTTTTAAACGTTTAGAGGAATTTATGAAGCAACCCCCAGAGAATTCCTTAGCCCTCCTAAAACGTTGGGTTCAGGTTCAGCGTGCCTATCTGGGTCATATTGACACCAACATCCTATTAAAGTTAATGAATTTCTGGAAAAACCCGAAAGAAAAAATTCTGAAAAAAAGTTTCTGAGGAAAACCGTGGACCAGGTTCAAGATGAATCTTTTGAGAAATTCCTTGAGAAACTTCTGAAGAAGTCCTAGTGAAAATTCCTGAAGGGACTCCGGAAAGATTCTCTGGCGGAATCCTTGGAAGAACTTGCAAAGAAACTCATGGACAGGGATGTATTCCGAAGGGATACTAAGAAGAACCATAAGATGAGCTTTTGCTAAAATGGTTCTAAGAATCTTGCAAAAACGAGAATGTTATTTATGTAAACATTCCAGAAAATGAAGAATTTCTGACAGTGTCCGTAGAGGTAATCCTGGAGAATTTATAGTAATATTAAGAAGAACTGTTGCTAAGCTTATAGAAGGAATTCCTGCAAAAATGACCTTTCTGCGATAATTATAGAAAAGTTTCGTGAAATAATAATGCATGAAGAAGTTTTCCCGGGATAATTCTTAATTCAGCGCGATAGTGAAATCATTTCATTGGGGGCGTATCGCTATAGGGGCGCTGGAATTTGAAAATCATTACAGCACTGCTTTGGAAGTTCTTTATGGAAATTTCTCCAGGAACTCCTCCAAACTCCAGTCTATTCCTTTAGGATGTCCTCTCAAGAATTCCATTCGAAGATTCTTCCAGAAGTTTCTTCCGAAATTTATCCAAGGATTCCTGAGTGGATTCTATCTGAAATCTCTACAAACAATCCTTCAATTTTCAGGTACAAACTTAGAAAAAATTACCGACTTCGGTAATGTTGTACCGAAATCTCAAACGTTAAGTTTATTTTACAGGAAAAAATCGGTAAAGCTTTCGAATTTTAAAGAACTTTGATAGAGTTGAACAGATAAACGATAAGATTTTACCGGAATTTGGTAATTTTTTACAGAATTTCGTTAAAACCCCGTTGCCGAACGCTCAGCAGTTCACTACATATCACTAAAATAAGCGGAACGGTACCCATCTTCAGCCTCAAGCAACATACTTGTTATATAAAAGTCACGATAGCGCAAGTTTTGTTTGTTGAGAAGTTAATCAGACGTAATACTAACATTATGTTGGAATAACCTCAAATAAACTTCTATACAACCAAAACTTGCACTGTCGTAGCTTTTATATAACATGTGTGTTGCTTGAGGCATAGTACTCCTACTAATACTATTTGTTTCGTTTCCTAATCCTGTTTTGTATGTTATAAGATACTCATATAACGCATATAACATACTCTTATAAGGAGTAGATATGCATGGTTTTAAGAAGAACCCGTGCGTGAATCGTTCTAAACAAAACGAATTTGTAGTCTAATTTCAAAAAAAAAAAAATCTTTAAATTTTCCGGTTGGCATTCGATGCAAATTGCTATACCTGGAGAACAATCTCCCGAAACCAATCAGATACAAAGCATCAACTGATTCGTACTCTGTATACCAGGCTCCGTCTCGTCTTCTTGCACATACCACCCCATTTCGGCTTATCTCTTGCGTTCGCGAAGATTATTTGGAGCTCAGCTCACGGTGCGGCACCCCACAGCTCAGCTGCTGGGACTCTGCAGCTCTGTGGTATAGTAGCCCAAAATTGAATTTACACCATATGGCAGGCAACCTCAGAGCCAGTCGAGCCAGGAGCAGAAGGAATTCGATTTTCGTGCGTACCTACGACGCGGCGACGTGGTGGGAGCGAGTAACAACCGTACGGTTGTTGAATTTCGAATTTTCTTTATCTGTTGCGTGTTTTTCGCGCGAACGCGAAGGATTTTGGGGGCAGATTGTGGTGCTGTGAGAAAGGAGCTTACTTGTGGGAGTGAATGACCTACGGAACATATGTGATCCGTCCGCGTAAGGGGAGAGCGAGAGTCGCTTTGATGAACTAAATTCAAATAAGGCTGAAAGTTTATTTTCATTTTTTGTTTGGAGATCTAGTTGGGACAAATATTGGTGTATGCAAATTTGATTTGCTTCTTTTTTTGGGGCAGGCGCTGAAGTGGTTCGTTATGAGGAGCTGCAGGTGCTTGAAGATTCATCGTCGCGCGTCGTCATCGGCGGGGTGCTTCAAACACCTACTCAGGTCAAGGAAGTCCGGTTGTAGCGAGCGACGACGAAAGAAACCTTTCACTGGCGTGCGCAGCATATCTACGCGACGATCAAGTACACAGCACGAGCGTTTGAGAGGCTCTCTAAGAAGTTGCGCGGAGGAGCCTCCGAGCACCTCCCCGCGCTGTGTGCCCTATGTCATATCCAATAAATCTCGGCATCTCGCTGCGGAGTAGTGCGCTTGCGACTAACAACAAAAAACATCAATCAAAACACTTGCCTCATTGTGTTCAGCGCCCCGTTCCCCGGGTGTAGGGACATTGGGGCAAAAAGTGACCCCTTTCGAAAAGACTGAAACACATGGTTGCATTTTTATTACTCATGGAGCATTCTACGCCGATTACCGCCCACCACCACCGTAGGGCTCCGAGCCTGGCAATTTCTAGACCAAGGTTCACCCGTCGTAGCTCGTAAAAAGCCTACCTTCCGCGGCAGCCTGTGTCTCTGACGGCGCGGCGGCGATCATCCACGTCTGTTCTAAGGAACCAGCAAGCGTAGGCAATAATAAGACACCACACACTAACTGCCGACTGGCTGACTGCTACGGCGCAGCTTCTTCAATTCTTGCGGACTCGAGGGATAATCGATTTCGAGTTACACACATCTCACAGATGACTGCGCTGCTTGTGGTGCCAAGCCGGTCACCAAAACAACAACAGCAACTGGAAAACGACTTGCTCATATCTTTACACGAAGACCCGGGCGATTCGATGGAACCGATGATCGTAAAAACTCCACTTGACTCCACCACGGGGCTACGGCTGGGGGTCTCTTCGGTGTGTGTGTGCGCGCAAGCAGCACACTCTTCACCGCGTGATCTCGAGACCCTATACTCCGTCCGATGCGGCGATGGGTCATCGCATAGGCACTAGGTAGGCAGCGAGTTGAGTCGAGATTGCTTTGATGCCACTGTGGCTGCTGGATGGAGGACTTGAGTAGAGGAGACTGGAGACCTCGCGAGTATGCTGCTTTATCCACTTGAACCCTGCACTGCGCTTCGCACGGTCGGATTGAGTACCAATATGTATGTGAGGTAGGCTCGTTCGATGCTGACTGTGCGGAGATGTTCTGTAATCGAAGGGTTCGTCGCTGGCGATGTATTGGCAGTGGTGTACTTCGGGGTGGGATGCAGGGCTGGGGTGGGTTGTGAGTGCGTGTAAGAGGTTAATTTCAGGTGACACAGATTGTGACCTCGTGTTTTAAATAGCCAATATTTCAAAGTTTGATGTAATCTTGCGTCAGAGTATTTATTCAATTACCTAGTTTGAAATTTACAAATTTATGCAAGTTTTTACTCAGTGCTTATAAATCCTTTGAGATCTCCAGCCAGCCCTGTGGATAAGGCTATGGATTGCCAATCCGTAGACCGTGGGTTCGATTTCCGTTGCAATTGGGATTTTTTCTCGATTTCCCTGCACTTGCACTTCTGTGTACTTGCCTTGAAATATACAAACTAATGCAATGGCAGGTAAAGGAAGCCCTTCAATTAATAACTGTGGAAGTGCTCAAAGAACACTAAGTTGAAGAAAGGCAGGCCAAGTTCCAGAGGGAACGTAGTACTACATAGAAGAAGAAGATAAAGAAGTAAATGAAGTAGTAGTAGTGGTTATAGAAGAAGAAAAGACCCTTTGAGTAAAGACGCATATTAAATTAGTCACCAGCAAACAGACTGCTTGGTGGCTAGGTATGCGGAGTGCAAGAGTAAGTCTTAGTTCCAAAAAAAAAAACTATTCGCTCTCACTTGTAGTTAGTAAGCACAAACGCGAGTGTGTTGTGGATTGGCATCTTAGCGGAAAGAGAGATGGATTTGTGAAAAATGGAGTGTTCATGATGTGGCCTCAAAGTGGCTTCATATTTCGCAGAATCGTTACATGTTCTGTGGTTTAGTTGGTTAAAGCGACGGTCTAGCGAATACGGAGTCGTGGGTTCGAATCCCACCAGTACGCGATGTTTTTAGCAACATTCTGTGACTTCTAATTACAAGTTTTTCCAGTATGATTGATTTGACCCCGATTTACTGAGTATTCTTCTAAAGCTGTGGATCATATTCCATGCCTTCCAGGCAATCCACCAGCGTAAATACAAAGACAGTAGTGGATTAGTGTTCGTGTCCAGCGGATAAGATAAGAATACCAATACAATTGCTAGTGTGAGACCCAGTTTTATACCAAGGGTAATTTCAAAAAAAAAATGCTTTGTGCGATTTCAGATTTGTAGTTTTATAAGTGAAACCTGGCATTTTCTTGAATTTCGAAGGAGTTTTCAAGACGTTTTGAAGGAAATCGTGAATTTTTCAAATGTTTTCTTATATAGTTCTTGATTTTTTTTCAAAAGAATTCCTCTAACAATAACTGAGGTAAATCCAAATTTTAAAACTCCAGTTTAATAAAAAAAAAAATAGGAATCTTCTGAAACTTTGGGTTATGCTTTTGGCGATAATAATAATAGAGATTCTTGATAATTTACTCCACGATTTCTGGAATCTGATTGCGAATTTCTTATTAAAAATGTCCCACAAAACAATTGAAACATACCGCCAATTTTTTTCAGAAATACATAATCTAAAACTATTTTTGTAATTCTCAAAAAGTAAATCGACAGTTTCCGATACTTGGTTTCAAACTATTCGGGCAACATAATTTCATGATAACCGTTAGAAAACTCTGTTTCGCCAGAGATTTTTTTTCAATTTTTTTTTCAAGAATTCTTTCCTGGATTTCTTCAAGGATTCTTTCCGAGATTCCTTCAAGGTTTTTTTTTCCGGGATTTCTTGAAGAATTCGTTTCGTGATTCTTCCATAAATTCGTTCCGAGATAGAAAATCCGTCTGAGATTCCTCTAAGAATTCCGCTCATGATTCTACTAGGAATTTGTACCGAGATTCCTGCAGGAATTCGTACTGAGCTTACTTCAAGAGTCCCGGGACGCCTCTAAGAATACATTTTCGTAAAGAAACTTTTAAGGAATCCTAGAAGGTGCTAGGAAATGAAAGAAGAAACTCATTAGGGCTCCCAGGAGGAACTCCTGGTCAATCTTAGAAAATAATGCTGGAAGAATTCCGGAGAGAACTCCGGGAGATTACCTGAAAGGAACATCTTTGAGAAATCTCAGAAGGTGTAATCCTCAAATGGAGAAGTCCTGGAAGGAACTGCTTGAGGAATGCTAGAAGTAATTTCTAGAGGAATCTCAGAAGGACTGCTTGAGGAATTTCTACGGGAATCACGAAGCCTTTGAGCCTTTGAAGGTATTGTGGATTCACCCCTGAGGAATTCCCGAAAGAACTTCTGTAGAAATTCTGGAAGAAATCCGAAAGAAATCGCGGAACGAGCTCCTGGAAGAATCTCAAAAGGAATTCCTGGATGAGTCTAGGAAGGAAATTATGAAGAAATGCCGGAGTTCCTGGAAAAACATTCCCCTGGAGAAATTCCGGGAAGGAATTCTACAGGAATCCCAACAGCAGCTCCAGAGCAGAGGACTATCGGAAAGAAGTCTAGGAAGAATTCCTGGGGGAATTTTAGTAGGTATTCATAGAGGAAACCCGGAAGGAACTCCAGGAGAAATCCCACCAGTAAATCGTTAATACGTCTTAACGTGTACGAACCCACGTGTATGAACTTAATCACGCAATCTTATCTTAGTTTAATAAAATGACGGCAAAAACGCGTAGTACGAACTATCACCTTACCAGAATCTCACGTGATTCCCTACAATTTCAGTAGAAGTTTGCCCAGATCACAAGCGAAATGTCTTGTCGTGAATCTCACAATTCGGGTTTACTCAGAAACCCACTCAACAGTTAAAAATTGACATATTTACCAAGTGCGCACGAACCATTCATGTCGTTTTAAATCAGCCCACCCGAGAAAGCCAACGATTTTTTTCTATATCCAGATCGTAAACAACAAGGTCACGAAACTTCAAAGACTTGACAGAAACAAGGAAAGAAATATCATAGCAACCGCCATGTGCACTGCCCTAGATATCCTCATGGGGCTTCAGAAAGGTTCCAGGGCCGCTTTAGGGACGTTTCAGGTGGTTTTCAAGGGCAATTCAGGAGTTTTCGGAGGCATTGCAAGGCATTTCAAAGGGTTTCAGGGGAATTTCAGAAACGTATCGTTGGGTTTCAAAGAACGTCCAGGGGATTTACAGGACGTTCAGCGAAGTTCACGGGCATTTCCGGAAATCTCAAGGCGTTTCAGATTGGGATTCGAAGCATTTCCGGTGGTTTCAAGGGGATTTCATACAAGTTTCAAATGGGGCTTCATGGGATTTTAGGTTGATTTTTAGGTATGTGTGCATTACGAGAAGTTTCAGAGAAGTTCAGGTGCCTCTACTGGAGCCACCAATAATTGTCAGTGCACCACCAAGTAAAAATGGCTGTTGCTGATAAACTGGAGATGCTTCAGATGTTGATGGGCCACAAGCAAGGCATCCAGCTTTGTTTGTTTTCCTTTTTTTTTGTTTTCTTTTGGACATATGCACATGGTTGCCTAATGTGTATTTTTTTTTATCCAAACTCAAGTGCCAAAAGAGTGTCTCGTTGTACCACACATCATGTAAGACGATGAGCTTGACACACTATTCTTCATTCGAGTAACTCTAAGGGTGGATTCATGGGTCTTCAGGGCGTTTGAGTGCGTTTCGGGTGATTTCAAGGGGGATCCGAAGGTTTCAGGGGAATTTTAGGGGTCTCCAGGGTTTGAAACCCCAACAACTTTCACAAACTCTCTTGAAACTCTAAAAACTGTCTGGAGTTCCCATGAAGCCATCCTGACACCCTTTTTCTAAAATCTTCCTGTATTCACCCTATCCCATCAAAAGTCCTGTGGAATCCCAAAAGTCTCTGAAACCCTAAATAACCTCGTGAAACATCTTGAAACCCCCTTAAAATGCTTCTAAAATTCCTAGAAACCCCCCTGAAACCTTCCCAAAATCCTTTTAAAATGTTATGATCGTTAGGCTATGCCATATTCAGGTAAATTCAAATCAAAGTAGTAAAATTATAAACAATTTTCTGCTTAGAACAATTTTAAGTTTACACAATCTTAAATAAAACCAGTTAATAATTATTTGGTATCCTGATTGACAACTAACTTGTAGTCAGCATGTAGTCTCATGTGCGCAGATAAAGGATGGAATTCCAAAAAGCTTGAGAAGCAATTCTTGTAGAGATTGTATAGACCTTTTAACCCTCCTAAGATGTTAGGATTTTCGCACCACGACCGACGGCGTAGTGCGCGTTCAGCGTGCCTGTTTAGGTCATATTGACTCCAGCATCCTATTAGGGTTAACGCAATAAAGACCCGTTCTAAGTACAGAGCCAAATAGCCTTGCACACTGCCACCAAATGTCCAGATACGTGCACTGTAGCTGCCAATCCAGCATTCCTATCAGCAGCAGTATTGAATTACTGCTCACCCGGTGTACTTATCACCACTCCAGATTACCGCAGATATAAATCTTCCTATCCCACAATTCTCTTATCCTCCGCACTGCCCTGTTCACCGATAATCCCACTGACTGGGTACAGAGCAACCAACATCGCACAGCGCAGATAACACCTATCCGATCCATGCAGCATCCCCCGAGCAGCAGCGCGTAATCTCCACGAAATCCCTGAGAAAAAAAAATCGAGCCTTACAACAACTGCAGTAACAGATTCCGCAGTCAGAGGAGGAAAAGCGAAAAAAAAAAACTTTCCTCCATCCTTTCAACCGAGAGTTGTTCGATTACGATTACGTCGTTGTTCGCATGTTCCTTTCTCTCACACCCGCCCGCTACTCAAAAAAAAAAAAAACGTAAGTATTGTACGCGCGCAGATATCGCCTTCTGGAAGAACAGTATCGTTCGGGGCGCGCGCGTTATCGATACACAAAAACCGTTTTCTTCCCGCGTCGCGTCGCGCCTCGCCGATCCGATCCTTCTCCGATCCGCGAGATCTATAGATGTGTGCTGCTGCTACACATATTTCATTTCCTTCGCGTGGCCTGGTGGGGCGTACGGGGTACGGGTTGGTAAGGGGTGAGTTTGCCCTGGTAACCGAAGATTTCCTTCGAAACATTCTCACCACCACCGCACTGAGCTGCTGATCAAGAGTAACACATTGGAGTAACACGCATTATTTCTTGGTAATAACAGTGAAACACTACTAATACAGTCGACTCTCCACATCTCGATGTTCTACACCTCGATATCTCTCCCTTTCGAAAGTTTGATCAGTCTCTTCAATCTGCACACATTTTTCCTCTTTACATGGCGATATCTCCTTATCTCGATATCTCCCTATCTCGATGCGATCTCGTTCGTTTTTGTTCTAGATTTTCTCTCTATAAGTCGATAGACAACCGTGGGGATGCGGAGGTACACACGGTCTTTAGTAGCAACGGATGTCACACCAACATTCCTTCTTTTCCCCGATGACCGTAAGGACGTGGCCGGCGCCGGTACTGACAATATAAAGTTTTGAACCTTCAAAATTGCACATTGAGGATGGAAAGCTACACCCAGGCCCCATCCTTCTGGTTCCCTGTGCAATGTTGACTGTTCTGGTCAGTAACGGAGTAGCAACTACGAATTGTATGGTCATCTCATGCTCATGCTCATGCTAGATTTTCTCTCTATGAGTCGATATCGTCGGTTTCCTGCAATAGGGGCACAACTCAAAAAATGTGAATTTTCAGAATGAGCGTTTGAAAATTGGCAATGTTGAAGCACCTTCTGCATGTTCACTTATTTCTCTCATCATTTGGCAGAAGTAAACGAATTTTGATTATTGTATGATGGAAAAGGACTGACGGACTTTCTGTTTCATGAATTTTCGATTACTATTTTTCATCTACTATTGAAAAAGTTGACTGATTTTGAGTTGTGCCTTTAATGCGGAAAATTTGTGAAAATGAGAAAAACTCGCGTTTCTCAACGAATTTCGGAACGGGTCTTTGTGAGATGAAAGTTTACATAGTTTTTCATCATTTGCCTTCAAAATCTCAAAAATGACAAATTTTGAGTTGTGCCCCTATTGCAGGAAACCGACGATATGCCCATTTTCACTGGTTACTAGTACTCGTTGCCTAAGTGCAGAACATTTAGGGAAGGCGAATTGACATTATCCGCCAACATTTTGGCACGTGGATGAACGTGTTTTTATCCATTAAATCGGCCCCCGGTACTCCTACTTGCGCTGATTCTCCTGGCAGAGCTGCGCTGAACTGCTGTTGCTGCCGCCCGGAACGTTGTTGTTTTGGTTGTTATTTTATTTATTACCCGGGTCCTATCTGTGGACGAGCGCTTCTCGACCGATATTATCCCATCCGGAGTGCCCCCCTGGATTCACTCCCCCTCCTTCTACTAGGTACTGGACCGAAAGAAGATAGGGAAGCCAAGAAGAATTTCAGTTTCACTTCTTTCACTGCACTGCTGACTTCTGACGGCAGTCAGTGTTGTTCTGGTTGGTGTTGTTGTTGTTGTTGGCCCCGTTTGGCGTGGGGCTGCTGGTGGTGCGGTAGTGACGGCGTTGTTCAGTGAAACCGGGGAAGAGATTCCTCCGGTGTCAGTGAGCATGTTACTCCTTCACTTTCCGAAGCGCAGCCTGGCGCAAAACTTTCGGGGTTGTGTTCCACGAGTCGATCACGGCAAAAAAGGTTGCAAGGAGGACAAAGAGGAGTGAAGTGCAGTGCAGCAGCATGGGCGATGCGCTGTAAAATGCACAACATAACAGATATATAATTATGGTTAAATTAGTCTGTATTCACCTTGCCGTAAGCCTGCGACTGATGCGCTTAACCTATATGCATGTGCAGGACAGGTCGGTGCGGACGAGCACATGGGGCAAAGGCAAAACAGAGTGGAAACACTCGACTGAGAGTGAGAAGTTACTACATCGGACGATGGCGTCTACAGGTAAGGGCTGAGTGGAGATGATCCACTTTGAAATTTTAGAGGCTTTACCCATTCTTCAATTTTCTACATAGGGTCTGAGATCATTTGATCAGGGGGGGGGGATAATTTGGGAACTTGCTACGACTATTTATCAGTGCTTAAAGAATCGGTTAGCAGTGGCCCTACCAACGCACAGTGGGAAAAATCGACCCAAAAAACGGATCTTTTAACGCCGCTGGTTTCGGTACGTGAAGTTGACCATTTCTGACGTAAAAAAAATACGAGAAATCGATTGGTGCTAAATTCATTCACCGCACGGCACGGGAAGTGGTCCATTTTGCCCCATTTTGCCCTTTTTTCATACAAGAAGAGAGTCAAAATGTACATTCAAACAACAAGCACGACTGTAGATCGTTGAAAATAGCTGCAGATATAATTAGAGTTCATAGCAATCATAAAAATGCAATAAAGGTCCATTCAAATGCTTATTTTGCCTCATATTCCCCAACAACTGCCGGAAATTCACACTTTTACCTAATTATGAATATATTTTAAATGTTACTGATTTGAAGTTGATTTTTTTGGCATAAACAAAAAGCGATAAATCTATTATCGCCAGAATCATCTTCGGGAGTTGTCCAATTCGCCCCATTTTGCCCTATTTTCATAGAAAGAGATTTCAAATGTATTTATAAGAAACAGATACTGCTAAGGAACGTTAACATTAGTTTTAGGTGCAATTGGCTAACAGTAATTATGCGCATATATGAAAGATCTTTTCCCTATTTTACCCTACATTCCCCAAAACCTGCTAGATGATAACATATTTTGTATGGTTTTGCAATGTCACTGATTGCAAAACATAAATGAGATCATTTTTGATATATGCGAATGCGGTTTATCGATTAATACTAGATTCATTCTCGGAATGGTACAAACAGCTGTCCATTTTACCCCAATTCACCCTGCTTTTTGATGTAATGAATAATAAGCTAATAAATAAATTAATTAAATAAGTATATTAATTTTCCTTATTTTCATTGGTGCTGAAACCGATGTAATCTAAAATACAGTCATATATACGACTTTTTTTTGTAATTTTAGCTTCTCTTGGGGAATTAGGGTAAAATAAGTATTTTATAAAATGTGCCAAAAATATAAACAAAACTGATTAACTGGGCCGTCTTAAAGTACCAATATGTATATATTAAATATGCTACATTTAATAAATTCTGAGCATATTTGCCACATATTAACATAAAGATTAATGCTTATTATGCTCTCAGTTCCCCACCAAAAGCAAGAATTGGAAAAAGCCATATATTATAACTGTCCTTTTGATTACATTGGTTTCAGTACCAGAAGTCGATTGATTCGGATATAAGCAAACACGAGAAATCAATTTATTCATGAGATGGCAAAAAATCAGGGCGAATTGGGGTAAAATGAACAGCTGTTTGTATCCTCCCGTGATTCTGAAGCTAATCGATAAATGTATCAAAAATGACTTCATGTTGCAACGATGATGTAGAGTGATGTTACAAAACAATACTAAAAATGTTATCATCCAGCAGTTTTTGGGGCATGTAGGGTAAAATAGGGAAAAGATCTTTCATATACGAGTATGATTACTGTTAGCTGCCAAATGCACCAAAAACTAATTTTAACGTTCCTTAGCAGTATGTGTTTCTTATAAATACGTTTTAAATCTCCTTTTTCTATGAAAATAGGGCAAAATGGGTCAAATTGAACAACTCCCGAAGATGATTCTGGTAATAATAGATCTAGCGCTTTTTGCTCATGCCAAAAATATCAGCTTCAAATCAGTAACATAAAAATCAATTCATAATTAGGTAAAAGTGTGAATTTCCAGCAATTGTGGGGGCATATGGGGCAAAATAAGCATTTGAAAGGATCTTTAATATATTTTTATGATTGCTATGAATCTCTTATTATACGTGCAGCTATTTTCAACGATCTACAGTCGTGCTTGTTGTTTGAAAGTACATTTTGACTCTCTTCTTGTATAAGCAAAGGCAAAATAGGGCAAAATGGACCAGTTCCCGTGCCGTGCGGTGAATGAATTTAGCACCAATCGATTTCTCGTATTTTTTTACGCCAGAAATGGTCAACTTCACGTACCGAAACCAGCGGCGTTAAAAGATCCGTTTTTTGGGTCGATTTTTCCCACTGTGCAACGGTAGGGCAGCTTGGCGCAGCTACACTTGAAGATTGCTGGAGGAACATCCGATCCGCCATAGGTAGTACCTCAGCTGCGGCACTAGGCTTCGCGACTCCGAACAGAACAGAAACGACTGGTACGACGGTGAATGTGAACAGTTGAAAAACGACGAGAATGCAGCATGGGCGAGAATGCTGCAACACCGTACGAGAGCGAATGAGGCACGTTATAGACAGGCGCGGAACAGACAGAACTCAGTGTTCCGGAAGAAGAAGCGTCAGCAGGAAGAACGAGATTGCGAAACGATGGAAGAGCTGTACCACACCAAGGACACACGGAAGTTCTACGAGAAGCTGTACCACTCGCGCAGAGGCTTTGTGCCACAAGCCTACATATGCCGATACAATCATGGGAATCTTCTCACGAGCGAGCGTGAGGTGGTCGAGAGGTAGCGGCTGAATCACGGTGAGTGCCTCAATGGCGAGGTTGTAAGCACCAAAGGTGGCGTTGTAACAGATCTAGGAGTACGTGTGCAGGACGAAGGATTTCCAGCCCCTAACCGCCAAGAGATTGAGGAGGAGGTTGGCCGGTTGAAAAACAACAAAGCCGCTGGAGCAGATCAACTACCAAGCGAGCTTCTAAAATACGGCGGAGAAACACTGGTGAGAGTATTACACTTCGTCATTACCAAGATTTTTGAGGAGGAAGTATTACCGGAGGAATGGATGGAAGGTATCGTGTGTCCCATCTAGAGAAAGGACAAGTTGGATTGCGGAACTATCGCGACATCACACTACTGAGCGCTGTCTACAAGATATTCTCTCAAATTTTATGCCGCCGTCTATCACCGATTGCAAGAGAGTTCGTGGGACAATGCCAGGCTGGATTCATGGGTGAACGCACTACAACGGATCAGATGTTTGCCATCCGCCAGGTGTTGCAGAACTGCCGCGAATACAACGTGCCCACACATCACTTGTTCATCGATTTCAAATCGGCGTATGATACAATCGATCGAGAACAGCTATGTCAGATTATGCACGAATACAAATTCCTGGATAAGCTGATACGATTGATCAAGGCAACGATGGATCGAGCGATGTGCGTAGTTCGAGTATCAGGGACACTCTCGAGTCCCTTCAAATCTTGCAGAGGGTTACGGCAAGGTAATGGCCTTTCGAGCTTGTTGTTTAACATCGCCTTAAAAGATGTAATAAGGAGAGCGGAGATAAACACGAGTGGGAAGATTTTCATGAAGTTCGTTCAGCTGCTAGGTTTCGCTGATGATATTAAATTTGAGACGATGGCGGAAACGTATATCGGGACTGAGGATCGAAGCCAGGCGAATCGGATTAGTCATTAATGTGTCGAAGGCAAAGCACATAATGGCAAAGGGCTCCAGGGAAGAATCACCGCGCCCGCCACCCGGAATTTCCATCGACGGTGATGAAATCAAGGCGGTTGAAGAATTCGTGTACTTGGGCTCACTGGTGACCGCCGACAATGACACCAGCAGAGAGTTCAGAGACGGCCTGTGGCAAGAAATCGAGCTTACTTTGGACTCCACAAAACTCTACGATCGAGCAAAGTTCGCCGTCACACGAAGTTAACTATCTACAAAACGCTGATTTGACCGGTTGTCTTCTTTGGGCACGAAGCACCGACCCTACGTGCAGAGGATCCACACGCCTTTGGAGTTTTCGAACGGGAGGTGTTGCGTACCATCTACGGCGGAGTACAGATGGAAGACGGGACTTGGCGAAGGCGAATGAACCACGAGCTGCATCAGCTGCTGAGAGAACCAACCATCGTCCATGCAGAGAAAACCGGGAGACTACGGTGGTCGGGTCACGTCATCAGGATGTCGGATAGCAACCCGACTAAAATGGTTCTCAAGAGTCATCCGACCGGTACAAGAAGACGTGGTGCGCAGCGAGTTAGGTGGGTCGATCAAGTGGAGGAAGATCGGCGGACTCTTCGCAGAATGCGGAACTGTAGGCACACAGCCATGGCTCGAGTAGACAGGAGACGACTCCTACGTACAGCAGAGGACACTTAGGCCTTAGTCTGACCGCAACATCAACATATTATAATTCGGATAAGGTTACCACCTGCACGTAGAGAAAGCTGTCCGCTGAATGTGAGATGCGGTATCTGAAGTTTCATCGGACTGAACGTACAACAGAAGCGAAAGAAGCGTATCATGACGATCGACCAGAGAGCATTCTGGAGCGTTTTGGAATGGAGAACTGCAAGGCTTTGGAAATCTGAGATTGGAAAAAAGGCAGGACCCAAGAAATTCACGGACAAACGTTATCGAGAATTGATACGCTGTCTTATTTAGCTGATGATCTCATCATCATGCTGAAGATGATGCAGAGAAGGTTGCTGGTTGCACAACTTGTGGGCGTGATATGATAGATGGAAACAGTGCTGTTAAGTTGGAAGGAAGATAACCGGCCTGTTCAGCTTATGTTCTAGTAGTAGATAGAAAGATATAAAGTTGGGGCAAGGATGGGCCACGGATTAAACCCGTGACCTTCTGTATACGAATCATCAGAAACGGTATCCACTAGACCATCAAGCACGTCGAGAATTCGTTGGATTTTTAAAATTTCAATATAGTACCGGTTAAGGCAAACATTTGAAGAAAATAATACTTTATTTATATATTCATTCTTATTATTCTTAAATATGTTGCGAGTATAATCCAACACAGTGAAATTATGTACTTGACAATCCACCACATCACGTGGATCTACCCGATGCCAGAAAACTATAATCTCATTCATCATGCACGTTGTGCGGCAAGTGCTCTATGCCCACATGATTGGCTATTGATCGGCATCGTTGAGGCGGCGGTGGAGGACGCCTGTTAACCTCATTCAAGAAGAGACCCTTCCTTCCGCTTCAACGCGCGCCTGTCCGATGAAAGTTGTGGTTGGTAGGGAGTGGGCAGAAAGCCATCCAAAAATGCCACGTCACGACGGAATCGGTCGGCCGGCCGACTTTGGCACTAGCGTGCACAGGGGGGGGCAAGGGGGGGCACTTGCCCCCCCTTCTATAAAAAAAATCTATGCACCATTTTTGCAATTCTCGCACCTTGGATCTTACCACGCAATGTTGAGAATCACTGAGCTATGGTGCACAATTGACACATACAATTTCTTAGTATCGCATGCACAACCATGATGTTCTCAGAATCATCTAGGCTAAACTCACGCACCATCTTCTAACTAATCAGTGATGTCAGCACCACTTTTGAAAAACATGCACCATTTTGGCATTTCGTATTCCAAAACTGTATTCCATGTACGTGAACCATGGTGACTTCGGCACCACGTTGAATTCTAAGTACCATTTTTGCAATTCGTGCACCTAGCCATACAAAACAACGAGTATCACTGAATAACAGTGGCGACTAATACAGCACACTAACATCATACACCTTCTTCAAAGCTTTCAATGCACCATCATGATGTCCACAGAATGATCTAGGTATCCACGTATTATGATGATCGCATGAAATGTCTTTTTATCCATTAAGTATCTAATACCTCATACTGATATGCACCGGCATAAAATTTCATGCACCATCATAGCTCTTCAAACACCATTTCAGCGTTTGTCATATCACTGAGCCGTGAGCATCACTTAAAATACATTTTTTTTGTATGATATGCACCATTTTTGCAATTCGTGCACCTAACCATAAGCTTTGAAAAACGGTGACAACTAATGCATCATCTAGTATCATGCACCTTCTTCAAAGCTTTCCAACCACCATTTTGGCATTCACTATATCATCTTGGCATTTTATGCACCATTATCAGTTGTGCTGAAGCCTTTGCTGCATTCGGACGTGCTTCCGTTAAGCACCGCGCGCGTTGAATTATCGATTCTATTATCGTGTTGTTTGGATGGCATCTGTTTTGCCTCGTTATTATTGTAACAATGGTTGTTACTCTTCGCCAAAACACCTTCAAAATAGATCTTCGAAACTTTGAAAAGCGTCCGAGTTTTGAAGATGTACATGATTTCATCTTTCGAAGCCTTGCGCTCCGACCGACACAAGTTCAACGTTTGCAAATGAACCACGTTCAGTGTTGTGTGCATGTGAAATGCAATGATCTGGAGACTGCTCTAAAGGTGGTAGAGCAGCATAACGACCGTCACGAGCTTGAGGTAGCTGGTAAGCGGTACAAAGTTCGTTTGTCAATGGACGACGATAGAATCGAGATAAAGGTTCACGACCTGTCGGAGAATGTCTCAAATGCAGACATTGCTACATTCTTCCAACAATATGGTCAAGTCCATACTGTGAACGAAGCGGTATGGGGTAAGCACTTCGCTGGCAGAGGCATTCCTTCCGGAGTGCGAATTGTGCAAATGGTTCTAAAAAACCACCTGAAATCCTACGTCACAATAAAGGGTGAACAAACGTATATTTCGTATTTATCCCAGCCGGCAACGTGTCGGCATTGTACCCAGCTGGTACACACTGGCAAATCATGCACTGCCAACAAAAAAGCTTGGCACAAGCAGCGTCCAACAAGATCACATCAACCAACTTGGCCAATCCAACCGTTTCCATCACCCCCTCCGTTGTAACATCCAAGGTTGTAAAGAAGAAAGGCACTGATGAGCTCCAAAATTTGCAACAAAGGCTTCCACAACAACAGTCTAAGCGAGTAGTATCCCGGGTCGATGATAGATCACCACCACCGTCGAATGAGAGATCGCCACCACGGAAGAAAAAAGACAATAAAGCAGAGCCGGCTGTGAAATCCGTTGTGCAGAATGAGAATGAGAATTCTACCGATGACGACGATATGGATACCACTGAAATACCCGAAGAACCGGACTTCGATGAAGATGCAGACAAGTGGTTCGCATGGATGCAGAAGTATTACAAACGTGTTAAAAATAAAAGTAGAATTGAATTGTAGTTTTAGTTTATATAAAATATGTATGCTTGGTCGACCTGAATGACTCACTTGAGTTAAAAGGTCGTTAATAAAACAAACAAACAAACCATTATGATGTGGTTCAATAGTGAGTTTGATGCACCATTTTGGCATTTCGCATACAAAATAGCATTCCTTGTACCTGGACTATGTTGATCTCTGTGCCGCATTGAATTTCCTGCACCATTTTTGCAATTCGTGCACCTACATATGGAATATGTTGAGTATAACTGAATCATGGTAAAACTAATGCACCATACAGACATCATGTAGCTCCTTTGCATTCCATGTACCACCATGATGATCAAATTAATATCTAAGCACCATCTCACGCGTCATTTAATTCACATTTGAATTTCATAAGCTCGATTTTGCCATATCGTACACCCAATTGTATTCCATGTACCTGATCCATGCACCCCTGATACATACAATTTCTTAGTATCTCATGCACCACCATGATGTTCTCATAATCATTTTTAGGCTAATTTCACGCACCATATTTTAACTAATCAGTGAAGTCAGCACCATATTCGAATAACATGTAGCATTTTGGCATTTCGTATTCCAAAACTGTAATCCATGTACGTGAACCACGGTGATTTCGGCACCACATTGAATTCCAAGCACCATTTTTGCAATTCGTGCACCTAGCCATACACAATGTCGAGTGTCGCTAAATAACGGTGACAACTAATACAGCACACTAACATCATGTACCTTCTTCAAAGCGTCCACGGAATGATCTAGGTATCCACGCATTATGCTAATCTCATGCACTATTGCATCTTTTAATCAACTAGGAATCTAATGCATCATACTGATATGCACCATCATTCAATTTCATGCACCATCAAAGCTTTCCAAGCACCATTTCAGCGTTTATTATATCATCTAGGCATCTGATGCACCATTATGTTGTGAGGATCACATAAAAAACTTTTATTTTGAATTCTATGCACCATTTTTGCAATTCGTGCACCTAACCATGCAACATGTTGATAATCTTTGAATAACGGTAACAACTAATGCAGCTCACAAGCATCATACGCCTTCTTCCAAGCCTTCCATGCACCATTTTGGCATTCATTATACCATCTAGGTATCTTATGCACCATTATGATGTGGTTTACATTTGAATTTGATGCACCATTTTGGCATTTCACATACAAAATAGTATTCCACGTACCTGGAACATGTTGATTTCTGTGCCACATTGAGTTTCCTGCACCTTTGCACGAATTGCAAGTGCACCTTTATATGAAACATGACGAGTATAACAGAATCATGGTGAAGCTAATGCACCATACAAACATCATGCACCACCATGATGTTCACAGAGTCATCTAGGCAACATCTCACGCACCATCTTTGAATCAAATATGTGTCTAATTGCGAAATTATGCAACATCGTTAAATTTCATTCATTACTAAAGCTTTTAATGCGTAATCGTGGCGTTCACTATATCATCTAAGCATCTATTGCACCATTATTATTGTATGAAGTTTCGTACATCGAAATATCATTTCTTGTACGATGTCAACTCTAATGCATCATACTGACATCAAGCACCATCTTTGAATGACATGCTCCATATTAGCATTCAATGCACCATACCAATGAACTCAGTGTTATCAGAAGATCCTATACACCACGGTGACATTATGCACCTTTATTGCCTCACGCAATTTGATTTTTATGCAGCACCAACATTTTTATGTTTACACCATCTCCAAATCTCATGTTTTACCTTAGCATTCTTTAAATCAAAATGCAATTACTTGCCACGCATGCATACTCACATCACAAACCTCATTAAAATTCTATACACCTTCTTGGTGTTCATTGTATCATCCACAATTGAATTTTATATACCATTTTGTGATTCGCGCATCAAAATAGCATTCCGTGGATCATTTTGAGAATCACTTTACCAGCTCGAGAAATATCTGGAGTAATCCGTGGAGGCATTCTAGGAGAAATCCCTGGAGAAATTTCAGGGGGAATCCTTGAAGGACTTTCTAGAGGAATCCCAGAAGGCATTACTAAAGAAGTGCTTGAAAGAATTCTTGAAAGAAGCTCTTAAAAACTGGAAGAGGAGTCTAGAAATTCCTGTAGAATTTGCAGGAGGAACTACTAAAGGAATTGCTGGAAACATTATTGAAGGAATTCCCTAGAGGCATTCTTAAAGGAATCCTTGAAGAATTTGCTGGGGGAATCCGTAGAGGAATTCGTGAAAGAATTCATAGAGGAATTTGTGGAGAAATATTTCGAAAAACTCCTGGATAAATTTCTTGAAAAGTTCCAGCAGGGGTCATTGACGAACCCCTGGAGAATTTCCTGGAGTAAACTCCGAAGGCATTCCTGGAAGAAACCCTGGAGGAATTCCTGGAAGAATTTCTGGAGGAATCTCTGAAGGCATTCCTGGAGGAATCCTTGGAAGAATGCCTGGAGGTTTCCTTGTAAGAATTCCTGGTGGAACTTCTGGAAGAATGTCCGGAGGAATTTCTGCAGGAATCCCTGAGGAAATTTCTGGAGGGACATTTGGAGGAGTTTCTAGAAGAATTCCTGGAAGAAGCTATGAGAAATTCCTGGAGAAATCCCTGATGTAATCCCTGGAGGAATTCCTGAAGGACTCCGAGAAGGAATTACATGATGAAACACTGGAGGGGTAACAGAAGGAATCCATGAAATAATTCATGGAGAAATTCCAGGAAAAGTTGCTGGAGGAATTCCTGAAGAATTTTTTGGAAAATTCCTGCATGAATTTGTTGAAGAATTACTCGAGAAATTCTATGACGAACCCTTGCAGAAATTACTGGAGAAATCTCTGGAGGAATTTGTGGAGCAATTTCTGGAGGAATTCCTGAAGGAATTTTTGGAAGAATCCGTGAAAAAAATCTTGGAGGAATTTCTGGAGGCATTCTTTCGAGAATTATTGGAAGAATTTCTGGAGGATTTTCAGGAGGAATACTTGGCTGAATCCCTGGAGACATTCATAGAAGAAATCCTAGAGAAAGCTTTGGAAAATTCCTGGAGAAATCCCTGTTGAAATCCTAGGAGGAATTCCTGAAGGAATCCGTAAAGGAATTCAAGGATGAATCCCTGCAGAATTACTAGAGAAACTTCTGGAAGAATCCCTAGAGGTTTTTATTGAGAAATTCCTAAAAAAAATGTAGGAATTCCTGGAAGAATTTCTGGAGGATTCCCTGAAGGAATTCTATGAAAAAAATCTGGAAAAATATTTGCGGCTTCCTGGAATGATTAAACGAACTCCTCGAGCAAAAGAATTCCTAGAGGGATTTTTGAGGAATTCCTGAAGAAATTCTTGAAGAAATTCCTGGCGAAATCCATGGAGGAATACCTGAAGAAATTTTTCGAGGAATTCCTGGAACAGTTCCAGGAGAGGTTTTTTTTCTGGAGAAATTCATGGATTAATTCTAGAGGAATTCTTGGAGGAATTCATGAAGAATTTTTTAGATGATTTTCTGGAGCAATTAATAGAGAAATTTTTATAGTTGTTCCAGGAGAAATTTCTGGAGATTCCTTAAAAAATTCCAGAAAAAAAGTACTGAAAAAATGTCTGTAGAAATCGCTGGAGAAATTTCTCGAGGAATTCTTGCAGAAATTCCTGGAGGAATCTCTGTAGAAATTCAAGATGAAATTAGTGAAGAAATTTTTGAAGGTATGCATGGAGGAATTCCTGGAGGAATTCCTGAAAGAATTCTTTGAGGTATTTTTTGCGAAACATTCCTGGAGGAATTCCTGGAGAAATTCCTGGATGATTTTCTTCAGGAATCTCTGGAGAAATTTCTGGAAGAATCCATGTTTGCATTCCGGGAGGTATTTCTGGATAAATTCCTCCAGAATTTTTTGGAGGAATTCATTTATGATTTCTTAGAGGAATAACTAGAGAAATTCCTGGATGAATTCTTTACGGCATTTCTGGACAAATAATTAAAGCTTCCTGGAGGAATGTCTGGAGGAACTCCTCGAGGAATTATTAAAGGATTTTTTTAAGCAATTTCTGAAGAAACTCATGGATGAATTCCCGAAGAAATTTCGGAGGAATCCATGGAGAAATCTCTGGATAAACTCCTAGAGAAATTCCCGGAAAAGATCCGGGAAAAATTCTTTTAGGGTTTTCTGGAGGAATTAGTCGAGGAATTTCTGGAAGAATCCCTGGAGACAATATTGGAGGAATTCTGGCAGAAATTCTTAGAGATTTTTCTGTAGGAATCCCGGCAGCAATCCCTGGAGGTATTTCATGGGGATTCCATGGAAGTATCCCTGGAGGTATTCCTAGAAGACTTCTGGGAGAAATTGATTGAGGATTATGTGGAGGATTCCGTGAAGGATTTCCTGGAAAATGCCTTGAGGGGATGAACCAGTCTCGGGCTGAATTTCCCCATAATAAAAAGTCAATAATAATAAATGCCTTGAGAAATTTGTGGTGGAATCCATGGAGGGAGGAATTTCTGAAGGAATTCCGGAAAAAAATCCTGGAGAAATTCCTGGAGGAATCCATGGGGGTATCCCACAAAATTCTTGGTAGGGTTCCGGGAGACATTCCTTTTAGATTGTGTGGAGGAATTCTGACAGAAATTCCTAGAGGATTTTCTGGAGTAATTCCTGGAGGTATTTCTGGATGAATTTTTGAAGAAATTCATGAATAAATCGTTGAAGGAATGAAACCCTGAAGAAGTCCTTGAGAATTTCCTGTAGAATTTCCTAGAGGAATCCATGGATGAATTGCTCGAGAAATTCCGGGAGGAAATCCTGGAAGAGTTCCGGTAGAAATTCCTTTAGGATTTTCTGGAGGAATCTGTAGAGCAATTCCTTGAAGAATCCCTGGAGGAAATATTTAAGAAATTCTGGCAGACATTCCTGGAGAAATCATTTGGGGAAACTCCTAGAAAAAATTCTGGAGGAATGTAATGAGAAATCCCTGTAGTTTTGGTGAAAATTCCCAGAGGATTTTTAAGAGGAATCCCTGGAGGAGTTCCTGGTAGTATTTCTGGCGCTCTTCCTTAAGAAATTTCTGAAAGAATTCCCGGAGGATTTATTGCGGAATTTCTAAAGAAATTCATGGATGAATCCTCGGAGGAATCCCTGAAGAAATGCCTCGAGAATTTCCTGGAAGAATCCATGGGGAATTTTTCAAAGAATTCTAGGAGGAGTTCCTGAAAGAGTTCCGTTAAAAAATCATCTAGGATTATCTGGAGGAATGCGAGGATCAATTCTTAGAGAAATCCCTAGAAGAAATATTGTAGGAATTCTGACAGTCATTCCTAAAAGAAAATTTTAGGAGGAATCTCTGGAGGAATTATTGGAGTATTTACCAGAGGAATTATTTGAGGAATTTCTGGTGAAATATATGAGGCTTCCTGGAAAATTAATGGAGGAATGTCTGAAGGAACTTCTCGAGGAATTTCTGAAGGAATATCTGGAGAAATTTCTGAAGACATTTATTATTACATCCCCGTAGGAATTCCTGAAGAAATTTCAGGAAAAAAAGCATGGAGAAATTCCTAGGGGATTCTGTGGAGGATTCCCTGGTGGAATTTCTGGCGGAATCATTCGAGGAACTCCTGGAGGAATTCCTGGAAGAGTTTCGGGTGAAATTACTTTAGGATTTTCTGTTGGAGTTCATGGATGAATTTCGGGGAGAAATCCCTGGAGGCATCTCGGAGGAATTTCTGGAGGAATGTCTGAAGGAACTACTCGAGCAAATTGTGAAGGAATACCTGGAGGATTTTTTTGAGGAATTTCTGAAGAAATTTATGAATGAATTCCTACAGGAATTCTTGGATAAATTGCTGGAAAAAATCCTGAAGAAATACCTGAAGGAATCCGTGGAGGATTTCCTGGACAAATTTCTTGCGGAGTTTCTCGAGAAATTCTTGGAAGGGTTCCGGGAGACATTCTTGGGGAACTCAGGCAGAAATTCCTAGAGGAATTGCTGGAGGAATTTTAGGAATTTCTGGAGGATTTTTAGTGGAATTTCTGAAGAAATCAATGGAGAGATCCCTGGAGGAATTCCTGATGAAATTGTTTGAGAATTTCCTGGAGGAATCCATGGAAGAATTCTTGGAGAAATTTCTTGAGGAATACCTGGAAGAATTCCGTGAGAAATTCCTTTAGCATTTTATGGAGGCATCCGTGGAGGAAATATTGGGGGAATTCTGACAGACAGACATTCAGGATTTTTCCTAGAAAATGTCAGGAGGGATCTCTGGAGGAATTTTAGGAGTATTTACTGGAGGAATTCCTGGAGGATTTATTTGAGGAATTTCTGGAGAAATATATGAGTCTTCCTGTCTGAAAGAACTCCTCCAGGAATTTCTGAAGGTATTCCTGAAGGAATTTCTGGAAGAAGTTTCTGAGGAATTTCTGAAGAAATTCAGTAATGAATCCCTGGAGAAATTCCTGAAGAAATTTCTGGAAAAAATCCTAAAGAAATTCCTGGAGGATTCCCTGGAGGTATTCCTGGAAGAGTTCTGGAAGAAATTCCTTTAGGATTTTCTGCAGGATACCGTGGAGGAATTCCTGAAAGAAATCACTAGTTGCATATTGGAGGAATTTCTAAAGAAATGTCTGAAGGAACCCCTCGAGGAATTTCTAAAGTAATATCTGGAGGAATTTCTGAAGAAATTCATTATTGAATCCCTGGAGGAATTCCTGAAAAAAAAATCCTGGAGAAATTACTGGAGGAATCTGTGGAGGAGTTCCTGTAGAGATTCCTCGCAAAATTTTTGGAAGAGTTCCGGGAGACATTCTTTTAGGATTCTCTGGAGAAATTCTGGCAGAAATTCCTAGAGGATTTTCTGGAGAAATCCCTGGAGGAATTTCATGAGGAATTCTTGGGGGATTTTTTTGGGAGGAATTCCTGTAGGAATTTCTGGCGTTATTTTTCGAGAAATTTCTGAAGGAATTTCTAGAGGAATTTGTTGAGGAATTCAAGAAGGATTTTTTGAAATAATTCATGGATTCAGGAATTCCTGAAGAAAATCGTTGAGAATTTGCTGGATAATTTTCTGAAGGAACTCCTGTAGGAATTTCTCGAGGAATTCCAGGAAGATATACTGCAGAAATTCCTTTAGAATTTTCTGGGGAATTCCGTGAAGCAATTCCTAGAGGAATCCCTGGAGGAAATATTGGGGGAATTCTGGCAGACATTCCTAGAGGATTTTTCCTGAAAAAAATTTCAGGAGGAATTCCTGGAGGTAATTTTGGAAGAGTATTTGCTGGAGGAATTCTTGGAGGAATTATTTGAGGAATTCCTGGAGAAATATTTGAGACATCCTGGAGGAATTTCTGAAGGAATTATTGGAAGATTTTTTTGGGGGAATTCCTGGAGGAATCATGCACGAATCTTTGAAGAAATCCTCTGTAGATTGCAACAAGGATTCCGATCAAGATGTTCTATCTAGGAATTCTGACATTCTCCAATTCTAGCATCACTAATTGTCCAGGATCAAAATTCTTTCACAACAACAATATTTTGTTTTTCTATAATTGATAATTTTCTCGATATTCTCCATTGTATTTGATCTTATATATATAAAAATGCAGTGGCATACGTGGGACCGCGCATAACTTGCGAACGGAAGGTCCGATTATGGTCGTCTTAGTTTTGTTATATTAGTTTTCACCGAAGGATGGTTTATGAGGCAAAAAACATGGAAAAATTTAAAGTTTTTGAAAATCGATCTTCCATACATTTTGACCGGGGTCTTGGCTAGAAACTTGAAACGTCAAAAAACGCAGTAAGACAAAGTTTGCCGGGTACAGCTAGTACGTTTATAAAATTTTATAAAAGCCGAGATAATGCCTTCATATTAAAGTTTCGTAATGCCTTGAAATTATCACCATCCAAAGCCTTCTCCAGAATCCCAATATGAAGTACTTGGCGATGTTAGCACCACAACATGTTGAAACCCCTACTTGGGAATTCATATTGGGTGTAACACCATAATTCTATTTTGCACCATGATCATACATATATTGCACCATTATTATGGTGCCCCCCCTAAGCAAGAACCCTGCGCACGCTAGTGGACTTTGGTGGAGCGTGCCAGCATGATACGTCACATTTTTTCCCGCTGCACCCAGCGATGCACCTCCAATAACGGGACCCATACTCACTCTGCCGACTCTCACCAAGAGAATGAAAAAAAGCGGGTCACACAGAGGTTCACCGTGTGTTAACATGCGTGTGGTTCACAGAGGTCCCTATCATTGCCCGGGCATCGCTTCTTTTTTCTAATTACTAAAATTACCGCAGCGTAATCGAGAACCCTTACGCTGGAACAAACGCCACTTGGACGTGGATAACAACAGGCGACGAAGACAGACGTAAACAGAAAAGTATCGGATGTCCTGGCTGACGACGACAAGACCGCGAACTTGTACCTACCCATCTCTCGCTCACTGTGCAGGCTCGCATCAACCGCCAGAACAAAAGCCCGACGAGACAAGGTTTTCTAAATAAATTGTAAACGGATACTTTTTTCCTGTCCGGCCGCCGCACAGTGTGTGGACCCTCGAATTTCCGTGAAACATTACACGGTCCGACAATTTTTTTGCCCAGCTCTAAATTTCACCTTTTCTGATTGCTCCCGACTAGAAACTCATAAATCCGAAGTTTTGACCCTCCCCCTCCTGGGAGAGGGGAGGGGCATGGATTTGAAATTTTGAAAAATCGAAAAATTTCGATGTTTTTCGATCGCCATTTCAGCTAAATGCACGACATCAAAAAAGGAAAAGGTTGACCACGGAGCTTTAGGGTTTGTGCAACTACCAACAAAATTTCACGAAGATCCATCAAGTCATTCTCGAGAAACGATGTTTTTACGAAATGATGTTTTAAAGATTTCTTATATTGCACGCAAAGAATCCAACTACTATATGGCACAATTGTTGATTTAACCATGTCGTTTAGCATCATGGTGTCTTCGAGGAAGTTTTTCACTACAATAACGTGCTTCTTTTAACCTGTGGGTAAAAATGATCAATCCCCCTAAAAGTGAGATAGAAAATTTACTTTTTGAATTTTTCAAGATACAAGGTTGATGTCTTCACAAGAGTTGTAGAAAATGCTGTTCTGAATAACATTGTCGAAGACGCCAAATTCGTAACTCCGTTAGTTTTCAAGATACGTTACGTTTTTATTACCGGCGGTCTCTTGAAAGTGTTTTTTCCTCAATAACTTCTTTCACTTTTGATTCCACAATTCTATTCTCACAGTCTCCAATAGGTCAATCATTTTGACTTTCTAAAGGAGACAATTACTTGTACTTTCGCATTTGTATGAGGTAATTTGCTTACAATTGCCTATAAAGTAGTGCGGGGCAAAAGTTCGCACCTAACAGTCTCCACAAAATAACTATTAAGCGGAAAGACAATAATTTAGTTTTTCATTGCTTAACGATTCCCTATCATGTAACCTTCAAAAAATAGCACTAGATTTTATCGAGGTCTTTCTGTAGCTCTAGTAATAAAACTTTTAATGCAAGTACTTCAATGCGAACATTTGGCACATACTTGGGGAAAAAGTTCGCACATAGTTTAATGGTACAAAGTCCATTTATTTCAAGTTATTTCATGTTTATATTTTCACTATAGCAACGGAATGTGTTTTTTTATTTGGATCTCAACATCATTATTCGTCTTTTTAAATCGACTTAAACGTGATTTGGTTGAAAATACTTTTTAATTCGTGATTTTATGAATTTCTCTTTTTTCTATTTTTTTTAACATCCGTACACTACTATATTTTTGCTTTAAGCCAATTTAAGTTCTCATTGTTTGAGTCAAAAATATTCTGAGATTTTGTGATTACTGTTGAAATGTTTTGGTTTTTAAATATTCTTCAGGAAAATTTCATTTTTCGTATAACTTTTGGAAAAATAATGCTAGTGTTCAATTCCGCAAAACTATTTTACAATGATAGAATGGTTAGGGAAAATTTTGTAACATGTAAATAATCGTTATTTAATACAAAAGAAACAATTACATCTCCCAAGAAACAATGCTAGCTGAATAACAGTTTCTTAAGCCAAAGTTCACTTAAAAGTGGTTTGTAGAGCAAAAATGTTTGTTGGGCTGAGAGGTCGTGAAAACATAAATTTTTAGATGATAAAAAAAGAAATACGCTTTAGAAGACATTATAAGTTATTTTCAGATATGCTAAACAATCCTACCCGAGCAAAGTCCAACAACAAAATTACAGCAAATCGAAAACATGATTTGTATTCAGCAACAAATTGATATCACATTTTGATATCATTATATCTTTACTTAATTTGATTTCAAATTTTGCTTTCGGTTTGCTGTCATTTTGAATTGATGTAAATATTTAGTGTTACGATAGTATTTAAATATTTCAGTAAATTATGTGAAGTTATTCTAGGGATATATCATTAGTGCAATTGTATTATTGCATTTAGGATTTGATATCAAACGAAAAACTCTACATTTGTCGATTTTTCATTTTTCTAGCGCTGATAACAAAAACAGTTATCAATTTGCTATCATCGATAGCAGGAATGGTTTTCAATTTGCTGTCACAGGAACATTTTTCTGCTCTCATTTTTGATGTTTTAACCGTTAAAACGACCAACACGACAACAACCTGAGTTATCAAAATTTGCAATATCACAACATCAAAATTAGTTTTCAATTTGCTATCAGACTTTGCTCGGGTAGCCATTAGCTATAAAGTTCAAAAATGTTCCCTAACCAAAGGGTTAAAATTAATAACTGTTATGTCAACATAAAAATAAAATATATCCTATATTTTCCAAAGAACGACAAACCCATTAAATATAACGTCCACGTGGTTTCCTATGAAATGGCTGAATTTCAAAAAAATATGAACTTTTGCACAAGTTCACTTATTTGGCGTTTGGGCGGTGCCATGTTTACACAGAATGTACTTGTTTTCATGGCCACCTAGATAACACGGCTCCGCACAAAAGTCAATCGATTGAACACGTGGCATTAATCCACATTCTTCTTCTTTTTTTACCATGGAACATTGAACCACTACACCATGGTCCAGTGCCGTATCTATAGCTTAACTAAAAGCTTTACATCTAAACTATTAGATTTAGCTATGTTGTCAATATTATGTAAAATAAGAGAGTTTTTAATAATCCAATTTAAGAAAGTTATCCTTGGGTTTCTTCTAAAAATGGCTTTTTTCTTTTTGGCACTTCTTATCTTATGATGGTTCAAGTTGATTTTCAATTTATTAGCATTGTTCAAAATTTCTAATTTTCATTTTTTAATGACGAAGAAACTAAAAAATGATTTTTTTTGTTTAAGGTGATTAAGTAAATTTTGAAAATATGGTATTTTCATATTTTTTTTTATTATAGAGGTTTTAAACCTAGGTTCATTCGCCTCTTATTTTCATATAAAAACGGCCATAATTACGAAAAAATAAAAGGATACGAGATTTTAGTCTTAAACACAAATGTATGATATTACAAGTAAAAAAAAGTATTCAGAGATTTGTGGACATTCATTGCTTTATATAAAAAAATAACAAGTTGATAATTTGATCTTAAGAAAAACTTAGACCTCCAATATTAAAAAAGCATTAAAAATTTGAAGAAACTTCTACATTCTTGCATAAATCAAAAACTTGATCAAAAACTTATAATTTGGCCGTCGCGTATAGTGGTGAGCATGGTTGGTTACCTCTCACCTCAGTCGGTGAGACAAAAATTTCTTATCACGTCTTACTTTGGAAGGAATGTCTAGCAGTTCGTCCCGGCCCATGTGTCAATGGGTATGATATGTAGGGTATTATGTTTAGAATATCTCTTTTCCCGCACCTCCTCGCTTTGATATTTGGTCAAGCACTCTAGTATATATTTACGTTTTTTTAGATTAATCATCAAAAAAATTGAATGAAGTCGAAAAAGCTAGCCAGGATCATGTTGGCCACACTAGGGCTATTACCCAGTCAACCAGTCATCGTATAAGATGTTGTATACGATGTTAAAATGGAGGCGATATGCGTACATTTTACATGTGCCTAAATGGAGACATGCACGCATATGGCCTCCACTTTATCACCTTATACGATGACTGGTTGTCTGGGTAACAACTATTATATTATAGTATTTGGAAGTATTCATTAAATACATTGTATACAAAAACTGAAAACCAAGCCGTATTCCTGTATGCTATAAATAGAAATAAACACATTTCGTGGCTATAGTGAGAGGATAAACATGAATTAACTTGGAACTTTGTACCATTAAACTATCTTTTATCATGTGCGAACTTTTTCCCCAAGTATGTGCCAAATGTTCGCATTGAAGTACTTGCATTAAAAGTTTTATTACTAGAGCTACAGAAAGACCTCGATAAAATCTAGTGCTATTTTTTGAAGGTTACATGATAGGGAATCGTTAAGCAATGAAAAACTAAATTATTGTCTTTCCGCTTAATAGTTATTTTGTGGAGACTGTTAGGTGCGAACTTTTGCCCCGCACTACTTTATAGGCAATTGTAAGCAAATTACCTCATACAAATGCGAAAGTACAAGTAATTGTCTCCTTTAGAAAGTCAAAATGATTGACCTATTGGAGACTGTGAGAATAGAATTGTGGAATCAAAAGTGAAAGAAGTTATTGAGGAAAAAACACTTTCAAGAGACCGCCGGTAATAAAAACGTAACGTATCTTGAAAACTAACGGAGTTACGAATTTGGCGTCTTCGACAATGTTATTCAGAACAGCATTTTCTACAACTCTTGTGAAGACATCAACCTTGTATCTTGAAAAATTCAAAAAGTAAATTTTCTATCTCACTTTTAGGGGGATTGATCATTTTTACCCACAGGTTAAAAGAAGCACGTTATTGTAGTGAAAAACTTCCTCGAAGACACCATGATGCTAAACGACATGGTTAAATCAACAATTGTGCCATATAGTAGTTGGATTCTTTGCGTGCAATATAAGAAATCTTTAAAACATCATTTCGTAAAAACATCGTTTCTCGAGAATGACTTGATGGATCTTCGTGAAATTTTGTTGGTAGTTGCACAAACCCTAAAGCTCCGTGGTCAACCTTTTCCTTTTTTGATGTCGTGCATTTAGCTGAAATGGCGATCGAAAAACATCGAAATTTTTCGATTTTTCAAAATTTCAAATCCATGCCCCTCCCCTCTCCCAGGAGGGGGAGGGTCAAAACTTCGGATTTATGAGTTTCTAGTCGGGAGCAATCAGAAAAGGTGAAATTTAGAGCTGGGCAGAACAAAAGTTGATTTTTTGTCGGACCGTGTTATTAGCTCGCATTAATGACCTCGCCGCGTCGCTTGGGAACATCTTCGCGTTCGTATCTTGTCTCTGCGCTCGGTCCCGGTCAAGGGATATTTTTCTGGATAATATTTTCGAGGTTCTCTTCGGCAAGTTCCTAGGACTCCGAGGCTTTAATATAGCATGACGCGTACGACGGAGACGCTACACAGAGCGAGCGAAAGAATTATGACGGAAATAAATCTCCCTGGCGCGTCATCGTCGGATGACGAGGAAGACGAGAGGACTCAACGTGTAGCCTGCCAGCAAGCAAGCATATAGATTACCTGCCAAAATGTGACCTTTTCTGTCTCCTGGAAGTAGGATGCGCGAGCGGTGTGGCATCCGACCACTACCGACTGACTAGGTGCAGCAGTGTAAGCGCATTAAGAGCCTCTGTCCGGCCCGGACCCGACGGAGTCCCGTCGTCGACGGGACGGAAAACAATACAAGGTTATGCAAAAATGTTATTCCATGTTTTCCCATAACGTTATTGCCAAAATCGAAGGGCCCAGAAGGGACCCCGGTGGCGCAGGGGAAATATTTTGCATGACTGATTTCGGGTTTTTCGCATTAAATATGTAAAGGCTCGGTGGCCGACCGAATAGATCCATATGGGCGCCGGCCACCGAGTACCACACCGACAGGGAAACGTGTGAAGCGAGGCTAATTAGATACATTCCTGGTTGCTGGGCTCGTCTCGCCGCGCGCTCTCTCGTTTCCGAATTCTGCATACTCATCGCCCGGTGCACGGTGATTTGGCCGATTTACGGTGGAAACCAAGGTGGAAACTGTTGCATCTTATTGCGTGTGCGGTTCCTCCGTCGTCATCATCGCCCTTTTGTTCGATGGAGGGTAAGGATCTTTTCTTTTGCCACCCAACCAGTAACAGCAGCAACAGTGATGAGAGGAATACGCGCCAGCAGAAGCAGATGTACATCTCGGTGTCCGAGAGGTCAAAGAGAGTGCATTCCTTGCCTGCGCGGAATTCCGTGGAATGCGTTGAATGCGGCGAGGTATTTGCATGCATATTTTCTATTCATCGATTGATTTGATGCGTGATTGAAGGACTTGATGGGAATTCCTTCGCACGACAGACGTCCTAATTATTCCTTCGATTTAAACATCTGATTCGTCGTTGTTTAGGCCCTCGTGATAACCAGCCTGGAATTCGCCGACGAAAGACTCCTCAAGTGGTCTCAGTCAGCTGGCCAGGACACGCGACGGTAACTTGTACACTGTATTTAAAAGGGAAATCCTGCTGTGATTAGCACACTGTAGTCTGTGTCCTTTCTTTTAGGTTGAGCATTTGACGCCATCTAACCAGTTGGTGGACCCTTATTCATCCTTCCATTTCTTCATAAGATCTGCAGGATTGATCGATGTACCTGCTCGCTTCCGCACTCAAGACGTTTGACCAGGATCTCGTGCTTTTTTAGATCTTTACAGGCCCTCTTGATCTCATCCAATGTTGGTGATTCCTGCTTGATCGATAATTTCTGGCTAAAGTGTTTTAGATTTGGAACTGCTAGAACAAATGCAATAGCTGCCGAAGTTTCCGCTTGGCTCCAACAAAGTTCTTGGCATGGTCGCACATGATTACGCCTGGACGACCTCGTCGGACCGCGAAACGTCAGAGAGCCACAAGAAACGCGATCGTGGTACGATCGTTGATCAACTCGACGTGGTGACAAGATAGACAAAAATCACTACGTTGCACTTAACGTGGTAAGTTGTACACTCATGCCGGACGACTTGTTGTTGAATAAAACATCTTCACGTGGTAATGATGAACTACTCATGTGACAAGGGCATGACGGTGACCAATGATCATTGGATGTTCCCGAATTTCAGAAACTGATTCGATCGGGAGCTGACCGCCAACAAGGAATATCAATTCAATAGTATTCTCGTTGTTTAGGATTTAGTGATGATTTTCTAGACGACTGTTGCAATTAGCTTAACACAAAGATTTCGTTGGAAACTGCTGCCTGAAGCTATGAGGCTACGGACTTTCGTCCATCGAGGAAAGCATAATCTAGCTGTTCAACGTCGACTTCAGTCCTCCGGTCGTGATTTCCAACCTAACGTGGCCTGACAGGACCGGTTAGCCAAAGAGAATGACATTCCAGCAATACCTCACGAGAGTACGTCTGCGCCATCTACGGGATACTGGATGCCAGCGAGCGACATGGTACCAGACTCCTTCGTAGGGTGGTGAATATTGGACAACCTATTCGCGGACGAATTACAATGCTTCACAATGATTCGAGGTTGTCAAAAACACCAAAGAAAATTTTGTATGAACCGTAACAACGCAGTAGACCCTCTCCCTCCTCTTAAACGTTATGGAATACTCGAACGAACTCTTAGGTTTTTTTTAAAGATTTTTTTTTAAATTCTTACTGAAATTCATCAAATGATTTCTCTCGGAACCATGTACAGGACTATTTCATCATTTCAATCTGTTCGATGTTTCTTAAATAATTCTTCCCCGGTTGTAGATGGTTTACCCAAAGTTTCTCTAGTAGCCGAGATTTCATTCCTTGGGTTTTCCCAGATTTGCTCCCACAGTTCATCGTGAGATTTCTCCCAAAGAACTTTTTCGAGGTAATTCGTGATTCCTTCCGAAGTTTCTCTCCGTATTTTTTCCAGGAGTACCTCCAGGAATCTATGTCAGGTATTTTTGCGGGATTTCAATTAGAGCTTGTCAAGACGATTCAACTTTAGCTCAGAATTCTTCCATAAGTTCTTCCTTGAATTGATCACGAGGAGTTACTTCCGGGACCAAGCCAAGAGATTCTTTCAGGAATTCTGCCAGAGGTGATTACCTTGGGATCAGAGTTTCACGTGGGATATATCTAAGAGATCCTCCGAGATCACTGGGATTATCCTGAGATTTCTAAAGGACTTTCTCTCAGCCATTCTTTCGTTGTAACATCAGCGGGATTATTGCAGGAGTTTCTATAGAGACTTGTACAGAAGATTCCCATGGGAACTTCCCGCGATATTTCTTGATGTAATTCCTCTCAGAGTTCCTCCATTGATTTTCCTGGAATTGCTTACATTGTTCTTCAAGAAATTTCCTCCCGGGATAACTTCCAGAAGATTTCTTGGGATGTGTTCTTGTGGATTTCCCCAGAGATTCTCTCGAATCACCGAGTTCCTTCAGGAATTTCCACTGCAGCTCATCATAGATTTCTGCAGCACTACCTCTTCCTCTACTCTAATATCACACAAGGAACTCCAGAAGTTATTTCAGAAGGTATTCCAGGAAGAGAGACTGCAGTAAAAAAGTTCTGTTAAAGAGTACTAGAAGAAATATCGGGAAAACTCTTAAATATCTCAGAAGGAACTCCCAGAGAAGTCTCACGACGAACTACGGTAAAAATTCCGGGGGAACTTTTGGAGAAGTTTCAAGACGATTTCCTAGACGATTCTCAAGAAGAATTCTGGAATTTTCGGGGAAAAGATCCCAGGTAGGAGAACACATCCTGGAAAATACCCTGTCAGAGATCGTGGAAGAAAATCTTGCAGAAATTCCGAGCAAATGAATGAGAATGAGATGAATACACATTAGTCGGGCTCCATACAAAGGGGCGGCCAAAACTCTCAAAAAACGATATTGATTTTTTAAACTTTATTTCACCTTATAACAAAGTTATTGTATTGTACTTTTATGATTCTTAATTAAAAGCATACCAGCTTTTGTATTTCAATGACATTTTCACTGTCAAAGTGGCCTAAGTCATAAAATTGAAAAAAGAATTAATCGAAAAAAGTAAAATAATATATTTTGAGAATGGAATATATTTTTGGATTATCCAGCATATGAAAGCTTGTTATTGGACTGTTTGAATGCACGTGTGGTGCAAAATTAATATGTCACAAAACCTTTCAAATTTGCATATGTTGTACCTTACAAATTTTGGTAATTTTTAAGTTAAAAACGGTTCGTGTCGTCACGTGTCGCCGCAATTTCGAATAGTACATCTTAAACATCATGCTTAGGGCTGCATAAAAACGTTTAAATATGTTGCAGAAATTTGCAGTTTTTCAAATTAGAGCTATTTAAAAAAGTCATGTTTTTTCATATATTTTACGTTATTTTTCCATTTTTTACTGAAATAAAATTTATCTTTCCACATTTTTCACACGTTTTGAACAAACTCGATTGGATTTGATCGAAAGATGATCATTTAATTAAATTCGAATTGATTTTCTAACAAAAAACGCAAAAAATATGGGGTTTACTGATTTTCACCGTTTTTGAAATTATTGAAATTACGTTATTTTTGAATACCCCTTTTTAAACACTAAAAATACTATACACTGAAGTTTTTTTACGCGGTTTTTTTACGCGGTTTTTTTTACGCGGTCCGTCCTAAAAAAAACCGCGTTATTTCAAGACCCGTCGTAAAAAAAAAACCTCGTGACTTGACTTTTTTTACGACGTTTTTTGAAATAACGCGGTTTTTTTTACGACGGGTCTTGAAATAACGCGGTTTTTACGACGGGTCTTGAAATAACGCGGTTTTTTTACGCGGTTTTTTTTTACGCGGAACCATTACCGTCGTAAAAAAAAACTTCAGTGTATAACATATCTAGGCAACCTATAACTTCGATTAAACACATAAAAAGAGTTTTGGTCGAACTTTATCTTTTACCGACCATTGTAGAATATGAGAAAATGAGAATGAGATTATAAGAATGAGAGAATGAGAATGAGACAATGAGAATGAGATAATGAGAATGAGATTATGAGAATGAGATAATGAGAATGAGAGAATGAGAGAATGAGAATGACAGAATGAGAATGAGAGAATGAGAATGAGAGAATAAGAATGAGAGAACGAGAATGAGAGAATAAGAATGAGAGAACGAGAATGAGAGAATGAGAATGAGAGAATGGGAATAAGAGAATGAGAATAGGAGAATAAGAATGAGAGAATGAGAATGAGAATGAGAATGACAGAACGAGAGTGAGAGAAAGAGAATATCTGTAGTAAACAGAATGCTGCTTGAGGTTCTGAAAGTATGATTTTTTTTGAAAAACATTACTACTGTACATGCTATATTTTGATGATTGTTCTTCATAATCATAAAAACTACTGAGACAATATATTTTTTTTTAACTTCCGATTTGGGTTTTAAGCTTTTTTCAGATATTCTTCTGAAAGATATCATAATCGTATCTCCATGAATCCTTTCGTCATGAGATTCTATGAATTAGTGATTTTTAAGGCTGGCTCACAAACTGCGTTGCCATATAGTAACTGGAAATCCCGAAATTTCAGAAATTATCAACAAGATAGCAACTTTATTCTCGCCACAATCCTGAAATCGATAATGCAATTCTGAAACAAAATCCTTAAGCTTATTAAGAAAATCATATCCCTGGTGCTAAGGACTAACAGGCATTTCCGTGTGTATGTGAGAGTACTGACGATTTGTTGTTACCTGTCAATAATGGCGTCTACTACGTCAAAATGCAAATAATTGAGAGGAACAGTAACGAATTGATGATACAGTCGCTCGCCCACTGAACACCGTGAAATTCACTTGCGCGCGAGTTCGTGTGTTTATTGATTGTAGAGGAAAGGATTGCTGCCTCACAGATTCGCTTTGGTTTGCGAATTGCCTGCGCTGAGCGCTAGGAAGCGATGTCACATCACCCTGCTAGTTGAAGAAATACGTCAAAAACCGACCCCCAACCGATCTCGAATATCATCCGTGCAAGAAATCGACAAAATCAATCGCTTATTCATCCAACAGTAACTAGCATAGGCCACTCTGCAGCTAAACGTGTGGCGGTGGCGTTGAATTAAAGAAAATTTTCAATCCATAAAGAGCCTCGTGCCCCGTAGTTTCTACTACAAAACAAATTAAAGGTTTGGATGTCTGCTCTTGACCGGGGTACACAAAAAAAACGGTTAATCGACGACGACCAGCAGGCATGCGCCACCACCACGTCCAGTTCCACCCATGCATGGGCGTTTGTAGACAAAATTCATTGAATTTTTCTCTTGCTCCGCGTTCGAGAAAGAAAAGAAGAACACAACAAACGAGTGGCCTATTGGAATTTGGAATGTGCGCGCAATGATGATTGGGCATCTTTGACTGCCTATAGCATGTGTGGACTGTGGCGAGATGTGGATCCGTCTGGCACAGATCCTCTGTTTACCTTTCGCTGTGGCGGATATGGAATGGATTATGATTGAATCAAGAAAAAAGAAAATGTCAAAGCAGTGTGTCATGACGGGACTCGAACTCTGCGACGCTTGAGGTGGCGTTGCGCGTCTCAACAGAGTGTGCTAGGGAAGATTCTAGGACCGCTAGGACCTTTTATCTGCCACTTTCACTGTAGGAAAAGCTGGGTTGCACCTCTAGGTGACCAAACCAGAGCTATTTTTCGCTTGATGTAAACATACCCACTTCACCGGCACACACCGAGAGTCTTAGATGAAGACGATGATGATGAGATCATGCCACAACGATTCGATTTGACGAAGGGGGGGAACAACGCAGTCAATGGATTCTTTTTTTCGCTTTTCAGCTCGTTTGGGGTGTTTGGATTTTCAAGTCCCTTAATTTTTCTTCACCTTTCAATTTTGGGCTGCCCCGCGCGCGTCTGCTATTGATGGTTCTTGAATGATTTGAATAGTACGTCATTAATCATATGGTGATCGATACGGCGTGGCACGAGTGTGTTCGACGGTGCAAAATTCGGCAGCCTCCAGCTGCGGATTGAGGCTTTGAGGAATGTCTGTGGAATGAGAAACTTCTTCAGAAAAACCGTTGCCCGTCCGTCGGATTGTTCAGAAATCAGGGTCCGCAGTCGCTCCAGATTAATTACTGCTCATAACTCTTCATCGCACATGCACAATGGTGAACGCGTAGTGTTTCTGCATGACCAACTCCGAGAGCGTTGTGCATCCGTAGCCTCTTAATTGCACAAATTCCCATGTAAATCCCTGAGCCGGTCGAATCCCCGAAGGTCAAATTGATGAACATCATCTATTAGTTTCAGGTGTCGGCGCACAAAGGCCTAATCTAACCAAGGTACAACTGTTATTCTCGGCTGCGTTCGGGATGATGCGTGTATGCGTGTCCGGATGAAAAGGGGTCACTTGCAGCTAGCTACCTGCGCGCCTCGATGATGATCCCTTCGACCCCTTTAAGGCAACCCTTCCTCGGGAATGTGTACGGTATTTATTGCGCTGTTTTGTCACTTTAAAAATGGACATTTTATTTTAATTAAGTTTTTTTCTCCTGCTGCTTCCCGAGGTAGACGGTTCGGCCTTGGATCGCACAATACCCGGTAATGATGGCCAGTGGTCAAAACATTTAATGGGCCCGGTCTGGTCCGCGCTGGTCAGTTTTGACACCTTTTCGTCGTCGTTGCATCTCACGAGGAGTACCTATGGCGGTGACGGCGACCAGACAAGAGCCTTATCCGGACGTAACGGTTTCGGCCTTTTGTTCCCGCGCCGGACGATGCGATGGGACAGATGCGTGCCCGTTTGCGGCGATAAGTCATCCCATGTCCCGTCGTCGTCGTCGTCGTCGTCGTCGTCGTCGTCGGTGTGAAGTTCCGGACTCAGGCCGGACAATAGAAGATGCAAACATCATCGTTTACACCGATGCGGTGGCGCACTCGAGATTCGGTGATCCGGGTTGCGGATGGGACAGGGGCCTGTCAATCTTTCACACGCGGACACTCCGGCTCCGGGTCCCCGGAGATTGCGTGGAGAGGGCTCTTCAAACGGTGTTCAAAGCGAGTCATGTGTGCGTTGCGTTATCGCCGACGACGATGACGACGACGCCAGCCAGTGGAAAGGTTGAAGTTGACAGCTATCTACGAAAAGAGTGATGAGCCTGGATGATAATAACTCTGATGGTGGCGGTGGTGGTGGGAGACTTCCAAGCACGCGGATGGAAAACATTTTTACATACAACCAACAACGAGCGAGCGAAAAAGATCACTTATGATTGACATCGAGATAATGTTGGTTATTGAATGGGGCTTTTACCGCGAGTTCGTTTTCTTCGGGCGTGGAGAGATTCCCCCGCCTGGCCTGGCCTGGCCCTAGCCGGGCTGTCATCACAAACGGGCCAACAACGGGGCAAGCCTGAGCGAGCAGGGAACAACAGTCAAGATATGATGAACATCATAATCATCATTGATCACCCACACAATAATTGTTTTACAATGTTTCCGCGTACAGCATCGCCGCCGTGACTTGGCCGGGAAAGTACTGCGCTCACATCGAAAGAGGGGAGATGCGATACATCTACCTTGTATGGAGGAGGCTCCCTCTTCGGTGTCGTACCGACCGATGCGACCGTGTGTAGTCTTGTTAACAATATAATCATCAATTTCTGGTGTTCGTCTTCGGCGAAATGTGTATACGAAAGCGATTACCCTCGATTTATGAAGGATGCCGGTGATGATGCGAAGGTTGGTACCTTGATGGGAGGGAGATTTCAGCATGGGAAAAATGTGGAACAATTCTACGCCTGGCGACCTTTGGGGATGGCGAGAGTTATCCTCATGCATCTGGTTTCGTCTACAGTAATTATATTACAGGGAACTGTCTCTCCTCCATTTCAGTTGCTCATATAATATTTTTCCAACTCTTACTTAACCTTTCCATACTCCATCTACTAAATTCTATCATTAATTATCACTTTGTCTATTTTGCTCATCTTCTCTACTTTATTTATTTCTCTATCTTTTCTCTCTTCTTTATCTTCTGTTTATTTTCTATATTTTCTACCTTCTCTGTCTTTTCTTTTTTTTTTTTAAATTATATTCCTTTACTAACTTTTATCCCTTCAATATCTTTCTCTATAGTCTCTATCTTGTTGCCTTCTCTTTCATCTCTGCTACATTTATCTTTTCTATCCTTTTAATTTCCGCTATCTACTATCTTTGCCTTATCTATATTGTGTATTCTAACTGCTTTTTCCACCTTTCCTATAATTTCTATCTTCTTTCTTATGGCAAATAGCTTCTATCTTTCTACTTCTTTTTATTACTCTATTATTAGGGCTGAAGAGCATAGCTCGTAGAAAATTTTGAAAAACAGTCAAAAATTAGCCAAAAATTTGATAAAATTTCGGGCAAAAATTTAAAAAAAATGTTTTTGTGTTTGTTTGTAGAGCCTCATAGCCGTGCGGTTAGGGTCATCAAGCTTCTAATCGCACCATGCTGTGGGGTGAGAGTTCGATTCCCGCTCCGGCCAATGAAACTTTTCGTGAGAATAGTTTCTCCACCATATCCACTGGTGCATGCTCCGTGTGTCCCTTGTCTAGTCTTAAGTTTCGTCCAGTCTGTACAGCCTCTGGCTGAAGACGGTTTCCGTGTCTTTTTTTTTCAAGAACTCTGCTAAAAATATTTAGAAATACCATTTTGTCTGTATGTATGATGGCCAAGCATGCTTAGGTAACTGAAAAAATCGAGTTAAATACTGTTTCGTTTAATTCAAGGTTTAATTCCAACGATGAGCTTGCATCCTACGACAGATACGCATTTCAACCTCAACTGTATAATAACTACTTGGTTGTCATTGGGCCACAGAGCAGAAAATACTCATAATATTCAAGTAGGGTAGATACCTTCCCCATTATATGCGCTAATTTCCGTCATATCAGACGGGAAATGGCCAATAATCACAGATATTCCAACTTACCTTTGCCAATGGTTCACCAGATGGAAACAAAATGGTGTAGACTATCTATAGTCAGCTGCTACACGAGTTGAAAATTTGTCTCGTTTTGCGTACGACGAAGACAACCACACCAATTGTTCTTCATCATCGTCAAATTTTAACTTTGCTAGATTCACTTGTTGAACCAACCTTCAATTCAAACCCCCAAAAAAGTTCTGTGGCGCTTCGAAGTTGGATTTCACTGCTGCAGAATGCAGGAGAAGCTGTTAAATTAATTAAATAAATCGTTTTTTCTCCGTCGCCAAATGTAAACAACAATATGTCTTCGTTGTGTGCGTGGATACGAAACATCTTATTTCACAACCACTGAGAAAGATTTCCTCCTTGCACTGTGATGGCGTATTATTATTGTCCAAACGTACTTTACGCATATGATTTGAATCCCACCAGACCGCGATATTTTTTTTTCACAAATTTCATCTCTAAATTTGTCGATTAGCAACATTTCGTGCCTTCTAATTACAAGTTTTTCCAGTATAGATTTGATTTCGATTGCGAAAAATTTGACCGACTTTTCGAATAAACATCTACGGTAAAATCATTATTTTTGACCATAGTGTCACGTAGGGTATCGCGCCACTTGGGCGGTGGCTTCTATATTCGTCTGTTTTCTACTATAACTCAGTCAATTTTGAACCAATTGACTTGAAATGTTGTACACGGGTAGATACTATATCTATCTCACCACATTCCAAAAGTTGTGTCAATCGGTTCAAATTTGACTGAGTTATAGTGGAAAACAGACGAATATAGAAGCCACCGTCCAAGTGGCGCGATTCCCTAGTAGGTATGCCGGGAATTGAATTCGGGTTGTGCCCAAAATAGATGTGGACTTGACGGAAAGAGAATTCGAGGGTCATTTTGAATTACAGTGAAATAGTAGTTCTTTTACAATATTTTTTTTCGTGAAATGGAAGCTGATTCAAAAAAAAGTAATTGATACCAAATTGGTCGTAAGACATTAATAGGTGAGATGCAACAACAAAATCGATCATTATTGGCCGGTGCATAGTTAGACGGGCATAAGATAAAAAACCCTACGTAAAAATATAAAAAATCGTGAAGAAAATATATTAAAAATTTTACTGTTCATTTTAGAATTCTTCAGTCATTTTTTTTAAATGGTCCGTAAAATAACTACACTTAAACCCCAATTTACACTCAAAACGAAGGGAACTTAGTTTCTAACCTCTGAAAAGGTTATAAGTTATTGAGTTACAATCAATAATTCAGCAGTTTTGCTATGTTCCGAGGTTCCCAACCTACGGTTATGGGCCAAGCGAATTTCTCATGAATCGAAGAGGATAAAGTAGAAAGGTTTTTCGGATTCTGCACTTCAGCGAGTGCTTATCACAATGTGGTTGTATTGCAAAGATCAGTGGTTACCAATCTGGGGTCACGGGCCGGAAAAATTTCTCTAGACCCGGAAGTACTAAGAAGTGCAAATGTTTTTCAGATTGATCATCTCAAGGATCAGTATCTGTAATATAGAAATGTTGAAAAAATCACTGGTTTCCAACCTATGGTAACGGGCCACGAGAATTTCTAAAGCATCGGCAGTGCTAGAAAGTACTGCAAATGTCGTCTAAAAGAGCAGTATCCTTAATACAGATGCATGTCAAAGATCAGTGGTTTCCACTCCATGGTCACGGACCACGCAAAAAAAAAGAAATGGAAGATAAAATGATTTTTTTGTCGATTCACGCCTCACGGAGCACTGATTACAATATAGTTGTGTTGCAAAACTCGGTGGTCTCCAATCTGTGTTCACGGGCCACAAGAATTTCGCAAGAACCAAAAGTGCTAGGAAGAAGTGAACATGTTTTTCAGAGTGATCATCTAAAGAAAGAGAACCTTCAATATCGATGTGTTGCATATACAGTGTCGGACAAAACAATAAGACCACCAGCCATTTTTCATACAAAATGGCCAAGTTTGACGATTTGATGCTCGGTTTCTAGTGAACCGATTTGGCTGAAATTTTGGACTTACGTGAATTATGATTTGTATTTAATTGGAAGTGTTCTGCTCACTACATCAAAAGTTACAGATATACGAAACGACAAAATAATAGGACCACTTTCAGATTGCCATTATCAAAGGATATATGAGAGTATCTGATACTTTATGATCGATAAAAAAGTACTAAAATTAAGGATGCCATTCAAACTTGGGGACATTTTTATTTAATGGACCACAAATATTCAGCTTAAAAATTTGGTGTCAGAGTTTTGTCGTACCGTATATCTGTAACTTTGGAGGTAGTGAACAGAACTCAATCAATTAATTACAAATCAAAATTCCCACAAATCGAAGTCGGCTGCCAAAATTTCAGCCAAATTGGTTCACTAGAAACCGAGTACCATATCGTCAAACTTAAGCATTTTGTATGAAATAGGACCGGTGGTCTTATTGTTTTGTCCGACACTGTATAAGTGCTTTTCAATGTATGGCCACGGGCCACGCGATTTTTTTAGACTTTCAGGAGGTTTCAGGTGGTTTCAGGGGTTCTCAGGGGCAACCAAGAGGCATCAGTGGCACTTAGGGGGTTTCAGTGCCATTTCATGGGTTCTTAGGGAGTTCCGGGGGAGCAGAGGCGTTTCAGGCGGTCTATATCGATATTTATGGACACCCTAAAATATTTATATGGGTCGTAACGTCTCCCAGGATTTCTTTTAGATAGTAAAACTGGAAATGATTGAGTAAACAGATAAGGAAAAACAGTTTACATCGAAGAGCTACTTCGCTAAGAACGTGTTAAGAAAGATTATAGCTACCAATAGTTGCCAGAACTATAGCACAATGATGAGTTTTTTCATAGTCAAAATGTTAAAAAACAGCAATTTTCTCCAAATTATGGTGTAAGCAAACCAGAAATACCAGATATACCATAAATATGACGCGTATGCCCAAACATGATTCTTACACATTAACTAGGGCTAATACTAAGTTAGCCACTATGATTTGGTAATTTTTGCCAGTTATTTTCAAACTTGAACTACTGTGCAATTCAGGCTTCCATTTCACTTGAAAAAGTACCCACTTCTCGGTAAATCTCGCCCCCTTTGCCACACAATCGCTTATCAGCGACGAAAATCGCAAACCTTCCCCCCCCCCCCACAGTCCAGACATCGCGCGCTCCAATTCTCCAGCAACGCCTCACTCCAACAGAAGGTCAGTACTACAACGGGGTGTTGGTGTTGGGATTCTTCCGCTGCTGTGTTGTTATCATTTGGAGCAGCAGCCAGCATGGTCCTAGCTTGATTCGCCGAAGAAGACCGAAAGAACGCAAAAAACTACAAGGGTATAGCCCTAGGGGTTGTACGGAAGGGTGACGTAGGACTACTATGATTTGAATAGCGTGATGAATCATGCTGAAGAGATATTATATCCTAGAACAGTATATGATAGAACTGCGTACTATAAATATTGCTCTTGTAACTTTTGCACCAGGGAGAATATAGGGTACGAGTGCCATCAGTAATCTCACGCTCCCATATTCACCCACGGCACCGATTGATTCCGTTCTTTTTGTTTTCCTGCGTGCTCACTTCTAACAAAAAATACAAAAATAAGAAACAAAACAAACAGCGCTTCAATCCTTTGTTTTTCGTAGGATGAAAATGGGAGCCACATGCTTAAGAAGGGAACCAATACCCTATCTGATTTTCCAAAAATTCCTTTCAGAACTACCGATAGAAATTTCACCAAAGTTGGTTACGAAACTGTAGAACAGTATATTAATCCCTACACAAGATGAAACATTATATTAAATCAAATTCTGATCAAGTATAGAACATTTTGTTTGAAACGGTAAGAATTTAATTATTTTCGAACCGATTCATTCCATATCAACTATTTAAACCTGCATACTAACCCAGCTCTGGGTTTTCTTGGTTCGTCATCTATCGGCAGCGGCCCGCCAGGTAATCGCTAGTTTCTCTTTTATTGAACTATGTTGTTGTCCTCGAAACTACAGTGAGTGAATTTTCTAGAAGAATTTCAGTGGGCCAACCGTAGTTTTCGAGACCTTCAAGTTTTATTGGCGCTAATAGTTTGCAAATAAAATTGATGTAGATGTCACATCCATACGCACAATATCTCTGCTTTTGCAGGTTTATACAGTAATAAATAGATGCGACAAAACGCGGACCAATAAGTAGTTAATTTTAAAATGTTTTAATAAGCGAACTTGTCAATTTGATAATCTTTCCCGTTAAATAATTGCCTTGATACCGTGAATTTTATAAGAAATCAAGAGATGCACAAAACATTCGAACATGTATATCGATAAGCTTTAGCTTATTGGTGGATTGGATTGCCAATGTTTAAATATTGAACTAAGTATTTCTATAAACCTTACACATTTCGTTTAGATTTTTCGAATATTTTGATTTTTGCGGACACAATATACATTGAAGTTTGGCTGGAAAATAATGCTCATTACTTCATTAAATTTGCAATTTTTCAGAGTAGTAAAATGTCTGCTATTTATGTTAACCAAATCCAGAACGGCATCGGTGGCGTTGACTCAGATGGTGGTTTTCCAATGGCAAAGTGAAGCCGATGCCGCTGCTGTTGCTGCTCCCATGCTAAGACCAAGAGGCCGTGGGTCTCCAAAGGACTGGGGCAATCGGAGGCCCATTCTTCGGTAAACGATATTATTGTTGCTGCTATACTGGCACGGTTCGTCAAGAAGGGCCTGAAGAACGGCGTTCGGCGAGAAGGGCACGTTGGTTGGTCAAAAGATAGAAGAATAAGAAGAAAGTAGTTAGAAACCGACTGGCGAGAAGAAAGGCAGTACCTTCAATTTTCGAAGACTGCTGCCAAGTCTCCTACCTAGAAATATCACTCAAAAGTTAATCATTATTTTCCGCACTGCGACTTCGTAGTAGTTGGTTTCTAGGGGAATTCGGTAATAACTATTGCAGAAAATTCAGAATTGTAGCCCTCACAAGGACTGTTTAAATTTGATTTCGCGAAACCAAAGTGTGATCAACTTGCTGAAGATATTTGTTCGACTATGGTGCTGGCTGCGATGTCGAAATTTCAATTCACGCGGAACCGGGTTAGCTTCGATGAAGTAAATAATTATTCCCAGTTGCTGTCTTACCCATCCGCTACTGCACTGGGAAAATGCGAATGAACCACCGCCATCTGTTGGTTGCCGGCGGTGCGTCCACCGCGCCCAGCGGCGCTTTTGCAGTAGTTTGTTTCAAAATGTTGGCACTTGCTAGGAAAATTCGGTATTAACTCTTGTGGAAAATTGGATTTATAGCCCTTAGAAGGACTGTTTAAATTTGATTTCGCAAAATCAAATCTACTCGAAATCTTGGAGATCACTTGCTTCAACGATGGTGGAAGTGCAAATGACGCGCTCCGATGATGAAAATTTCACCACCACCGGAACCACCGCTACTGCTCGGTTTGTAGCGATGCGTCCGTCCGTCCGTCCGAACGACCATCTTCCGCGCTCGACAGTGTGACGAAGAATGGGCAAGCGAAACGCAAAAGCGCTTTCGCCGACCCCACCGCACACGACGACGCACGGAAGAATACTGATCGAAAACGAGGAAGAAGATTTTAATTTATACTCCGCGAGCGCGCTCCGCTGAAGCGTTCTCCTCGAGGCATCGAAGAAGACTGATGGAAGATGAGAAGAAGCAGTTAGCTTTTATACGCCGCAAAAATTTTGGATTCCCCTCTCTTACGTGATTGGCTAGATGAGAGAGGGGTCAAAATCAGTGATGCCATGCAGTTTTACCTGCAATCAAAGAGATGTAGCACAAGTTAATAATTATTTAACATTATTAAACTAATTCTAATATCTAGACAGCGCATTATTCATAAATTATCTTTGACTGTTTATGTTTTATACGATTTTCTTGAAGGCTTATTGGCCAAATCAGTAAAAATTAATTCAAATTATTGCGGTGGAAAATTATATTGAAGTTTGGCAACACCGGTCAATGATTTTCATTTCTTCAAATGTTCTGAGTTGAAGAAAATTGATGATTTTTAATGTTCTTTATATAATTTAATTTATTTTAATTATTTCATATAACTCAGCTTCGGTAGATTCAATTTAAAATCTATCATAGATGCGAGAAAGCGCGATTTAATTTCCACACGACGCCTTCGTACAAGTTGGTTTTGAAATGTTGGCACTTTCTAGGAAAATTCGGTAACAACTCTTGCAGAAAATTCAGAATTGTAGCCCTTATAAGGACTGTTTACATTTGATTTCAAATGTGGTCCACTTTCAGAAGGAATTTGGTCATCGAAGATGCTGGCTCCTGTCGAAATTGTAACTCACGCGGGACCGGGTTAGCTCCGATGAAGTAAATAATTATTCCCAGTTGCAGTCTTACCCTTCCGCTGCTGCACTGGGAAAAGGCGAATGAGCCACTGCTACCTGCTCGGTAGCCGGCGGTGAGTCTACCGCGCCCAGCGGCGCTTTTGCAGTTGTTTGTTAAAATGTCGGCACTTGTTGAAAATTCGTTATCAACTCCTGTGGAAAATTCGATTTCTAGCCCTTAGAAGGACTGTTTAAATTTGATTTCGCAAAATCAAATCTGCTTGATCACTTTCTTCGACGATGGTGCTGGCTCCGTTGTTGCAAGTGCAAATGACGCACGCTCCGACGACGAAAATTTGATTTCACCGGCGCCGCTACTGCTCGGTTGGCAGCGTCCGTCCGTCTGCCACGCTCGACAGTCTGGTGAAGAATGGGCAAGCGAAACGCAAAAGCGCTCTCGCCGACCCTCCGCACTCGACGACGCACGGAAGAACACTGAGCGAAAAGGAGAAGAAGATTTTAATTTATACTCCACGGGCGCTTCGCTGATGCGCTCTCGTCGAGGCATCGAAGAAGACTGATGGAAGATGAGAAGAAGCAGAATGCTTTTATACCGCAAGGAAAAATCCAAAATTCTGCTTGCACGTGATTGGTCAGTGAAAAGATGGGTCAACAATTTTCAATTTTTCAATAGTTTATGATTGAAAATAGTAACTTTCAAGTATTGTAGAAAATTGTTGTGCAGTTTTCCTATCGTTTCGAGCTATAATCCGAAAAATCCATCGATTACTTTTTGAGTTATTAACGTTTGAAATCTTTCATAATTTCGTTACATGCTCGATTTCTGGTTTTTGCAAAGTGTACCCCGGTGTAGAAAATAAAGACGTAGTCCTACGTCAAAAATCAGTGTGGCAGGTAAAGGCAGTTTCATTTCCAGCCGCCCGGACAAGTTCGTGTAAATCTGGCTGGCTGCTGGGGTCATAAATTGAATTTCCTGAACACTGGATATCACGCCACTACCGAAGTGGATAAGCTGAGCAGCCGTCGCATCGCGTCGCACGGTATCGCAGATTGGCGATCAGTAGCGCTAGCAGCGCGCTGGTCGTCTGCCCTGTTGGGAGCTGGCAGCGCAGCGGTGGGGTTAACTCGGCTAGACAGTTGGACGATCTACAACTACGTTGTAGATCAGGATGTAAGCAAGGGAAGGGGGATGCTCCCCTGTGATCGAATTACCGGTATCGGTTTCAGAGCTGATCGAATTCGTACTCGGATACTCGGAAGAGTTTCTCTTAAGTTCCTACCGCGAAGTTGCACCAGATTCGTCCCTGTCGATTCAGCCAGCAGTGTAGCGCCCAATTGCGCGTCTTGCTTAACAAATCATTTACCGGGACCAACCGGCATCCTCCCAGTTCCACCACCCACCGCACATTCCGGTGTGGTGGTGGCGGGTCGTCCAGATTTGCACGATCGCTCGCGATTTCGTTTCCTCATCTGTTCCTTCGCGATGAGCGTTTCAAAACGGTGCGGTTCAGAGAAGATACGAGGGAATGCTCTTCACCGATCGTTCGCCGACCCTCAACAGTTCCAGAAAAGTGCAACTCGGATATTTCGCGTACATCACGAAAGATTGTACATCATAAAAGCCGAGGAATTTTCTCACGGTGTGCATCCCGGTGCCGGTTGGTGTGTGAGTGTGCGCTCTTCCCGCGTCTTCCTGCATCGCCCACTACTTTTCGGTGCTTCTTCAGTCCCAGTGCAACGGACGGTCGGTCGTCGGTGGTTTATGTTGCTGTTGAACTGCCAGTTGGCTGCCGATGCTGACGACGATGACGACGACGACGACGACGCTGGTAAGAGTTTCATTCTCAACGAGAAGCGATGCAATTTTCACCGCTGGCTGCTGGCCGTCGTCGTCATCGTCGTCATCATCGTCAGATGGTATTTGGAAGTTCTCGCCTGTTCCAGAGAAAGTCCCACATTTGAATGTGCGTAGAAATGTAGCGGAGAGTTCGTTCCACCCATTATTGGAAGCTTGATGCAGGCACCAAAGGCACTCCGTACTGTATAGTCTGTGTATCCCTTAGAGCTGAACGACAGTTTTCGGAATAATTAATCATAGCGAGTAATTGAATCAATTAAATGCCCCCTCAACGTCGTCGTCTTCGTTGAGCCGGAATCTTTGCTCAGCTGAGAGAAGTTGTTGACTTCGGTTCGGTTCGGTCCCATCAGCCAAAGGGTGTGTTTGGTTCGATGTGCGACGACGGTCTGACTGACGACGGTGCCTACATAATTCCAGTGTGTAATGTGTCTAATGATCTTCTGGTGGCGGAGACTGTGTGAAAAGTAACAGACTTACAATCTTAACTATTCGATTCGAACGTCCTGGCGGATGGACGGACCGAAGAACGGGGTGTTGGATTTTTCTTCGAGGCACAGAGCAGGGCAGGGTTTCGCTCTCAGGTCGTTTGTTGATTTATTGAGTGATTAATGATGTGATTTTTTCGCGCGGATCTTCTCGGTTCGCAACGCGTTGAGTTGGTAAACTGGATAAAAGGTATGATAAAAGGTGAAATACGGATGGGTAAACGATTCTCCGTCATGCCTCAAATGGTCGATCGGGCCGACAGGAAGGACGGAAGATATATGTAGATGTAAGACCTTGTAAAACTATATGATACTTCTTCTACTTGGCGTAACGTCCAAACTGGTACGAAATCTGCTTCTCGGTGCCTTCACAGTTATGTACTGAGAGCTTGTTTCATGTATTTACATCGTGTGACAGGTCACAGAGGTCCAATTCTGAGAAAAGCTGGCAGAAACTAAATGTTTGAACATGACTTATATGGGATACAGTACATTGAGCATTCATCCATAATACCAGGAGCAATTACTGGCATTTAAAAAATTCGGAAATGTTGATTTGGTATCTTGTTACAGCACTGAATAGCTGCTGATGAAAAAGTGCTGAATTTTTGATAAAAAACACAAACAAGTTCAAGTTCGGAGATGAACCAGCCCCTGGCTGAAAATCTCGATAATAAAGATAATAATAATAAAACAAGTTCAACCACTACAAAAGTCTATTGATATAAGTAATACAATTGCTTTCAAAAGTTTATTTGTAAGTTCTTGTGTGTATCATACATCTGCAATGAAGCAAGAGATCAAAATAACACTTTTGGCTTCAAAATTGGCATTACATGTCATTAGTACGAGAAATTCTTACAGTTAGACTTTAAACTGTCTTACAAATCGCTCCCCGCTACTCCCCGCGGGGAGATTCCGTTCAAATGCTCGTTTATGTATGCAGAATCGGTTAGAAAAAAAATGCAACTGCTAAGAGCTGCCAAAACAATAGCGCCATGATGATATGTGTATAGTAAAATTGTATAAAAAACATCAATTTTGTTCGGATTTTGGTCGAAGAAACCGACCAAAAATTAAAATGCCTTTAAAATGAAATTGAGCGCTTAATCATGTTCCAATACACTCATATAGGCTAAAACTAGCAGACTGCTATGATTTGACAATTTTTACCAGGTATTTTCAAATCTGGACCACTATGCAGGTATGGACATTCTTTATGCCCAAGGAAGTTACATAAATTTTCGTTTGATTTAATCAAATTGTAATCTTAATCTGAACCATTATGAAATTTATTGAAATGACATGCTTTTTGGGCAATTATTGTCCCGAAAAGTGTGGTAAACAGCTCATGTGTTGGTACTGAAAGAAGCTAGAGTAGAAATTTACTTCGTCATACGCACTAATTCCTGTCATATCAGGCGGAAACTAACCGATAATAACAGATAGTCCAACTTACCTTTGCCAAAGGCTCATCGGATGGAAGCAAAAAGATGTAGACTATCAATAACCAGCACTGGCAATAGAAATTTTGCTCGTTTTGCATATGACGAAGGCAACCGCAACAAAGGAAGAGGAATTATTCATGATCACCATCGAATTTTCACTTTGTCAGATTCACTTGTTGAGCCAACCCTCAATTCACATCCCACAAAAGCTATGTGGTACTTCAAAGACGGATTTCAATGCTGCAGAATGTAGCAAAAGCTTTTCAATTATTCAAATCACTAGCTTTTTCGAGTCGGTAAAATGTATGTTTACAGTTATCTTCGCCTAGAGAGGATGATGTTTTTCTTCGCACGGCATTAACGATTTTGTAAAATTACCACATGTTATTCTATTCCATACAGCATTGTTCAAGTTCTCAGCAATGACATTAGGGGTACTCACTAAACAGATTAAATTGCTGCGTAAGCCATGATTTTCTGCTTATTTGAAATGTTTCATGACTTTGCGAATGAAATAATCAAAGATTGCCTTGGTGATCGCGACGTTTAATCAGTTTAATCAGTTTACGCTGTTAAGTGAATCCCCCTATTGTTCTTATACCGCTTATTCTTTCATTGTATCGCTTCATATTCTGTCAGGTACCAGACGCTTCTGGAAATGTTCTTCTCATCCGTCACTTGCTAGAATTTTGCGGTGTCGTTTTCACTGCTTATTTGATAAATTTCCACAGATTGTTAAGGTTATCGTCTACGTTGATTCTTTTCATCCGCCCATCAAGGTTCTGGCGATACTCATTTGTTGCACTTCCGGCCGAGAAGCGCTGGATATTGAAAGGCAACAGTTGCTGAACTCTTGAGTTCGCCACTCGGAGTGCTTCACGTCATCTTTAAAGGCATTAAGGACAGCATGTAGATCACAACTAACAATACTCAGCAAATCGAATAACGCCACGGAAATCCTTCAGCAGTTTCCAATTTATATTTGGACCGTCCACACTTAGTTGGACGACATCACTAAGGAGAGCCGGATTCGCAACACGGTTTTATCACTATTAGAAGATCTATCACACGTGAAGACCTTAGTAACGTGGACCCTAGATAACTGCTGTCCACAGTTGCTTTGTTTTCGTGTCAGTAGCTCACACTGATACCCATTTGTTGCCACTGGGATATCTTGTATAACTTCTCATCAGTCGAATCCAATGACTGACTCAGAGCATGTGTCATATAGGAAACTCTGGCCGGATAAAAATCATCCATAGGATATTTTAAGATACCATTCGTGTACCATACATTGTATCAGCTACAATAAAATGTATCGTAATGCAATGATTGCGTACATTTACATTTCCATAATATATTTTTCCGTGCATTTTATGTTTTGTTTTCAATTTCGGATTTTATCCGTGTGTTGTTTTGTTTATGTTTGTGATTAATTTCCAATGAGGGAAAAACAATAGAAAAGTTCAATTTGAACGTCAAATCATTTAAACGTAAAAAATGGCATAAAATCATGAAAAAGGAAACAAAGTAGGTGCCAAAGAAACTGCTGCTGGACGCCAATCAACGATAACCAAGGCAATAACCTAGGATACTTTAAGAGTTAGAGGGCATCCATTTAGTACGTCACGCTAAAAATAAGAAATTTCGAGCCCACCTCCCCTCCTTCGTACGGGTTTTCTCTTATACTTAAGGCGGGTTAGGTATGTACAATGTGAGAAAAGGAATGCCAATGTAGGTCGATCCGGATAGACACATACGTCAGATTAACGTGAATCAAAGAATAGGATTCATCACGAAATGTGTTTATACGTTTTTATTTCTATTCAGCGGAATATACTCCTCTTGGCTCTTTTGGACACAGTCATTTCAATTACGATTGATGAAAATCATCTTTGACATAGAGCCATTTTAGCGTACCAACAGGAACTCGTTCTGTTAGCCTGGATTCTGAGTTACCTATATAATTCAACGCTGATGTTTGTTATGCATTCCAAGCTTCAGTTAGATGAGTTGCACTTAGAGTGCTCGGCAAAGTTCCATCATGCCGCTCAAAGTGTTGCCACAAATAATGGTATGTTTGCTAAATCCAGTTATCTGACAGGGAGCCTAAGCTTTGACTGCTAATGCAATCGGAGATTACCCAAATTTTAACATGGCTTTTATGCTCGTTTCACTGGTAGACCTCAGATGAAATAAACAACAAAATAACAAAACAATGTAACAAAGCATAACTTATGTAATGTAAAACAACACAACATAACAAAAGAGAACCATTCGCAAACCATTTAATGTAATTTATAGCAATACACCAGTATAGAAAGACAAATGTTAGATTTTCAGGCTAGTTTTTCGAGCCAGTACTTGATTCTCTTGAGCTTTGATTTTCCGTATTTTCTTGCAGCACCGTTTCCAGAACGCTGCATTCACGTCTTTCGGATCGGAAGCACACTATGGGAATGAATCCTTATACTTCGTTTATAATGTCACAAACATTGTATACACAAAATAAAGTTGTCTATCGGATAATATAAAGCAAGCCAACAGAGGTTCATATGATAGTAAACGAGTCAAGCTTTTCAAAAGTAAGATACATACATACACCAAACATAATACCAAACCTAACCATAATTCACGAAATTCAAATAACTCAACGTACATATGTACAGATGGGTAAATTATTGGTTAAATTGGGAAAAAATCCACATCTGTACATATGTACGTTGAGTTATTTGAATTTCATAATTTGACCACACGGATTGGTATTACCGAAAATTTGCACTTCAAGTGAGTCATAATTCACGATTAACTCCTGGATCTCCCGAAACTCCTGGTTGGGTTTCAACCCTGCCTTATAATAAGCTTGATCTGTTTTCAGTGCACAATAAAATCAACTCAATCTTGTGCCGACATTTAAAACCCTCTAAGCAGGAAACCTTCTTTGAATGAGTGTAACCCACTGTGGATAACTGACACTGAGAAAGATTACAAGTGTTGCCCTATTCCTACAGGTCGGACTCAATTATCCGGAGCAGTGCTGCAATTTTTCGACAGGCCTTTATGATAGCGCTATTTAGCTTTTTTTCAATTTCTCCGTTTTAGTTTTCCTGTCATTGTTGTTTTCCGATCAGCAACACGGGAGTGAAATGAAATAGGTACTCACACTCGCACGCAGCGTGTTGAAAGCGAGAGCTGACAGGGTTAAATTTCCATTCAATTTTCTGTAGTTGAATGTTTTCACCTGTGGTAGCGTATAGGGCACTCACTCTCACAAGCCACCGCTTGAGACGAATGGCCTTCCAGCATAAGTAGTGTGTGGATGATTGGGAATTGTTGGGTCGCTCACGAATGGAGCTCTCGGACTCTGCCAGTTCTCACATCGAGGAACTGAAAACGACCGCCGCAGTCATTCATTTTCGGCTGAAAAACAGGCACTGAGACTGATATTTTGCAGGACTGATCCGGAGTCTTGTTTTGAAATTTCCCAAGCATAAATAACTGCACGAATCTGTTAATTGAGTTGAATTGATAAAACGTAAAAAATACAGATTTATACAGCATTTCGTTTGCCAGATACATGTTTGGGAAGCTGCAGAATGCGACTCTGGATAATCGAGTTTGATCTGTACCACAATGCCTATATGCAGTGTTGCCACAGGTACAGATTTATCTGGAAACGTGAAGATTTTTTTTCAAAAATTTTGGTACGGATTACAGATTTTCAGGAAAAGGTACAGATTGGTACAGATTTTTGAAATTTAGGAAACATTTATCAAAATTAGATTTTTAAAATATTTTAAAATCAGATTTTTCAAATATCTGGTTCAGATAAAAAAGATTTTTAAGCCTTCAGTACAGATAAAAATGCGGCAACACTACACAGATCGACAAAAGGGTGTAAATTTCTGTGACATATGATGCACATAATTGGAGCGTGAGATATCACAGAAGCACAGACAAACAGACGTAACACTCTGCAAAACGGCTTGGCACATGCATTTAACGGTCAATTCAAATTTCATTTGATTTGCGCGATCGTTCCACCAGATGCGCTAGTGTTTGATCGCTTTGACGTTTGCCAGTGTACACGTTGCTGAATGATGCAAACGAAATTTACAGGCAATTTATGTAGTAGTGTGCGTGTCAGCAAACGTCAATAATCGAAATTCATCATGGCCGACAGAGTCGTGCGCGGCTCTACCAACAGGTGGCAGTGTGCTCATGAAAATGACACCGGGCAAAAGTTTTTGATGAATTTCCTCTAAGAGTTACGTCTGTTTGTCTGTGACAGAAGTTTACATAACATATCATGTAAAAGTAATGAGATTTCATGTAAACTTCCATTATATGTCATGTGATCCAGCATGACTCTGAGTATTTAAATGACATATATCACAAATTTACATGATATATCATGTAAACTATCATAACAGTAAGTTTACATGACTAAGATGAAGTTTACGTGACGTAACGTAGCTATATGCCTTGTCGACGTTCGACAGTCGACGTTTTAACATACCAAGCCCAAATCTTGTGGGAATCTGAATGGTTGTTTCAGAGTTAGAAACAACTGATTTACACTCGCAATTGCATGCGAGGAGTAATCACTCATTGAAATCACGCCTTCCCCATTTCTTTCCCGTTGCTCAATTTATTAGTCGTGTGTGTGTGTGTGTGTGTGTGTACGTCAGTTGCGGATAAAAATGATCACCGATTTGTCAATCCATCCCTCGTGAGTACCCGCTCTGAGTACACACATCAGAACACTTGAAGAAAACTCCTCGGCATGTGGCAATACGTTCGGTATTCCGTATTTTCCTAGAAAAATATACCCTTCGAGAAGTGCCTTTGCGCCTTCACACTACTGCACCCGGTGTGAAAAATGTATAAATTTAAATTTAATTTGCATAGAATCATCCCAAGCGAACAAACTGGGTTTGCCTGTTCCTTTCGCAATCCCAGCAGCATCCTCCAGTAGGTACTCAGAGCGGAGCGGAGGAAAACAAACGATATTGTTATTTTTCTTTATTACTCCGCGCACCATCTAGCGGGTTTGCGCGAGTTTATTTATCGTTCGGTTGTAAATCCTAAGCTTCCCTATAACGCGGATCCTAAGCCCGCTTGGATATGCTTAGCGTAAATGCCAATCGAATCCAAGCAGGCTTTCAGTTTGATATCCAGCGCGACTGGACTCGACCGATGGTCGATGCGTCGATATATGCGCGGTGTCGACATACGTTTATGCTAGGTTAGGAGTAAACAAACGGCGATTGGTTTTCGAGGAGAAGAGTTACCGGAAGGTGCGTCGAAATGGCTTAAGGCCGGACGGGACGGTGGTTGAATCGTCCGCCATTGCTCTGTTGCTAGTAAGATGCAAATCTCAACTTCTACTTCATATTATTGACTAGAAATTTGATCGTTCATTTGCTCACTTGTGATGCACAATCGACTAAAGTTTCAGCTACGTCAGTGCAGTGGAAATTGATATTTGCTTCTTCAAAATCGCGAGGCAAATTGTTAGAAAGAGAGGAAAGATAGGAAAAATTACACGTCGTCCCGTGCGGCCTTAATCATAATTATGATTTTGCGGGTTATCGCACACTCCGAATGATTAATGGCATTCGCCTGCTGGCCCGGTTAGGGTCAATCTAATGAATCTGTTTGTTTACACATTGCCAATTTACGTACCTGCGGGCTGTGCCTGTGGAGTGGACAAGAACCGGAATCAATTGGACTGGATGAATAGTTTTTCCGCCGAAAACGAATCGGTCGCAGTTTCCGGAATCGGTTGAATTATTCATAAATTTTCACACGCAATTATTCACAATGGTTTCGCACCGCAGCGCAGCGGTGAAAAGTCGACGAATCTCCCCGCATATTTCTCGGAACTGACCGCACAAAACAAAAGCGTTCGCGCCGAGCCCAGCTTTCGAGCTGTCGAAGCACAACAATGAATGGAACTCGCGCGCGGAGATTCACGAAGTGCGGCGACGCGACGCAGCGCGAAGCGGCGCGGCGCGGCGTGCGTTATGTGTGTGAAATCCCGCAAAAATGAAGCCAACAGCCGAAATGGTCGCGGCAAAAGCGCGTTCACCACGGATAAAGGAAAATATTATAATTTATTTTTAATCTGATACATAATAATGTTAATATTATAAACTCAACACGATATTTGATACTCTCGTTCTCGTTTGGAAGCCCAGCCTGGCTGGGATGAGACGGAGATGCGGTGCGGATTACGACGCGACACGACACGACGACGGGTTCCTTTCCACTGTTCGGGGAATGTTTGCTGCAGGACTGAGTTTTGTTTTATCACCTCTTTTTTCGCTTGTTGGTACATACTTTCTACTACATGGCTATCAAGTGCCGTCCACGCTTTGAGCAGAGGCGTATGTAGAGTTCGACCTCACCGATATGGCCCTTCATATGAAGGTTTAGTTGCGATCAAATCACCATAACTAGAAATGGTTTACAGCGAGCATCAAACGATCTGATAACTTGCTTAGTTTTTGGCAGTGTAACCATGAATTTATAAGGACGGTATTCAAGAACAAATTATCAATACGATGTATATAAGGAAATAAACAAAAATAGATTTGAACGGTTGCGCAGTCAAAAAATAGACATCTAAGCCGGAAGAGATAACGGAGTTGCGAAAAGTAAACCTTAAGGTTTTTCAGGTGACACTTCGAACAACGATTGAATCTCTATTGCACAGAATCGTAACTTGTTCTGTGGCTTGTTTGGCTAATGCACAGGTCTCGCGATATGGAGTCGAGAGTTCGAATCCCATCAGAAACAAGGGGTAATTTTTCCTTTGGCATATCTAGCTTTTCTCTGACTCACTCTCCTAAACAAACACGAAAAATAGAAGGATAAAATAGAGGCATCTTTCTCATCCAGCTCTTCCTTTTGTTTATCAAGGAGAATGAGTGAAAAAAAGGAAAAAGATAGCTACGCCAACACTGTTCCTCCAAATTTTCAGTTTTCCGCCAGAACACCTAAGCGTATGACTAAAATTTGTAGATTCCAGGAGAACCTCGCCATTAAATAGATTGAAAAAAGTTAGAATAATGTTCAAACTTCCATTACAAGAGTGATTCTTCCAAACTGTCAAACAAAAGCGCACCAGTTCGCATGCCACCGTACCAATTAGCGCTGTATTTTATCGAAACGGTGTGAGAATCCCGTCAATTAACCCCTTCAGATCCGAAACTAGTCATTTCGCAGAATTCTTTCCTGGCACGGGGTCCTTTCAGCGCAACAATTCCCAAACACAGGCGAAAAAGAAAAGTCCCATGTAACACCAATATCGTTATTAAGTCACAAAACTTCACGTGACTTCTCCTGAGTATGGGCCCAGCATGAGCTCGCAAGTAGGAAAATTCCCATGCGCGCACAAGTGACCTCCTGCCGGGGGACCTCCTTGGGCCTGTGCAACAAGAATATGAACTCTGGAATGGAAGGAAGAAAGGCAACACTGTTTCCGATTTCGATTGTTCTCGGAAGAAGCACAATACCCTCCTCTCCTCTCCTCTTCTTGGCGTAACGTCCTCACTGGGACAAAGCCTGCTTCTCAGCTTAGTGTTCTATGAGCACTTCCACAGTTATTAACTGAGAGCTTCCTCTGCCAATGACCATTTTGCATGCGTATATCGTGTGGCAGGCACGAAGATACTCTATGCCCAAGGAAGTCAAGGAAATTTCCTTTACGAAAAGATCCTGGACCGACCGGGAATCGAACCCGTCACCCTCAGCATGGTCATGCTGAATACCCGTGCGTTTACCGCCTCGGCTATATGGGCCCTAAGCACAATACCCAATCACAGTAATATAGGTACACACACTCCGCCGCCGGTGTGAAAATCGATAAAAAGTGGAAGGTTCCATTTTGAGGTCAGATTACATCGGGGACGGACGAACGGTGCACCTGGAAGTGGTCGGTCGATGAGGTGCAACTGTCAATTGGTTGGGTGTCGCGGAGCGAAATGTCAACAGTTGAGACCGAGCGTGACACTCCCAATGGAGACATCAAGTATTCATTGGATAGTAAATATTAAAAAATCTCACGGGGTGTAATCACAACAACGAACGGCCTACTTGGGTTTGGGTCGAGTGATCCCGAAAGCGATAAGCATCTACGACAAGGCGCGCAGCGCCAGTCGAGAGCACGTGTGGAAGTGCAACAGTTACCTATTACCACGGTAGTTGTTTTAAAGTGGACTTCCCCAACAACGACGACGAGAAGTTTGCATGTGAAACGCAATACGAGCGGTTCTTCGTTCTGCTGCTCCGCTTCGGAAGTTGTACCATCGTCGTAGAACGTATCTAGCGGAACGCTGCCGTCAGGTCGGACAGTAGAATGATATGCATGTTCCATCATCCAGAGCCGGTACACCGGTTTTCCCAGGATCCGTGATTTATGAAATCGTTATGATTTTTAATATTTTAGGCAAATACGGGCCGCGCGGTTCAATGGCCGTCTGTGTCGACGCAAAAATTATCCTTGCCTAATGGATTGCCGTGGGGGAACCCTTCTCGAATCGTTGTGATTTTAAATATGTAAAGCAAATATAGACAGACAATTGATGACGGACGATTCCTCCTGAGACATAGAAGAGTGAGGCGAGGACGGATTTAATCCCGTTTTCCTTACGCGAACGGAAAGGACCGTCGTAAAATGGGACTCCTTTTTTTGCTTGGGTGCTTGGGTGGAAACTCATCCGGGCGCAGAGCGCGAGGAAGAACAATACCGACGGGAACTATTTTCTATTGTTCCCGAAGGAAGATTTATGGTCGGGTGTCTCCGCTCTTCTCTCCCTGCCTCCGATCCATCACCCATAATCTGGAAAATTAAAAGACACGAAAAAGGACTGACCATTGGTCAGTCAGTCAGTCTCGCGAAGTATAGCAGCGATCTAATCCGGAGGGTGAAAGGGGTGAATCTTTACTACAACAACGGAACCGGCTTTCTTCTTCGAGAAGAGCCTGGTGGGAACCGGTTTCCTTCCTCTTATGCTAGCCAGCAGCGGTCAAGAAGCAAAACTGACCGTTGGAATAAATTAATAAAGGAGCAAGATATGGTTAAAGGGACACGACCTCCGGAGGTCTCCTGGCGAGTGGCGGTGGCGGTGGATTTCCTAGGGAGCTGAAGGACATTATTCGGACGCTTGATGCTTCACACCGATTATGGATGATGTGCCGTACCTACGCTCGGTTTTTACTGCGGATGTGTGCATGAGGTGGAAGGATCAACCGGCTGATGGACGTTTCCTTGGGAGATTCCTTCAGGACGTGTGAGCCACGAGAGTGACACACACAATGCGCTGCGGTGTGAGGATTACGGTTTTACCGTTTTTGTTTGTTGCGGATAGCTGGGTTGATTTTCGGGAATGTAAACAATTCTCAGGGCAGGGAGTTGAGAAGAGCCGCCTGGAAACTATCAGAAACGAATTGCTGAGCCCATTGAAACATTGTGAAACATGTGAATCTGATATGACTTCTGCTAGTTACGAGTGTAGATCTGAATTTCTGCTCTTCGGAGTAGTTTGGTTGATCTGGAACATTCCAGATTAACGTTGTATTGGTTCGTACAATCACAAGGAAGCTATAGATTATATTTGCACAACAGTTCATAGCGAAAATTAGTACTGTAAAGCTGGTTATGTCAAGGACTAAACTCCAGGACAGTTTGGATGAGCCTGAATGTCTCAAAATAATATGATAATATAATTCCGTCTTCTAATAGGTCCAGTAGCCATAGTTAATTATGGAACATTACTCTGTGAGGCGGATTTGATAACTGCTACGAGTAGTTATGCTGTTCGAAGAAAGTAGTTTGATTGATCTGGAACACCCCAAATGAATTTTAGAAGGGGCCAAACAATTCCAAGGCGGTTACAGGTTATATTTGGACAGCATTTCATAGCGAATATAATTACAGTAACGGCTGTAGATGTCCAGAGCTAAACTACAGGATAGTTTGGACAACCTTTTCTTCAGGCAGGTTCAGTAACCATAGCTGATGAGCTGACCTTACTTTCTATAGCGGATACGATTAATGTTACGAGTATATATTTGAGGTGCGAAACTCCCAGTTAGTTTGGATGACCTGAAATATAGTGTCAATGTGTGTCTTCCGAGTTTTCAAGAAATTCGTGGATTACAACAGATCAATGCTGTCATTACTGCGCAATCCTTCCATGCATTATTATATCGCGAAATTTTCTATAAATTTTGCGGAAGGGACTTTTTTGCTGAAATTCCTTTTAAGAGTTTGGCAAGATTTGTTCTTAAAATTTCTAGAAAATTCTCAAGGATTATCCCTTAGGGACATCACCAGAAATTTCTTTGGCGATTCTTTCAGGATTCATAAAAAATACTGTATTTTAGAGATAGGAGTTTCTAGCAGGATTTCTTAGAATGGTTTTAGCAATAATTTCTCTAAAGATTCCTCCTGGGATTCCATTAGGAATTATATATGGAATTCCATCCAGGATTGCTGCATAAGTTCGTGCTTGCACTCCTTCATGTATTTCTTCAAACATTTCTGGAATTCCTCCAGAATAATTCTCAGATTTTTTTTACAGAAATTTGTATTTAGTATTTCTTGAAATATTTTTCTTGAAATTTCTCAAGAAAGCTTTCTATGAATTTCGATAGGGGTTTCTCCACGAATTCTTCCACATATTGCTTCAGAAGATGCAATTCCAGGAGATTTTTCTCTCACAAAGATTCTAAGATTCTCTTAGAAATTTCTCAAAGAAAACTTTTTCAGAAATTATTGTTTTATTTTCTCCAAAGGTTCCTTTGGGTATAACTCTAAATTTATGGAGAGTTTTTCCCGGGCATTTTCTTTTTGGAAATTTATCTAGCCTAGATAACTCTTAAGAGATTCTTCAGGAAATCTCACTAGAGGTTTCTTCATTAGTTCGAGGTATTTCTCAGGACATTGCTTTAGATTCTTCAAGACTTTCTTTCAGGTTTACTTTTACAGCACCTTCAGCTTCACCCAGCTAACACACGATCGCATACGCTGTTGAATAGGATGCAAAAGTGGATGCGATATGCGTATACTTTACACGCGGTTAAATGGGAGCATGTACTCCTATGGCCTCCACTTTAGCATCCTATCCTACACCATATGCGACTTCGTGTTGGCTGGGCAGAATCTATTTATTTGCATTTTTCAAGAAATTTTTCAAAAAGAAAAATTTAAATGGATACAGTTTTTCCAAGTATTATTTTAAAAATTTCTTCAATTTTGTTTTTTTTAAATTTCTTTAGTGATTCTCCAAAGAATCCCTCCATGTTTTTTTTTTGTTTCTGTAGGACTTAATTCAGAAACTTCTGATACATAGTAGTTTAGGGATTTTTGCGCTCGAATCCCCTTAATAATTGTATAAGAAATTATTTTCAGTATTTCTTCAGAGGTGTTCCCAGGAGTTCTTCCAAGGATTCCTTCGGAATATCCGCCAGCGATCCCTCAAAAATTTATTGAAGGAAATTTTCATGATTTTCAACAGTACTTTTTTTTGCGATACATACAAGACATTTTGAGAAATACCTTCAGAACTACCACCACGGATTTTTCTAGGAATCCCTCCAGAAATTTCTCAAAAATTGTCTCCTTGGAATTACTTGCATTGTTTCTGCAAAAGACTCTCTGAGAATAAAGAGGAGTACCATAACGTCATTTTCAGCTATTCTTCTAGGTTTTATCCTAGGCATTCGTCTAGGGATTGCTCTGGAGATAACTTCAAAAATTATTTCAGGATTTTTTGTCCAGGAATTGCTCTAGAAAAATTTCAAATATTTTCTCTAGGAATTTCTAAATGTACATATATTCAGTTTTTTTTTTAAATTTCTTGAGACAATTTTCCAAAGAATTCTTAAATATTCCGACATATGTTCCTGAAGGAATTTTTGGTGAAAATTCTGGAAGTACTTTTGGAAAACCTCTGAAAGAATATCTGAAAAATTCAGCAAATTTTCTGATGAAACCGCAGAAGCAATTTCTAAAAAAAAATCCTTCCAGGAATCTCTGTCAGAATCACTAGAGGTATTTAGGATTCCTTCCGAAGAAATTTCTGTAGAACTTGTAAAAAATTTTTAAATGGATTTATGGAAAACTCCATGGAAAAAAATTTGTACAAATCATTTGTTGAAACTAATAAATAAATAAAAGCATCTCCTCAAATGAATTTCAGAACGAATCCCAAAATGAATTTATGGAAGAAATCTTCAGTGGAATCACCGTAGCAATCTACGGAAGTGCTCTTAAATGAATCTCTGGAACAAAATCTGAAAAAACCCAGGGAAACTTTTGAAGAAATCTAAGGAGTAATTTCTTAAGAACTTCCAGTCGAAGTACCATTTTTTAAATTTCGTTGCATTCAAGGTGTTCTAGGATGTCAATGATGTCCAAAACCAAATAATTCATATTTTTACCTAATAGAAAAGTAGATTTGCAATAATTTTGCCGCAAATATAGTTTCCCTTATCGAGTGGGTAATTTAATTCAACGATTTTGTTTTGCAGTCGTATATGACCCTTCCGGCCCTAAAGGATTAAACGATTAAACTTCATCGGGAGCATGAGCAGATCCGATTTTATTTTCACAGTTTTCTAAGCCTAAAACATCAACATAAAGCACAATTTCTCTGGGAATCTCTGGGGAAAAATCTAAACAAATTCCTAAATTAAATCGTGTAGAAACTCTTGACGCAATGCTCAGAGACATTCCTAAATAAATCTTGAGCGGAGTACCTTGAGGATAACTGAAGCAGTTTCTGGAGAAATCTCTTCAGAAACTCCTGGATTAATCTTTAGAGAATTCCTTGAAGAAATACACAGAGGAGTTCGTGGGATTCCTTGAGAAATCACTGGAGGCATTCCTGAAGAAACCCTCTAAAGGAATCTCTTGAGCTAAACTACAAAGGATTCTTGGAAAAAATCGCTGCAGGAATTTCTAGAAGATTCACTGGAAGAATCGCTAGAGCGTGCTTAGACAAGCCTCATGAGAACTATCTTGAGAAATCCCTGATAAAATCCTTAGACGATTTTCAAGATCAAAGAAGAATCCCTAAAGGAATTCCAGGAATAATCCCCAAAAAAAATGCTGGAGGTTTCTCTAATGAGATTTCTAAAAAAAATGCCTAACAGAATTCCTTTAAGAATAGCTGGAGCAGTTCTTAATATAATCCCAGGGAGATTCAATATAAACCTCTAGACTGCCGTAATTCTGCAGGGTGACGTAAGCGCCATTCAAAATGTCGATATTTTTTGGTATATTATGTATAATATCTGTTGTAACAATAACACTGATGCATGCCTGCTGTTTTAGAATGCAAGATCTAGTCCTAATCTATCATCTATGGAAAGAAACTTAGAGGATGACCAAGAATTTTATGCATAATAACCAAAAAATGGGCCAAAAGTATCAATGCCGCTTACGTCACTTTGCAGAATTACGGCAGTAGAGGAATCCCTTTTGAAATGCTGGAAGGAATTCTTGGCAAAACCCCTGGAGGAGTTTCGTGAGAAATCACTGGAGAAATTCTTGAAATTTTTACCGAAACACCTGAACAATTCCATAGAAAAAATTCTGGAGAAATGTCAAGGTAAATATCTTACGACGACTATATTTACGACGACGATATTTACGACGACTGCTTTGAAAACTTTTAAATAGTTTTTGGCGTTTCAGTCTTTTCGAGGTCAAAAACAACTAAATGTTGGAAGAAGAACACATTTAGTTGTTTTTGACCTCGAAAAGACTGCAACGCTAAAAACTATTCTAAATGTCATCCCTGGAGGAATTTCTTTAGAAAACACTGGAAGAGTCTCTTAAGGTGAAACTGGATGCATTTCCTTATTTTTTTACATACCGATGAAAAATGTTTTATGCAATTCAGTATCATAATTTACATTTACTATAACTCATTTTGGTATTATAATGACCATTTTTTCCGAACTGAAACGAGTTGCATAATGAAAAATAGTTGTATAATGTTCATAATGCAACTAATTTGAGTTGCATTATGAACATTATGCAACTCAAATGGGTTGCATTATGAAAAAAATCATTGCATAAAGTTTTGTATGGAACTCGTTGCAAAACTCGATTTTTTCAGCACTCTTCGTATTTATCCAACTCGACAAGCCTCGTTGGATAAATGTACGTCTCGTGCTGAAAAAATCAACTTTTTGCAACTCGTTACAAAAATAACTATTTCAGTTTTACGGAAATCATTTTAAAATAAAATTAAAAAAAAAAGGGCTCCAGGAAAACTGATAAACTTTTTCCTCCTGGAAAAAAATCATCCTTTGAATACGTATGGAAACAGAATTTAAAAATATTCCTCCAAAAAAAGGGGAAATGCATCCAGTTTCACTTTAAGTATTCATATAGAAATCTCCAGAGGAATCCGTGGGAAAACTCTGTAAATGAACTCCTAAATTTAAGAAATTTCTAGAGGAATCCCTGGGAATAAATCCATAAAAGAATCCCTAGTGAAATTCCTAAACAAATCCCGGGCAGAATTCCTTGAGGAATAACTGGAGTAACGCCTAGAGAAATTTCACAACAAACCCCAACAGGAATCTTTGGAGAAGTGCCTACAGGAATTTCTGAAGAAATATCTTAATGTGTACCTGTGAGATTCCATAGATACTTCATTAAGGAATTAATCTCTAATGGCCGATTTCTTCACCCTGGCTTAAGCGTTAAACCAGGCTTAACTATATGGGTAAGCTTGGCTTACCGGTTAAGCCGAGGTGAAGAAATCGACCCTAAATGCTTTTCTGGAGAAATGCCTGGAGGAACGCTAGCATTGTTTTTGATCTCCATTTTCACATGACCGTTGCAGGACTTCTGGAAAGAACTATGAAAGCATTCCATGCAAGACCCTTGGAATATCATATGACCACGTATCGGTAGAATTCTTGGTCTACTGATTTCGAGTGATAGATCCTTTCTCAGGACCTTCGCAGAACCTCAGAAATACAAGTTGGGTTACTCTTAGATTTTGTTTTAGCGAAGTCATTGATGATACAGACTTTGCTGATTTCTTGTCGGATGTTGGGGAAAACATTTTCACATGATTATGGAATTTTGAATATCTTTCATTATTTTTCGTAAGTATCTGGAAGGATTCTTGCTGGATTCCATTTTGAATCAAAAAGGACTATCCTGCATAGATTATAAAAATCTTTCTCTCGACCGGAGTACCTTCTAGTAAATTTGCGGTAGACCTCAGGGTGAGGCCAATTTTTCAAAACTTTTTGAAAATTAATATTCGTGAACCTTTCTAGATTCACATTACATCAAAGGAGAAACCTTCGTGTTTGAGACAAAGATATTGAGATTTAGTGGTGGCGCTAACATCTCAAAGTTTTTTTTCCGAAATTTCGTAAAATATTAGTATATGAGATTAAAAAAAAATATTTCACCTATTTCTACTAAAAACCGTAAAAAAATGCACTATAACATTTCAATGGCTTGACCAATTAAAAATATTTGAGCATGTTTTTAAAGATATTCTTGTTGTCCTAGAATGTTGCAAATAAACAGTTCCTTTATCAAAAATGTTTCGACATTGTTATTTACCAAAAATCATGTTTTAAGTATGTTTTGACAGTTTTTGGTGAAAACCATAATAAAAATACATATTTTAAATGAAATTATTTATATTTTCAGATATTTTTAGATAGTAAAGAAGTTTGCATCCTAAAATTTCCAAAATTGGTAAAAAATTATCGAGCCTTTAAGTTAAAATGATGGGCAAAACAAAAAAAAAAAATAAAAGAAAAAAAACGTTTTTTTGCGATTTTGGAAAAATTTCCAGTTCCAGACATCAATTCTAGATGAACATTTGAAAAGGGCCTATCTGCTTTTTGTAAACAAACATGTTTCTGTCTCTGTAGGGCCCATCTCCATCCATCCACGAACATCAACACCCTTAACAGATAGCTTGAAGAACACTCTTTCTGATAAGGGTGTTGATGTGCGTGGGTGGATGGAGATGGGCCCTACAGAGACAGAAACATGTTTGTTTACAAAAAGCAGATAGGCCCTTTTCAAATGTTCGTCTAGAATTATAAAGAAAAACCATGCAAAAAGGCTGAAAATTGACATTACTATGGCAATTAAAGTGAAAGTATAGTCAGTGATTTCTGTTGGATAGTTTGGTAGTAACCTCGGCTCGACAACCATAATGAATGTTTTTTTTTTTCAATTTTTTTACACATAACTGGTATTTCCACATAGATTTATCTTAGAGTTCCTGGCATACTCATAAAAAGTCGGAGGAATACTTCTTTGATAATCAGAATAACGTTTATGGTCAATTTCTGAGAAAATTGTTTTCAAAATCTGACGAGTTCCTCGTTTGACTCGTTCCAGCGTTTATTTTTATTTATTTTTACATTTAAAAAAAATCGTTGAAAATCTCAAAAAAAGGCTCCACTGGAATTGTCAGATTGTTGGGTGGAGTTAATCAAAATTCTAATGGTAAGAGTCTCAAGAATAGGAAAAATCACTGATTAACTTGACAGTTATTATCTACAGAACTCTTCATGAGTTGATCAGAGCTTTCACTAAGAATCTTCCAAAAACTCATTTCAGGAATGCCTGAAGTTCGTGGAAAAGATTCAACAACAATCTTGACTGATATTCAGAAGCCACATAAGGATTAACAAAAAAATATGTTCAGTGGTTGAGAGAAAGAATCTTGAAATTCATCTTATAAGCCTAAAAGTCTCAAAACAGATTAATAAAGATTAAAAACTCGAAATTTTTGTAAAAAAAAGTTTTAAGTTTCATGAGTACTATTTTCAAACATCAACAACAGCTATCAGTGAACAAAACACCTCTTAGCAAACAAAACAGTGCTGCCAGTAGTGAAAAGTTGTCACCACCTCGTTGACAAATGCAATCCCATCCGTTTCAACCACGCAGCAGTCCCTGCCTCATACGTCGAGCTCTGGCTTGAATGGGGCGTTATTAATGCGCATGCATTATTCTCCAATTGGAACCACGTTAAGACTCAGCGGCAGTAATAACATTATGATTTACATACCTCTACCAAACAGCCAACAACAACAACCAGAACCACAGACCCAGAAGAGCCACAATGAATAATGACTTCATCCCGATTCATGGCTTAGGCATAATAACTTGTTTCGCATTCTCGACACCGCGAAGCAAGCAATCACAATTATTCCGCTTCATCAAGGTGTCATCTCTCTCCCTGACTCTGACTGGCGTCGTTGATCGTCGTCGTCGACGTTTTATTCAGCTTCGGGAGAGAATTAATGTTTCGAATGATTGCCCACTTTGACGTTTTCTTGCATCGAACACATCACACGCCTTCAACAAGGTCGACCTTGTTTCGTCACCTTTCTACATAATAAAGCGGGAACGTATTTTCCACCTTTTGTTTTGTTTCGCACACTCCAGTGATTTGAAATCATCGAACCATCGCAACGCACGTCACCGACCGCCGGCAATCAGGTGGTTGTCATTTTGTCAATATCATTTGACATCGTTTGTTACCTTTTCTTCTGTTTTGCCCCCATCGTATGTAGGCGCAGTTGATGACAATCAATCGAAGCAGCGATTGCAAGTGAGCCCGCCGATACTTATTCGCCTTTTTTGCGGTTTTCCTCCAACAAAAAAAATGGACAACAGATACGACACAACGGGAGGTTATTGGCAAATTGGCTTTGGTGTTTGTCGCGCGTTGACGTGTCAATTGTGTGTGGCAATCAAGGTGAGTAGAAAGGTAGGTCGGTCGATACGTCAGGTCAGGTGGTTCGCCATATTGGATTACAGAAACGTTGACTGACATGTTTGCATTGATAAGAATGTGGGTGGGATGTCTTAAATCTTAGAATATCTCAAGTGATTGGTGTACCTAGTCTTTTAGACACCTTGTTCGCAATGTGGAAAACAATAATGACAGCCCCAGTAGCTTTTCGCGTCAATCTTCGTATATAACCTGACCTCGCGGGGCGTACAGCACTTTTCTCGCCCTGTGACCTACTCGTTTGGCACCTTTCCACTGGCGGTCGGTAGGTATCAAGTGACGTAAACAAAAATGACAAGGTACATATAGTGATAGGTATTTGTTGGATGGGACTTACCTTCGCGTCGCATTCCCATTTTGAGGCACTTTCGTAGACGACAGAATTGACACTGATTCCGGTGGTGCTGGTCGATCGGGCAGTTCCGGTTGCCCCGACACGAGTAGGTGAGGTTCCGCCGGACCGATCGCTTGAAGAACGATTTGCAACCTAGAAAATGGAAAGAAAGAGGGGAAAAATCGAAGTTAAGCGCTAGTTCGGAAATGATCCAAGAACGATAAAAAATAATGCTAAAACCCAAAGCCGGAGGGGTCATATATGACCTCAACATAGAAAGGGCTGCATAGATTCACCCATTCAATAAACCAGAATACTGTCTTCGTCAAAGTTGTTGCAAGTTGAGTCCTCTATTAAGGAAAAATTGAAATATTTGTATTTGAGACTTATTGACAACCTAGAACATCCTGATTACCATGGAATTTGGAAAAACGAAACATTTGGCATACCAGTTGTTCTGAAACCTGAATTTGAATATGGGTTACGTCCATATGTATTCATTAAACCTTCGTCAAGAATATCAAGAGGTGTTTTATATTCTGGGATGTTGTAGGTGTTCCTAGCTGTCCTGGAGTGAAGGCCTTCAAATCTACAAAAATAGTTTTATGTGTTTTCGCCATAACTAATGGCACTGCATAATCTACTGGGATCCGTGAAGCTCTTGATATCTACATAGACATTTATAGAAACAATAGAGATATTCCAGGTCAGCCATACTACCTTGGAGTTCAGAACTTCAGATCTACACTCGTAGCCACAGCCATATCGGTTATACTGAATAACGTTGCATAATCAACCGCGGTTACTGGAGCCATCTGAAGTCATAAATAATAGCATTGCATAATCTGCTGGGATCCGTGAAGCTTTTGCCATCTACAATGTCACTTATAGACACTATAGGGATATTACAGGTCAGCCGAACTGTCTAATAATAATTTAGAACTTCAGGTCTACACTCGTAACAGCAGCCATATCTGTGTAACGTTGCATAATGAATCGCGGTGGCTGAACCAACCTGAAGTCTACTAGATATTATTATGAACCTCTGGGACATTGAGGGTCGTCCAAACTATCCTTAAGTTTAGCTCTCGACAGTAACAGTAGTTATTCGCACAATGAACTTTAACAATACATAACTTTAACAATACATATCCAACTGTAATTTGTAATTCCCCTGGCATTTCATGAGTCATTCCAAGATAGTTCTGAAATATTCCAGATTAACCACACTACTCCGGAGACCACAGCATAATAGTAACTACACTTGTGATAAAAGCTTTTGCCACTTCGTTTATTGTTACATAATCTACTTTACTTACCAAAGTAGTTCGAGGAACAACAAGCCCTGAACTTCTGTGAAACTCAGAGACATTCTACAATACCTTTGAGATATTTCAGGATTACTAAACTTCTCTATAACTAAGAACCAGCACCAAATCTCGAGCACAAATCACAAATGTGGGACGCGACCAAGGATAAGCATTACAGCTTTAGCCACGAATCGAGTGTTGTGGTGATGAATTGTTGATTCAGTTTTATTTTAATTGTAATCAACGCTAAATTATGAAATATTTAAATCAATACGGTTTCTAATGTTATGTAACTAAAAATAGCAAACAAGATATTATTACGGCTTTAGATTCCTTGTAGTATATTGCAGGGTAGTGTACAATTCTGAATCTACAGCTATGCCATAGTCTCTGATTGTGTTCTGTGAGCTCCAGTAAGTATAATAGATAACACAATAACAGAAACTTCAATTGCTGTTGATGCTAAAATTTTTACATCATAATAGTTTGGATGACCCCAGTTGATATTTTTTGCCTTTCTCGTACATTAAGTGTACTGGAAAGGCTATATGTTCCCTCCAAAAATGACTTTTTGATAGAAGGCACGGAAGGTCGAGTCACATGTACCAATCAACTCAGCTTGACAAATTGAGGTGATGTCTGTGTGCATGTATGTGTGGGTGTATGTATGTGTGTGTGTCTGTGTGTGTGTGTGTGTGTGTGTGTGTGTGTGTACAAAACAAACTCATATCACTTTTTATCCGTAAACGTCAACCGATTTTAATGACCGACGGTTCATTCGACGCGGAATCAGGTCTCATTGTTTCCTATTGAAAATGGTTCGGATCAGTCCTGCCGTTCCGGAGTTATGGCTATTTAGATGTTCCGGACCGGTACCCCAGGAAGGGGCCTGATATGAAAATGCTACACAAATCCATGCATGCGGCCTAGCATGCGGCACATCAAACTGCGGTATTTTCGATAACCTGATGAATAATAAGCAGGAAAATAGTCTCAGACCATATCCGAAGCGGTAGTGTTCTAGAATCGATTCCGGGTGTCCCGCCGGAAGTGGCCAAATATAAAAGTAAATCAAATCCATACATGCGACACATCAAACCGCGTGTTTTTCGATAGCCTGATGAACGGTTAGCAGGAAAGTAGTCTCAGACTTTATCTCAACCAGTGGAGTTCCGGAACTGGTTCCGGGTGTCCCACCGGAAGTGGTCAAATATAAACGTCAGCCAAACCCATGCTTTCAACACATCAAATGGCACCTTTACTGGTGAACAATTAATTATTAAGAAAATTGGCTCAGACTACATTCGAAACTACCGATATTGTTCCGGAACAGGTTCTGGGTGTCACAACTTTCGATTCAAATGCAAAATAGAACCAAAGCTATACATGGGTAATTCTCGCTGAAACCAGGCGGCCATTTACATAAAGTCTGGGATTTCAAAGTTTTATTACTTATTCGCTAGAAAATGATAAAAAAGGATGAAAACCAAGTGGTTGAATTGATGGACCCCTCGCTTAGCAAAGGGCTGATAAGGTGACAAAAATTACGATTGTTCATCAAATTTCACCTAATTTATCGCATCATATCTCGAAAAATCATGTTATATTATGTACAAAACTTTACATTTCTATGAATACAAAGTATACACCTTTCATTTGAAGTTGAAAATGTTTTGACAGCCATCTTGGATTTATGAATACTTACGGTTTGGATGACCTAGGATATCCCAGAATAACCAGTAGGATATCCTGACTGATCTGATGTCTTTTGAACTTTCAGAAAGCTTACTGGTTATGATAGAATACAAATCGAAGCTTTGTATAATGAAAAAAGTTGCTGTTACACCCGTAGACTTCAGGAGCTAAACTTAAGAACAGTTTGGATGACCTAGTATATCCCGATTGCTCTGATACTGTTTTTTGAACTTTCAGAAGACTTACTGAACATGATAGATTATACATCGTAGCTTTTGTATAATGAAAGAAATTACCGTTACACCCGTAGACTTTAGGATCTAAACTTAAGAACTGTTTGGATGACCTAGTATATCCCGATTGCTCTGATACTGTCTATTGAACTTTCAGAAGACTTACTGGACATGATAGAATAAAAATCGAAACTTTGTATAATAAAAGAAGTTACTGTTACACCCATAGACTTTAGGATCTAAACTCAAGAACAATTTGGATGACCTAGGGTATCCTGACTGCTCTGATACCGTTTTTGAACTTTCAGAAGACTTATTGAACATGATAGTCTATAAATCGTAGCTTTGTATAATGACACAAGTTACCGTTACACCCGTAGACTTTAAGATCTAAACTCAAGAACAGTTTGGGTGACCTAGGATATCCTGACCGATCTGATACTATCTATTGAACTTTCAGAAGACTTACTGAACATGATGGATTACAAATCGTAGCTTTATATAATGGGAGAAGTTACCGTTACACCCGTAGACTTTTGGATCTAAACTCAAGAACAGTTTGAATAACCTAGGGTATCCAGAAAAAAAGTAATTTGCATCATATTTGACCATTCTTATGCTGTTGAGCATCAAAACCATAGAAATACGTAGAAAAAAGCTTTATTATATGCTTGGAAAAATTTCTGCTTCAAAAGACGATGATTGTTAGCTCCAAGCCAGACCACAAGTAGCTACCTCATTAGCTCTTTGCGGGAGTGTTGGCAGTGTAACTGATCTGGCGAAGTACTGGAGAAGTAGCAATAGGTGGACAACCAAGCTCAAGAGCTTGGTCTGCAAACCGTTTCCTCTGGGAACCAACGCCGTTCACCGGGGGTCAAAATAGAAAAGTTGTTAATTATTCTTCGATTGGAATGATGCATTCCGTAACACTACAGTTACAATCACCTCTGATGCAAAGATATTCAACGGAAAAAAGTCGGAAATCTCCCGTCGATGGGAATGGAACTCGTTAGAACTCGCTATTCTCGAAGGCTATCGATCCCATTGTACTACGCGGGAGCAATATTTTGATCTCGGGAATCTGCAGGATTCCGTCTCCCAAGATGACGGAAAAGGCGCCATACCAGGAGACCTCGCTCGAAAAGGAGCACCCAGCGACCCAGCCAGAGGGCTGGCAAGTAATTGAATCAATTGCTCTCGGGTGCGCGCAGGGAAGGACCGGAGGCTGGTCCCGATAAAATGTCAAACAATTGGAAACATTGTGTCACACCAGCAGCAGTCGTCAGTCGTCGGCCGTTTCTATACCTATGGTTCGTGTGTGCACTTTTGTGCCGAATGTTTTGGTTGCACCACTGACTGCTGACTGTGTACTGTGTGTAGTGTAGTAGCCCTACGGGGGGAAAAGTTTTTAATAATTAGGATATTTTTTGTGTGTGTTTTGGGTTTTGTTGGGCTCGGGATGAAAGGGACACAGTCTCTCTTTCTGCTGTTAGTCAATGGGGACCTCCTGCTGGTTCTTTTCTTTTGCGACCCGAACCCGGAGTGTATGATCTTGCACACGAGGGTACGCAACGGTAGAGTCAGGACCAGTCGAGGACTTTTCATTCATTATCCTTTGCGCCGTTTGTGGCATATGCATCATCAGATCAGTAGTGAGTGAGAAGAGGCATGAATGGAAAGGACATGCAGCGCAGACGTCGTCCTGAGAAAGACCCTGGCAGCAGCAGCGGTGACAGTAACAATATTCGACGTCCTGCGACACAATAGCGGTGAATGCGATTATTCTTTGTATACTCCTTTTTGTTCTCCGTCCCAGGCTCAATGGGCTCAACAAAAGTACGACTATTAGGATGCTTTTAGCAAATTTCAATTTGCATAATGTTACCTGTCCTTTTGGGTGTAGACGAGGACGAACGAAGGATGCATCACCACCACCGCCAACAAAGTTCGACGCCAGGAAATTCATTTTTCAACCTCACGTCCGCTACCGAAACGAAACTTTGACCACACAGACGTTGGCGATTTCGAAGGAGAAGCCCAGAAGCTCTCGCCGGCGCATCTGCATCATTCATCCACGAATTAGAGTCGTCGGCGAGCGGCGGTCATTTCATTGCGGGACGTGAGCGTTAAATAAACACACATAAAGCAAAGAAAATTGGACCTACCGGATCGCTCGGAGGGGCGGATCCGATCCGAAATTATAGGGGAGATTGTGGCGACTTGGGTCATTCAGGATGTGCTGAAAAAATTAGAGTTTCTATAAGCACGTCGACTGGAACAGTTGAAACAAAAATAACTAAAACTATAACTGGAAATAGTATAGTACCATATGTGAAGTCATACCTCCAATTTAAAAAAAAAGTCAGAGCGAAATTCTAAAATATTCTAAAAATTACATTTTCAAAATTTGGGTTCAGATTTTTAGAAAAAAAAAAACGAACAAAAGTAGGGTATGTATGCTATCAGTAATCTCACGCTCTCATAGTCGTCCTATTCGACAACAAGCGATTACGGCACCGATTGATTCCGTTCTTTTTGTTTTCATGCGTGCTCACTTCTATCAAAAAATACAAAAAATATGAAACAAAACAAACAACGCTTCAACCCTTCGTTTTTCGTGGTATGAAAATGGGAGCCACATGCTTAATAAGGGAACCAATACCCTATTATGGTAAAATGACTTCAAGAATATTATGTCTGAAAGAGTGTCTTTATAGATTCTTCTTGACATTTGTGTGAAATTTTCTTTTTAGTATATATTTTTTTTAAATTTATTTATTATTTCCAAGAAAAACATTCTACTTTTGGTATCTTCACTTTTGTACTAAATGTTTTTAATGAGCAAGTTTTGATAAAGTCTATCCAATGTATCCGCTCGTATAGAATACTATTTTTATCCCTCAGGTTTTTCATAATTCTAAGATTTTTTTTTCAAAACAATTCCAAATCTACATACATATTATATTTCTGAATGTTTTCCCCAAGAATTTTCTAAAATGTTATTGGTAGAGGAACGGAACCCATCTTAAGCAAAGTGCTCCCATTTACATTCTACCAAAAACAAAATATATATGCAATAAGCGTTTTGTTTTGTTTTTTTTTTCAAATTTTTGTGTTTTTTGTTGGTAGTTGCATGCTCACTTAGAAAAATAATGGTATGAATTGGTGACTTAATCGCCTGTTTTGGAAATATAATGAACATAGGGGCATAGGCTGAAGAAGGGTACTCTTACCTGACCCGCCATAATGGTTCCCTATTTGGCCATAGTGGTTATTTGAAATAATTCAAAATTTTGCATCATTTTAAGAGTTTTAATAATAAGATACAATTAAATTTCGGCAATTAAAACTTGCATAATAGGTCAAATCTTGAAAACTTTCTTAATTTCCACTATGGCGATAACTGGTACACTTACCGTAGTTCTTGGATTTCTTTTTCTAAAAATTCTTTGAAAATATTTTCTTTGAAATGTTAAAAAATGTATTTCTTTTTTTTTTTTCAAACCGCAATGTGAAATATTTCTACCAGACACTCACCAAAGCAGTTTTCAAATAGCAGTTTTCCGGAAATAAATCAAAATTTTATTAAGGCTTGTCTACAAGTTCCTTTTTCTGATTTTTTAAATTATGCCGAAAGATTCCTTCAGGAATACACCAAATTCTTTTTTGCACGGGTCTGGTTTTCGCTATAACTCAGTCAATTTTTAACCGATTTTCATGAAGTTTTGTACATTCAGGCACGGTTAGAACTATCAGTGTACAAAATTTCATAGCAAAAACCAGACCTGTGCAAAACAAATCGGTTGAATGCATGTACTATATCCATGAACTATTCTTAAAAAAATATCCCAAAACGCCCCGGGATTAATCCACAGAATGGATTTTGATGTATTGATTCCACAAGTATTCCTAAGGTAAACGTTGACATCCTGACCTCAAAACCAACTGTTCAACAAGCTTAAATTTTCTAATTATTCATGCAAGATAGCTTGGAATTAGTTGGAAATTACTTTAGAATCATCAAATTAACCCTGCTAAGATGTTAATATTTTCGCACCACAATGGCGTAGTGCACGTTCAGTGTGCCTTTCTGGGTTATATTGACCCCAACATCCTACTAGGGTAAAATTACATTTTTTGCAATTTTAGAAAACTATTCCACCAATACGTATTAGAGTACAATTTTCAATTGTCAACAGTTTTCTTTAAATTTTTTTTTTTGTTTTTTTTTTTTCATTTTTGTCCCCCTCGTGAGAGGTCTTGGAAATAAAAGAAAAAATATATTAACATCGGTACAATCTGACTTGTTAATGTCAACAAACCTCCCAGGAATTTGGTTACAACTGTCTATAAAAAATGAAAAAAAAAAAAACATTTCTAGGTATGTTGTTCTGCTATGTTCAGTGAAAACTGATATCCATACAAGATGGCCAATATTGACGTGTTGTAATGTTCTCCTATGACCGTTTGTGCTGAACATTTGACAGCAAACAATAAATATGTTGAATTTTGTTATAGATTTTTTTTTATTTTCACAGCGCGTGGAAAATGTTAAACACTACCGTCAAATGGGGTAACTTGCAACACTTTTCGACTTTGAAGCAATATCATTGGAAATCTAAACATTTGAAACATACTGTAAAGCATCGTGTACACTAATTACCACGAGTAGAATACTGTGCAGAATTTGATTTACCAAAATACGTTGACACCTAATCAAGAGATGTGAAATACATGCCATCTACACCATCTGTGGGGTAACTTGCAACACATGACATGAACCTAATTTAGCTACCATTAAACTGCACTAATATTCAAGTACTTATTCATATTATGAGTTTTTGATGCAAAGCATGGAAAATGCTTGAAAAATGTTTGAAGGTCACGTGCAAAAAATGTAAAAAATGTGCCGACATTAGAAAACGAGCGCGTTACGTAATGAATGAATGATCATTTTCGATTATTTCTTTCAGAAATATCGTGAAATGAAAATAAATATTAGAAAGTTTTGTCAATTTCAACTGTTGCAAGTTACCCCATAGTGGTTGTTGAATATTATAATGAATTTTTACATTACTTAGTCGATAAGTTTATCAAACTTTTATCGTTTTGCTTAGCTTACTATTAGAGACCCTAACTACGAGTAAAGTCATCAGACTCATCGCACTTACCATAGGAGAGAGGTAAAGCATGATTTTCGTACTTGTTTTTATAGCATAAAATGAGCAAACCGTTTCAACAGTGTAGCTAAACAATAAACAAAGAAACAAAACTGATTTCTGTACTAAGCCAATCTTCGGTATACATAATCTCGATAACGGAAATAGTAAATCATATTAGCTTTCATTATTATGAGAAAATAGTTTACATTTAATGTATGTCATTGTGTTGCAAGTTACACCGCTGTTGCAAGTAACCCCGTTTGACGGTATGCGTAATTGTTGAAAGTAATAGTAGTGTTTGTTTTAAATTATTTTAGTCTACAAATATGTTTATAATTATGATCCTTACACGTCCATATACTTGTTATCTATGTGGAAAGTGTTCGAATAACGTTCGAAAATATTTGTTCCTACCGGAACATTGAGTTTTAATTTAATTTATTTACAATGTAATTATTTGGTTCCACAAAGTTTTAACTTTTTTCACGTATTTCGAGAATTCTAAATTTTGCTTTAACAATATTCAACACATTTGTAGGTCGCTGTCAAACTTTTAGCTCAATCAATCAATAGAAGAAAAAAATTAATCAGAAATAAATGCCGTAGAGGTAACGACTCTCTTAACAAAAAAAAAAAAAAAAAGAAAAAAGTAACTACACGCCAAAGTTTTTCATGTTGTATGAAAATCGGCTTTCACTGCCTTTTTATGAACACAACTTTAGGTATATATTATAATTTCAGGTACAGTAGTTCCTCGATATAACGTAACTCGATATAACGTAATGTTTACCACGATCTAGCGAAACTTATTTTTTGGTAACAACTTTTAGCCATTCAAATAATAAGCATGATTTATAGAATAGTAGTTATTCCCCTCCTAGAATCAACTCTGGATACAGTTTGAAGAAATTCCTGGATAAATCTATGTTGAAAATCCATTAGATATCCTCAACGGAATCTCTAATCACTTGGAATAATTGTAGAAATTCTAGTAAAAAAATCTAGAAAGATATTGGGGGGAATCCAGAGAATTCCTGCAGAAATCATTGAAAAATCGTTTTGGAAAAATCCTGTAGGCATCCCAGAAAGAACTCTTGGAAAAATTAAACAGGGAAATTTCTGGAGGAATATCTGAAGAAAATTCTGGTGGAACCTGATTCGGTATTTCTGGACAAATCCTAGTAAGAGTTTTTGGAAGAATTGCCAACAAATTCCTCCAAAAATCTCAGAAGGAAATTTTCAAGATTTTTTTTTTGAGAAATCACACGAGTTTTTCTGCAAAAGTCTGAGGAATACCTCCTGTAGAAATTCCATCAAAATGTGCTGCATAAGCTCCTGCAGGATTTTCTGACTGAATCTTAGCAAATACACTTTGAGTAGGAATAGCTGACATATTTTTGAAGGGATCCTAGCAGGAATGTCTAGAAGAATCCCAGTAGAAATTATTAGGAGAAGCACAGTATGAATGCTTGGAAAAAATCTCTGGAAATGAAGACATCATTTGAGAATTCCTGGATAAATAACAAGAGGTGTTTCATGAGGAAAAGGAATTTCATCAGGAACTCCACAGCAGCAAATAAAATGATACACAGCGCCACGTACTGTAATGAAGACGAAGCATCTTGCCTTGTTTGATATTGGTGTGAATAACTAGATATAAACAGGCATGCTATGAATTTCACTTATGTATGATCTTACATTTTTTTATATGTTAAATAATATGGGTACAAAAATATGATCTTTAGGGTAATTTTCATTTAAAATATACATTTATAAAGTTTATAAAATTGTAGAAATGTTTTTTTAGCAAAACAATAGAAATAAACCAAACAGACAATTTTTAAAAATCTTTATATTTTTTTTAATAAAAATCCTGATTTAATTCATGTAAGAACTCCTGAAGAAATCTCTCAGGTAATACCTATAGCAATCATTAGCACAATGTATTAGTAGCTTGAGGATATGTTTAAAGCTGAGCTTCAAGAGACATTTGTGGTAGAGGTCAATCAGCCGTGGACACATGTTTAGGAGAATGGAATATGAAGGAATCTCTGAAAGTGTTGGATGTTGCGGATATTCTTGTTGTAGTTTCTTGAGAGCTTCACAGTGGTATACAGTGATAGAAATTCGTTTAGCCGAGGCCAAAAAAATTTCAAAAAAGTGTCAGGAAACTCATACAAAAGATTTTATGGTAAAACTTTTTTATCGTAGTGATAGTATATCTAGTACTGTTTAATAAAAATGTGATACTTCACATTTACATATACACTGAAACAAAAACGAGGGTAGAAATCCTTCAAATGTCATTTTTTGCCTAGACATTCGTTTAGACGAATTGTACAATTTTTAGAATTCCATAATAAAAAACTAACAAATTTCGAAAAATATCCAACAAAATCATTTTGCATGGCAACCTGCATTATAGATCGGCTTGTAAATCATAAATTTGATCGTTTTCGGAAGTGTTGCCATATTAATTTTACATGCATCTCATATAATATGTCATGTATGTAAATGTTTCCAAATTGAGATTTGATGTATTTATTTTTATGGAAAGTATTTAAAAAGAATCCAATGAAAGTTTCATGACGTGTGCGGGTTGAAAATTTACGAAAAACAGTGTTTTTTACTAGAAAATATAACGCAAACCATAAAAAATCACGTATTTAAGGATTGTTTTGATGAAATATGATGGTTTCACTTGCATAAATCACAGCGTTTCCTACTATTACGTCTTCTCATAGCTCCAAATATCTTCTAGACTATATTGTGGCTGAAGTAATATACATTGGACAGCTCACATTTCGAGAAATGGCACCGAAAGTATTCAAATTTCTAGCATGAACTACTTGTTTCATAATTTAGACGTTCTTTTCAAATAAATCATGTTAAAAATGAATGTGCTTCAAAACTAAGACTCATTTATAATTTATTTCTTTAGATTGAATGAAATAAGCCAATTGTTTGACCATATCTTGCATTTTTGTATGATCATCTGCTTTTATATAAACAGGGTACAAACATTCTGACACTTCTTGCAGTTCTTTCACTTAGGGGTATTAGGGGCATAATGGACACCCTAAGCAAATGTGTACGTTAGGCCTGTAAAGCAGAGTAAAACTAATCATATTATCAGTTGGCTTTCAACTTCAACTTGTTTCCTACGCCTTTCAATCATTAACAGCAGGTAGGATGTATTTATTGTGAAGAAATAATGAATTGTAAACCGTGTGTTTTTCAGGGCTGGCAGGAAAGGTACGGGGCGAAATGGAGACCCATCGGGGCATAATGAACACCCCTGCATATTTTATGCTAATTCTTTGGTTACATCGACCAGTTAAGTAATTTGCCTACGGAGATCAATACCACAGATATAATACTCCATCTTAGATGAGTTTACATAGCATCAAAGTTAATTAAATAAACTTTTGGCTAAAATAGTTGGATTGATTTTTTCCAAACTCTAGAAAACGCCTAACAGTATGCAATGCGCGTAAATCCATTCGTAATTGCCAGTGTTCATTTCGCCCCGAATCGACTACAACATTAAAATTGCTATTTTAAGTAAATTCTGATCAAAAATAAAATACTTCATCCAATGCTAAATCTTCGTATACATGTAGATAAGGTAACAATTCACTTGTTCTTATGGTGGACACACTCCAATACTCACAATACCTTATTTGATGCTGCTTCGAAATTATAAGAATTTCACCATATGAAAAACATATTTCAATTTCCATGATATTTAGGTTATTTTGGAGCAATATAAATGGTATTTTTGAAAAATAGAACAATGACTTGTTCCTTTACACTTATGCATTCAAAGTTTTACATAAAAGTCTACGGTTTCGGCAAAAACAGGGGTGTCCATTTCGCCCCGGGTGTCCATTATGCCCCTAATACCCCTAGCAGTCTTCTAACTCATTTGGTAATGTTAGGTAATCAAACAGGTATACTCCACAGGCATTAGGGCACGTTTTTATTTCAACGCAGAACTATTTATTTTAGCTTCTATCAATCCCATTTTAAGGTTAAACAAACCAAAACCCAATATACTTATTTTTTCATGACTTTTTATGCAATAATTTGAACATTTCTAACAATAATTCTGTGCCATATTTTCAAAACGGCTAATCAAGCTTACGTTTGAGTATTTACAGAAATCATTTTTATTAAATAAATTTGTTCATCATCGCTTCTCCTTATTGGGACATTTTTTATAATATTTCTCTGTATTTCACAAATAAATAAACTGTAAGGTCAATTTTCTTGCTAACACATCATAAACTAAATGCCTTGGGGTATACTCTCGAAATATACTCACGAAATTGCAAAAAAATCTATTGAAAACCAATTTTTCATTCACCACGGCTAAACGAATGTCTAGACAAAAAATGACATTTGAAGGGTTTTTACTCTCGTTTTTGTTTCAGTGTATATGTAAGTGTGATGTACCACATTTTTATAAAACAGTACTAGATATACTATCACTACGATAAAAAAGTTTTATCATAAAATCTTTTGTATGAGTTTCCTGACACTTTTTTGAAAAATTTTTGGCGTCGGGTCAACGAATGTCTACTGTAGATGGCAGAACTTTCAAAACAGTTTTTAAAAAAACAAGTGACAGAGTTCTTTGAAGATATCCACAGTTGGGATTTTGTTACTCTAATGATTTTTTTTCTTAACTTCTCAAAGTTTTTGAGTCCCCGAAGAATTCTACGTTCCTGAGAGACGTTAGAAGTAATTTTGAAAAAAAAAAAAAATCAAGAGGCCTTTGTTGGCAGAGTCATGAAGGAATAACTTTAATGAATTTGGAAAGGAATCTCTAGCAAAATATCGGGCAGAAGTGATTGAATTAAGAAAATTGCAAACATTGTTGTTATTGTTGAAAGTTCCGCACGCGTTTAGCTATGAGGAATCAATGTGGTATTCACGACTGAATTGAACATATACGTTCCAGGGGCACATTTTGGCAGAAATATTGAACCGTATCGGTAAATCGGTTCGAGGAAAAAAAATGCTAGGGCAAGAGAATGAGAGATTTAGCTTATTCTGAAATGTGGAAGGATTCCCATTGTTTTTAACAAGTTTTCTTAACTATTTTCCAAAGGTATTCCAAAGAAAAGCGTTTAGTAGGGGCTCAAAAAACTTTAATTATACTGTGCAAAAATCTTTCATTAGAACTTCAGTTTGTGTTTAATCCAATTTAGGCCGGAGCAAATATTCAATTAGTTTTATGTTACCCTCCTTCAAAAAGTGAAGGGGTGAAAAAAACATGGCGATAAACGTTCAAAATTTAACTCAATTTGGTTCACTGCTTTCCGAGATATGACAGTCAAAAAATTAGTTGTCTAAAACGTTGAGTTTTACGAGAACGGTTCTGGCTTCGCGAAATATTAATCAACCGAGCTCAACTTTGTACTAATGATGCTCATATAATAGGGTGATAATCACTAAACAGTCTAAATTTGAGAATTTTTGATGCACTCTATGAAAAGTTACAGCATGTTGAACTTGTTTTGTGAGAGAAAAAAGTTGCCTATCCCAAACATTTTGGGCACCCCCTGTAGGATGCATACACATTGGTGAGCTCGTTCCATACTGTTGTTTTATTGTGAATTCTGGATAATACCCTAAAGTCAAAAGTTCCAATTTGATTGAAACGTTTTAATCCCACAAACCTCATAAAATATCTTCTAGCATTTTTGAGATATCTTAAAACATTTCTGGTGGATTGTTGGCAGAAACTTGTTTGGGAATTGTGGCGCCTATAAGTTACATTAGCGGAGATTCTCTTTCTGATTTTCTCAGGAATTGTTTTAAAAATACAGCAGGAAATTTCATTGGAAATTGGGTGAGTTTTTTTTACGGATTTTGACAAAATTAATTTGGAAAATAAAATTCAGCATGTATGACAAAGGTGATTAAGTTAAGAACTGCAACTTACAATCAGCATTTAATATTCAATTATCTGCCGAAACAATAAGAAACCATTCCTCAAGGGATCACATCATGAAATTATCTTCCCAGCCTCCCCTACATACGGTAGGCGGCCTGCGCCTGCCCAAGCACGGTCGCTATGGGTGATAAATTGAGTTATAATCATTTCTGGCCACCGTTTGCAGCTCTGGCGACCACCTGTGTGCGCACTATATTCAAATCAGAAGAGCGCTGCCGCGCGGAAAATGTATAAAATAAATAAATCAAAGCCCACCCAAAACAAGTTCCGACACCGGCTACCTGGATCGCACACCAAACTAGCAATTTAGTTTGGTATCCTCAGCCAGCTCAGAACGAACCGAAATCTGCATAATCATAATAGTAGGTGCCCTCAGCCTGCCGGTCGACCCATACCTGTCTGTGCGTTGCGAGCGATTTGGTTTAGCAGCAGCGCGAGTAATAATCGCGTGCTACTTGACGGCGGTTGGATCTTCCCGCCTACGGCGGGCTCGCTTCTTGGCGGCTGCGAGGGGCACCACCTCAATCAGTGCGGGGTCAGTCAAGGATCAGCCACGGAAGCCATTATCAGACAGGCCAGACAACTGGACGGCTACGGGTTTTGAGTAGTACAACCGCCGTGCCGTGCCGTGTGTGTCGCCCTCTGGGGTCACTTCATTACGCGGCTAAATTCAATCAGTAACGCAAGTAAGTTTGTAATGGGTTTGCTTTTCTTTTTTGTTGCTTGCTCTGCGCTGGTTGATGATACCTGTGGAAGCCGACAACAATTTGCAATGGATCGAGATGATGATGAAGCAATTTCCGAGTGGAGAAAATTGATCCCATTCGGATGAGATTCACTTGGGTGCAGTTATTTTACATAATTATTAGAGAGATTTTTTTAATAATATAGTTAAGATTGCAAGATCACCTCCCAGCTGATTCTACAAGAAACCTTTCTCGATCCTTCTACAAGTGTTATCGCCATTTTTTTTCTAATTTTCTATCATTTTAGGATTTTTATCACCATTTTTCTAAAAATCATCTGGCATCATTGCTTTTAAACGACTCCAGGGCCGCAGGACTTCCCTAAACACTCTTGAAACCTTTGATCCCCTGAAATATCCCTAAAGCCCCCTAAAATGCCTCTGAAAGCCCCTGAAACCAACTGCAGCTCTATGAACGGTCTCTAAAGTTCCTCAAAAATACCGTGAAGCTCCTAGAGTACCCTGAAAATCCCCTAAAATCTCTTGCAATGGGCTTCAAGTTTCCCGGAATTCCCCGAAACGCCCACAACACCCCCAGAGTTCCTCTACGGACGAACCACAGATTATGGGCCCAGGGACCAAGATGCGGTACAATCTAAGAGACGATAATCCGAATTCCAGAAGAAGTGTTCACAAAGGAATCCCGGAAAAAGGTCCCGAAGGAATGCTCGAATGAGTTCCTGAAAAAAATCCAGGAGCACTTCCTGATAATACCGGAAGTAGTTAATGAAAGATTCCCAAAGAATTTTTTTGGAGGAATACTGAAAGAAGTAGTTGTAGGATTCCTGGAAGGATCTCAGAAACAATTCCTGAAGAAGTCTCAGTAGGAACTCCGGGAGGAATCACCGAGAGAACTCCTAGAGGAATCCCGGGTGAAATTGCTGGAGTTTCTAAGCATATTTTTCAGGAATACCTTGTGGAAGTCAAATGAACACTCCTGAAGACATTCCAAAAGAAAATATTGAGAATCCAGTTCTTGGAGGATTTTTTCTAGGAATTTCAGAAAGAATCTCAGAAGGAAACTTCTGAAGGAACCCCGTAATCAATCTCAGGTGGAGCTCCCTGAGGAATTACAGAAGGAAGGGGAATAGATTTGTGGAGAAACCGAGGAATAAATTCCCGGAGAAATCTCAGGAAAAATTGCTGTGGTAATTCTAGATGGAAATCTAGAAAAATCTCTCTCAGCCATCCATGAAACCATTTTATACATTTCGAATGCGGCCACTTTGTGCCCGATTTACGATCCGAACATCGGAACATCAACGCTGTACCAACTTGTTGCCTACTTTTCCTTAAATACGGGGCTGAGCCAACCGATCTTTTGGTTCATCGATGGAGCAGATGGGAAATGTGACGAAATCCTCTTAGAAATAACAATCCCGATTCAGGAGGTAAGACTTGGCATTTAAAAAAAAATGTTTTTCATATAAGTGTGGGCTACCTTAATCCACGCCTTAGTAGTATTTTAAGGATATTTATCTGTATTTTTTTTTATTAATTTTGCGTGACTTCACACAGAGATTCACGATTATCAAAATCGAGAAGCACGGAACTGTAAACAAAAAAAATAATGTTTTGACAGCTAATGTATGCGTTCATATCCACCACTTACATCGCTTATTCAACCTTAGCACAGCTTTGTTCAAAGCCGTTCAACCTTTAACCCTTCAGCGCGCGTGCTGTTGTAAAAAGTACAACACTACCAAAAAACCTCGCTTTTCGTATACAGCACCAGCATGGTGCAGTTTCGGTTGCTAGATGGCGCGCGTCCTGGATGGTTAATCAGACATGGCAGTATGTAACTTGTTCTCCCACGAATCACTAAATTATAATAAATATTTATATATTTCTCTTTCAGTCACTATGAATTGTATCCTACATCTACGCTTACAAGAGCCTAATGGTAATTGTGGCAAGAACTCTGTGAGAAAAGTTTTATTTTTTTGTTAGTGCTGCATAAGTGATGATTAATTGCTGAATTAAAGATGACTAAGCGACTTCAATGCTTCATCTGATACGAATAGAATAGATATAAATAGAATAATAAATGATTCCCATTCCGGATATAAGCACTTAAACAACCTCAATTCAACCACCCGGAGAGCTTAAATCAACTCATGGCTGAATAAAATCACCAAAATTGGATGTTTAAGAGCTGAACAAACGATTACAGTTCTTTTGCACGGCTCTTGTTCAAATGAAGGCTGATTTGCACAAGCTGCAGAAGCGCTTAATCAACATCAAATTGTTCCCTGGGCAGTACTTCCTGGAGGAATCCTGGCAAAAGCTCTTGAAGGAACCCCAGACGGAATCCCTTTAGAAATCTCAGGACAAACTCCTGGAAGAACCCCAGAGGGAACTTCTGAAGGAATCCTTAATGAACCCCCGGAAAAATCTCATCATGAACTTCCCGGGAATCCCACAAGAAACTCCTGGAACAAATATGTAGAAAAACCCCGAAGGATATCTTGAAGAAATCTGGGATTGAATTCCTGAGGAATCCCAAAAGGACCTCCTCGAGGGGTGCCACCGTGCCATCCACAAGTCATAAATCAGCACACTTTCCCACGCACACGCATCCAATATGTTTAATTGAAACTAAACACCCATGAAAAGCTCGAACTTGGTGAGGTCTTTCCTATTATTTATTTGTACATTATATTGTTTTATAACCGGACCATACAACTACATACCTACCATCTATTGAAAGCTGTTTCTGGTCTAAGCACTATCCAGCATTTTACGAGCGCTAATGTAGCTCACTTTCCAGCAGGGAGCAGCCGATTTGATGTTTCACTCGTGTGGTTTTACTGCTGATTGATAAGATTGATCTATCTTATCGATCAGCTGTCAGAAGACACAAACCAAACGTCAAAACGGCTGCTCCATGCTAGAAAGTGAGCAAAGTTCTGGCGGCCATTAGCGCTCGTTAAATGCTGGGTTTCTTTGTGAACCTGGGTTAGAACTGGATCAGTGGAAAATGTGTCAACAACCAAAATAGATGTCAAACAAATAACAGTACAAACGAATAACAAGTCAGGTTGGGGTTGGAATTGGATCAAAAGGAAAAACGACATCATGATAGAACTTATAACATTAAATTGCTTGCAATGACCAGGCGTATGAAGATGAATATCTGTATGTTATCCAACTATCCACGATTTGTGCAAGTGTTCGTTCATGCTGTGCTATGTTCCGTTAAGTAGGTATTCTCAGCAGTCATAGGCATTTCTCATATTTCTATATTAGTCTAAATCCAATGCTTTTTTTTCAATTCGATCATTTTTATTGAATAAAGTTTAAATACTCACTTGTTACTTGCTTTAAACCTAATTGCATCTCCTTAATGCTTTATCTGGGTTACTGGTTTGATACTTTGGTTACTCTACTATGAAAATAGTATCTTCAGATTCGACGCTACCCGAGTGTTCTACGCTTCCAATATTCCAACACTTCTCCTCAGCATCGCAACCTTCGAACCACGATCATCTCCTCCTGGATCGAAGCTTCTCTTTACTCCGACAGAAGGTTGGTGACAGGAGGAGGGGCTCTGAGTTGGACGAGCCTGGTCGGAGCCGCTCTTCCTGTCGCCAACCTTCAGTCTCCTCGTCTAAGTGAGACCTTCGAGCAACTTTCGCAACTCCATTCGAGCTCCTTCCTTGGCCAGCCAGTAGTCATTCAATTAGTCCATAGTCCATTAGTCCATTCTGTCCTCCGTGACAGCCAATCTATCGGCCTTAGAATCCCGTGCTGCAACTCCGCGACTTATGCGGCCAATCTTTCTTCAGGTCGATACGTGCTGTGGAACACGCTTCTGGGCCCATAACCTGTTGGAACTAGTCCACCGTGACTACGCAGACCAAAGCGAGGTTAGCTCCGTCGATGACCGTTTCTTACTTACCTACCTACTTTCTTAGCATACCTACCGAAACTGCCAATGTTCACGTACCTGAAGGTTCGACGCTATACCCAAGCGTTCAACGCCAAGCGTTCAAGTCCAAAATATTTTTGCGTACATACTTTTTTGTAATAACTTAGAATTTTGTCTTCCCCTACAAACTATTAGTTTGCCAGGAGGTACATAGGCTGTGAAGAGGTTTTTATCATTATCATAAACACGGGTATTCCTATAAAAAATCACAATCACAACTTTTATCATATAAAAAATCATTTCTTGATAATTTGCTTCACAACTAAGTTTACATTTTTGTCTAGAACCAATCCAACAATCAAAACATTCCAGCAATTCACAATCACATTGCCATAACCAACACCCAACGGAAAATTCCACCGCGCACCTACCTCAATCCCACAGCTCGCCGATTCTGAGGCACTTAATCGCAGATGCATCGGATTTGTGCACGCTAGCTCGTTGCAGGTGAGTGAGTGAGCGTGCGCTCCCTTCTCCCCAGTCCCCGTACCTAGAGGAGCTCATCTTGTTCCGGCCTGCAATTCTCAATCTTCCTCAACGGCAGCAGTAGATTCAGGAGAAAAGACAGCAGCTGACTGACTGACTGCCTATCTGTCTGTCTGTGTCTGACTGACTGTGGCTTCCCGGCCAGTGAACTTGCAAGCAGCATTAAATTTATTCAAAACATGAAACATTTGCGGACCCAGTCGACCAGCCAACGGAAGGAATTTGCGCGAGGCGCGAGAAAACCTCACAACTTCACGGATTTTTGAATCCCCCTTCGTTGATCCGATTCTTCTGCTGCTCGGGGAGCGAGCAGTCAGTCAATCACTTCACGATCTCGGTCGACGCAGCCTACGAGAACTGTGTGCGCGGTCCGAAGAACTCCTACTTGGCTGGTTGGAGCTGGAGCTGATGGTTAGTTATCTTATCGGTTGGAAATTATAGACGGTCGTGTCTGTTCGAAACTGGGGCTCTCGGTGCGCTGCTGCTGCTGCTGTGGGAAAAGCTGCCCTCCGTAGATGCTGATTTATAAAAACCGATATTAATTATAATTAAGTAATTTAATCACCGACCATAGCGCACGGACACGGAACGGTGCGCGAAAGGCGTCAAACGAGCGCGAGAACACGTGAGAGGGCTTTGATCTCACTGACTGACTGACTGTGGTGTTCCTTCTGGTCCAATTATCGGCCGCCGACGGTCCGCGTTCAGATCGCTATCTAGGAAATGGGTTTGCGAACGCCTGTTTCGAGAGCAGTTATTACCAAGTTAATCACTTTTTGGTATATTGAGCACTTGCTCTGCTGCCCACCGCTATTTAGCGGAAACGTATTAGTCGCTTCCAGCGAAAACCGTCGCCGGTTTTGGTAACCCAAACAACACAGGATGAAGTCGATTAAACTTCTGGGAACACGCGACAACCGGCAACCGACAACGACGACCGACGACGTAAACAATGTCGTTCCGGACGAAGCAGCTCCTCGATAAACAACGCTAATGAGCACGTCTTTCAGAGGCGTAATTCGATTTGAATACGAGAAATTAACTGCCATGTTCTAACCTTTTACGGAAGTGCAGATCGGCGGCGTCCCATTCGTCGCTGGTCAAGCCCTGCAGGTCACACAGTCTGCAACTCTGCAAGCCGCCGCAGCCACCCGCACCTTGTCAAGCCCGCTGAGATTTTATTAACTATTAACCTCAATCGTACTCTCGCCGTTCGCGATTCGCCCGTGCCTTATCCTCCTGCCACCGCACCGCTGACTGCCGCACAGCTCAGCTCCTGCATCGATCGGATCGATCGATTGCGCTCGTCGTAACGTAACGGCCACAGCAGGACACAGTGAGGCGGTCGGCAGAAGGGGAGGAAGTGGAATGCGCAAGAAATCGTGACCTACTCGCGCCCCGTGATCACTCGGCAGTCGCGCTTTGTGTGCAACTCTTCTTCGCCCATCGATCGTCGTCGCCGTGTTTCTCTGACTGGCTGCTGCGACTCTCTTTACTCTCTCGCCGAGGGACACACCATCGTCAAATCCGCGAACAGCAACAACAACAACAACACGCGATCCCGCCCCGAACAAACTCACCTCCCAGCCCAGCAGTGCGCGTCCCCGGCGATCCCACGACGAGTCGTTGTCGTCGACTCCGCACCGCATCTCCGCGATCGCACATCTTCCGAACTCACTCACTTATTAATAATAAAACTGATGATGATGATGAAAACGATCAATATAATCGTCATCGCCTCCCATCGGCGTCCCAGGCCACGATCGGGACCGATCCCGCGACGATCACCGCTGCACCACGCCGCCATGCCACGTCGCGCCTCCAAACCTAATGATCATCATTATCGGATATCGCGGAGGACCGCGAGCGAGGGCTTCGTTCGCATAATGCGCCCCGGTGGTGGATCGTTTGCTGTTTTGATGGGGATTCGGATGGCATGAAACACACCCCTGCGCAGGCGCAGGGCGCGCGCGCGTTCATTGTCAGCCCCCGGTCAGAATGTCAAACTGTCAGTCAGTTAATTCGCGGTGCTTGGAAAGAGGGATCCGATCTACTGTGCGAAGTGTCGGAGGGTGATGACAGGCATATGGGTCAGGTTGACCCATATAAACTTAAAGGTGCGAAGGCTACAAATTCTTCTAGATATTTCTCCAAGAGTTCTTTCAGACATTTCTTAATGACTTGTTCAAACAATTCTTTCGGAACTTCAACAAGAATTTTTTAAAGAATTTCTTCTGTTTGCATTAACCCTTTGGAGACGGATGGGTCACATTAGCCCAGCAGAGAAAACTGACCTTTATAACCTTTCTTCCAGACCAGCGAGGTTGCATCCAGGATGTCGAGAATGCCATCATTGTTTTCATAACAACCACACCTAAGTCTCGTTTAGAATTGTTTCATGGATTGCTCTATGAGGAGTTCCTTTGGAGCCCTCAGAAAGAGTTGTTTCAGAGATTCCTACAGGAGGAGTTCCCAGAGAAAATTGATCTAGTAGATGTTCGTTTGAATATAGATATTTTTTCAGAAGGATTTTCTTCAAGGATTCATCCAAGAAGAGCTCCACTACGAATCTTTCCAGAAAGAGTTACTTCAGGAATTCTCCTAGGAGGAGTTTCCTCAAGAATTCCTTATGGAACGGACCTGGTTGGATGGTTAGAACACATGACTATCACGCCGAGGACCTGGGATCGAATCCCACTCCCGACAAACTCACAAAATGTGAGTGCTTCCTTCGGAAGGTAAGTAAAGCGAGGGTCCCGAGATGAACTAGCCTAGGACTAAAAATCTCGTTAATACAGATAAAAAAATGAGCTCCTTAATCCCAGATTGCGCCAGTTCAGTTTTTTTACGAGATTTGTGCGGCTAAAATCGTGTGTAGGCTCAAAAGTTGACCAATGTGGTGGCCATTTTGGGATTCCAACCAGCTAAAAACAGGAAGATAGCTCCAGAAGAAGTTCCGTAAGGGTTCCTTTTGGGATTCGTCTAGCTGATATTCTAGATATTTGGAATTCCCTAGGGGATTCTACCAGTAGTTCCTAGCGATATTTTTTCTGAGAAACACTTCCAATGATTTTTGTTTTCCTAGAAGCTTCACCTGCTCTTCGTTTAGCATTTCTACAAGGATTACTGTATGAAGAGTTTCTTTAGGAGTATCTTTCAGAAGTCTCTCAAGAAATTTTTCTAGAAAGAATTCCATTAGGTAGAAGGAGATCTGTCGTCAGGGATTCCTCCAGGAGGAGTTTCAACAACAATTCTTCCAACAGGAGCTTCTGCAGGAATTCCTTGAGAAGGAGTTCCCTCGGAGATTTTCACAGAAGAAGGTCCTAAAGAATTTCGTTCAAGATAAGACCATCGCATATTTCAGAGATTTCTTCGAGAGTTTCATCAGTGGTTTTTCTTGGAGTTCCATTAGAGATTGCTTGAGATGTTCCTCTGAGAATTACTTCCAATTTTTTTTTCGAAACTCCATCTATATTCGGTTAGAAATTCTTTCAGTAGTTCCTCCCTGAATCTCTCCAAAAGTTATTATTAAAATGTATCTTTATTAAAGAGATTGCTCCAAAACTTACACTCGGTGTTTTTTTTTTTATAAACGTCAATAAGATCTCCCAGAGTTCTTCCAGAATCGCCAACAGGATTACCACCAAGATATTCTCTAGTGGTTCCCCTGAAAAGTCCCAGAAGAACTCTTGGAGGAAATCCTGGATGAACTGCTGAAGGAACTTCAGGAAAAAATTGTAGGGAAACTCATGGAAGAACATCTGAAGAAATGTACTCCTGGAGCCATCACTGCATGAAATCTTTGAGGATCTGGCGAAGGAACTCCTTAAGAAGCTACCGGAGAAACTAATGGACGAACTTCTGTAAACATTTCTGGAGACATTTCTGAAGGGACTGTCACAGGTGGACCTTAAGAAGTTTCTGATGCAATTTCTGGGATAGCAGTTAGAAAATCTCCCGAATAAATTCAACATGAAGCTTAGAACGATTTTCAGATAAACTCCTGTTGCATACAATACTAGATGGATTCGTAGAAGAATTGCTAAAATGCTCTTCGAGGATCTCTTGGTGGAATCAACAAAAAACATCTTGAAATTAAGCTTCTGAATAAAAATGTTCTTTTCCATGCTGGATTTTGTTTTCGTGAGGCTGAGAGCTTTCGAAGATTTTTCGGAATAATTCCAAGATGAAATCCTTGGAGAATACACTGGAGGAATACTAGAATGAATTCCTAGAGGATTCGTTGCATGAATTCCTGGAGAGGCCTTTGGAGAGACTCCTGAAGCGATTGTCGGATGATTTCCTGAAAAAACTTCTGATAAAACTCAGAAACTAATGGAGGGGTCCGTGGAAGAGCTATTGGAAACATCTTTGTAGAAATTCTTGGAGGAATTCTATTTAAGATTCCTGGAGCAATGCTTGAAAGAATTCCTGAAGCAATCTTTGGAGGATTCAATCAGAGATCTTTCGAAGAAATTTGGGAAGAATTTTTGGAGCAATTTCAGAAAATATTTTTGAATGAATTCCTGAGGGAACCCTCGGAGGAACTTCTGAAGTAATCCATGCTCCCTAAAGGAATTCATAGAAAAATTCCTGAAGGAATCCGTCAAGAAAGTCCTGCAGAAATCATAAGTGGAATTTATGGGCAATCGATCATACGAGCCTTTGAAGTATTCCTTGAAGAAATGCCTGGAGAAATGCTTGGAGGAATTCCTGAAGGAATTCTTGAAGGAATAATTCAGAAATCTTTAGTGGAACTTCTAGAAGAATCCTTGGAGGACCATCTGAAAATGTTCTTCAAGAAATTTTTAAAGGACCCTCGGAGGAATTTCTGAAAGAATCCTTGGAGCAATTTCTGTTAATATTCTTGAAGAAATTCCTGAGGGAATCCTCGGAGCAATTTTTGAAAAAATCCTGGGAGGATTTCCTAAAGGAATTCTGAAAAATTCCTGGAGGAATCCGTCGAGAAATTTCTACAGGAATCCTACGAGAATTTTTTGAAAAAAAAAACCTTCAAAGTATTCCAGAAAAAAAATCCTTAAAGAATGTTTGGATGAATTCCTGAAGGAATCCTTGGAGGATTCAATCAGAGATTTTTAGTGGAATTTCTAGAAGAATCCCTGGAGCAACTTCTGAAAATATTCTTGAAGGAATTCCCGAGGAAACCCTCAGAGAAATTTCTGAAGCTATCGATGGAGGATTTCCCAAAAGAATTCTTAGAAGAGTTACTGAAGGAATCCATCGTGAAATTCCTGTAGTTGTTTTCTGTAGAATTTCTGAAAAAAGCCTTGAAAGTTTTCCAGAGAAAAAATTCTAAAGAAATGCTAGGCAGAATTCCTGAAGTAATCCTTGGAGCATTCCATCCAAAATTTTTAGAGGAACTTTCAGAAAAATCCGTGAAGCAGCTTCTGAAAATATTACTGAATGAGGAATTTCTGAAGAAATTAGGGATTTTGTGAAGGAATTCTTAGAATAATTTCTGGAGGAATCCGTAGATAAATTTCTGCAGGAACCCCACGAGGAATTTCTGAAGAAACTATGGAAAATGTTCCTTGAAGGAAATCCTGAAGAAATGTTTGGAGGAATTCCTGAGGGAATCCTTGGAGGATTCATTTAGAAATATTAATAGGAACTACAAGAAGAATCCTTGGAAAAACTTTCGAAAAAAAAAAACTGAGTGAGCCCTAGGAGGAATTTATGGAAACATTGGTGGATAATTTTTTAAAAGAACTTTTAGATGTATTCCTGAAGGAATCCGTCGAGAAAATTTTGTAGGAATCCTCCGTGGAATTCCTGACGAAACCCTTTTCTGAAGAAATTTATGGACAAATCCAACACGAAATACTTTGAAAAGGTTTGGACGAATCCTTTCAAGATATTGTGGGAGAATTTCCAGAGAAAACCCTTGGATTATACTCTGGAGAAACACAGCAAGAAACTCCTCCTGGAAAAGTCCATAGAGGAATTTCCCAAACTTTAAACAAATCTTAAAGATGCCCATAAAGATTATCAGGAGAATTCCTAGATGAATTCCTCGTGGAACTTCTGAATAAAAAGGAGCTGCAGCAGAAATTTGCTGCTGATATTGTTGTTAGAAATTGTGGCAAACTCCTGAAAAACTTCATGGGGAAACTCCTGGAAGAATTCCCGAGGAAGTCCCGGAAGACATCCCGAAGGAATCTCTGTAGGGTTTCCCGGTGGATTTTCTGCTTTCCAGGAGCGATGCCATGGAGAATTACCAGAGGAACGGCTCGAAATATATCCAGAAATACTCACGCAACAAGTAGAGAAGAACTCTCAAAGGAACATCGAGAGGAGTTCTTGGAAAAAAAAAACCTGGAAAAAAATCCGAAAGAATTCCTGTAGCAATTTTTAAAGAAATTTATAGAAATTCCCGTAAAATTTCCGAAATTCTTGACAAAAAGTTCTGGAACAATTGTCGGAGGAACACTCCAACAATTGTATTGATGTTTAGCGAATAAAGTATTGCGTTTTACCATAGATTACTCGAAAGGACTATTCGTTTTAGTATAAAAATTTTAAAATAGTTTTCGACCACCAAAACTGATTTAATTTTAGAATATTTACGGATGGAGATTTTGATTAAAGAATTATCTGGATACCGTTGAAAAATTAAGTTTCCCGGGAAAACTTCTGCAAGAATTCTTGGGGAAACTTCAGAGGAAGGATCTTCTGGATTCTGCTAGTACCTTTTTTTATATTAAAGTGTATTTTACTTATATGCTAATCCTACACTTCTCTTCTAGTACCTAATTTCCAAAACAATTTCAAAAAAAAATCATAAAATAATTCTTACATTACAACTGGATGAATTCTCAGATGATTTCCCATAAGAACGTCTGGTGGAATAGTTTGTATAAATTTAGCTTGGAAATTCTGAAAGATTTCTGGAAGAAATTTCAGGGAGAATTTTCTAATACACATTTAAAGGAATTCTGAAAGACGTTTCAGCAAAAGCCCTGGAGAAATTCTTAGAGGAACTTTAACAAGAATGTCTGGAAAATGTTCATACGACCTTCTAGTAAACTTTGGAGGAATGTTTAGAAGAGTTCGGCACCAACATTTCAAAAGGGCGTAACTGCTTTTGCAACCAATGCCTTCTCACAGAGCTGTGGGTCGTATTTCATTCATCTCACGCAATTCAAATCCATTAGTCGAAAGAGGAGGATTTTATCTTTCTATTTGTGCTAGTGGATTGCTCGAGAGGGATGGGATACGCTCCACAGCTTTGTGAGAAGGCATTGGTTGTAAATGCAGTTACGCCCTTTTGAAATGTTGGTACCGAGTTTTGGTAAGAAGTTTTGAAAGAAACTTTCTGAAAAATTCATGAATAATAATGTATAATAATAATAATACAAATAAAGATGAATTGTAAATCCATTCATAGTTCACATTATTATAAAAGTTAAAGATCCCTGAAGAAGATCTAAAACCAAGACTAAAACCTTGCAACGAGTAAATTGTAGTTCGCTTAAGTTTATATAGGACTGCCGAGCCAATACAATTGATGCCCGAAGATTGTAAGCATGTTTACATTACCAGTGCCAGTGCTGCTAAAAGTCATGTATTTCACGGAACCGATGTTTTTGTTGGGTTGTTCCCGCTCGCTTCCATGTGAAAAAATACCTAATTTTAAGTTTTTTTTTTACCCAACCGTAATTTTGACTAGGTTGTATTCACTCAAATTTGATTACTGTGCTAGAAACTCAGTGTTGGGTTGACGTACTGAACTGCAAAAGTTGGGCTGTTTTTCTCTTCACTCTCTGACAACAATAAAAAGAGCCCATGGAAAGGGAGATAAAAAAGAGCTCAAAATTGAGTTTAAAAGTACCTAATTTTGAGTTTTTCAGTTTCTCCGTGGAGTGTAAATACAACTTAACAATGTTTTGTCAAGTATCGTCGGTGCTTTACAAATTCCTTTGTGTTCAACTGTCACCCCGTTCATCGGATGTCAAAAATACATAGTAAACGAATTAAATCAGCTGATCGTATCTGTCCAATGGCGAGACTAAATGGATAACAATAGACTGGATAAGCTAAATGATCACATATTTTACTTGGAGTACCGTAAACCGGGGTCAAATTGATCAGCGGGGTGAAATTGATGATTTAGATACTACATTGTAATTGCATACCAGGAACTTCTAAGGGCCGATTTCTTCGGCCCTAAGCGTCGCAATGATCTCAAACTTCTTATCTCATCTAATTCATAGCTTCTAATCAATCGATTGCCAATAGGACTTCCCGTCAATTTTTTGTTTTAACATTTTCGTAGAGTCTTGGTTGGAAAGTTATGAGACTATTCTGAATATGAATAAGTTAAAAAAGTTCTATTTTTTTACAAAAAAGTAGTTTATTATAACAGAAATTTTTTATTTTAAAGGAAATTGCCTACCTTAAGGCGATAAGGGGCAAAATTCAATATTTAATTTTACATTTTAAGGGTCAAATTCACTAGTTGTAATATTTTTGACGCGTTATTCGGGTTTAGAAGAGCAAAATTAAGTGGATAAGGAAATTTTTCTTTTTAACATATGCTTAATTGTATACTGATCAATTTCGCCCCAAAGTGGCATCTTCAATTTTTTGAAGCAATTCAACTAAAAGTTTAAATTAGTTAAACAAAATTCTGTCGCATGGTTCATGGAGATCCACTGGGTACTGGTTTTACAGAAAATATTTTTGCAATATTTGAATTGTCACTAATGTTATTCGCAAAAGTTGTTCAAAGTGATCAATTTGACCCCGGATTACGGTACAATTAACAATTGGCTTTTTTTAAAATGTCATTGAAAAATGTCATGGAAATGACAGTTGATGAATGCCCAGTTTGAACATTTTCGCGATACTCAAATATCACGTTGCTTATATCATGTTATAACTCAGAAGCCTGAATAACCCTAAGTCAAGTCACAGTTCACTTCCCGTGACTGCCAGTTCCAATTGATTTTAATTCAATATTATGTATTTCGTCGTGGCACATCGTCTTACGGCTGGACCCTCCGAGCATTGACCGTCTGCGATGCCGGTGGTGGGAGCATCATCCAGATAATGGCAACACGCGGACGCAAATCCGTCCACTATGCGCAGGGCAGTCGCATCCCAGTAAGTCACCCACAACGCTGCCGGCACTCGACAGCCCTGCGCGCAGATCGATCGATGCCCGGCGCGCACAGTGCGGCCGGCCGGCCGGTTCGATCTCACGCGAATCCGGGGCTAGCCCAAAGGCGCCAGCAGCGCCGCCGCTGCCTGCCAGCAAAATCTGTGGACCCTCCGGCGGTGGTGGACCCCGCGTGATGCCACCAAATGAGCCTTCGCGAGTGTCGAGGAGGAAATGAAAAGGGAAAGATTCGAAAGAAATGAACCCATAAGTACCATGGGTCGCCCGGTCCCAAAAGTCGTGATCTTATTCTTTATGCAATGAGAATCGTCGCCGTTGGTTTGTTTCGCGATTTGGAGACTGCGCAGGGCGCAGGAGAGTCGGCGATCCGGGCGCGCATCTTCCCGTTAACGGTTTAATTATACTCAGGTACTTGAACAATAGTAATGCACCGAATTAAATGATCGGCCTTCCACAACGAGGACGATGATCACGAATGATGATGACGGGGAAAGGTTTAATGAACTGCGCGCGCGGGAATCTTCCGCGCGTCAAAACAAGCGCAGTGTTGCCAGCCGGCCAGGTGCCGGATCAAGTCACGCGCGGGTGTGGAGATTTAATGCGATCGAATCGATTTTCCCGTCCCAGTTAGGGATCTTCTCCGGAGATCAACGTCCTCGTGCTTGCTTGCTCGCTCGCGCGCCCCGGCCAAATCGCTATCATCGTCGATCAGAAAATAATTTATTATTTTGTTCGTATCCCCATTTTCCGCACTGGGGGAAGACCTTCGCCTTGTCCTCACATCGGAACCTTTTAATATCTCGCAACGAGGCGAAGAAACAACACTCCACACGATTTTTTCGTGGTTTCTCCGTTCATGTGAAACGTGCTCGTATGATCGATTGCCCATGACGAGGTCGGCGACGAGGACCGTGATCATCGTCATCATCCATCGTCACGGGTCCACCGGGGCCAACAAGGAGGGAAAAATACACACCCACGCTGAGAGGAAAATTATACACCTCTTCTAGCCCGCCTGTCGACACACACACTTGCTCCGGGTGGACGTGTTTCGCCAACTTCCCTAGACTTTAATTTATGGAGAAATTTATTAAAATTTGACACTCGATAACTCTCGGTGTCGTCGGTCTCCGGACCGGGCAGCGCACATGCACATGTGTGACTCCGTTGTTGGGAGTGTCCATCCGTCCGACTAGAACTCGGCAATCGTCACTGATTTTTAATCAAACATAATTGAATTAAATATTGTGATGTATGCACTCGAGCTTGCTCCGGGACCCCGTTTTTCTCCCTGGTGGCAGCCGGTGTTGATGTCCCACTTCTTCGGGTGTCGGTCGGTATCATGTCATTCACATTTCGAATCAGAATGAAAAAAAAAAATTACAGTTTCCAAATCTTCTGCTAGGCCACGGCGGAAAGTTCTATGCAAATTTATGCAAAATTATTTCCTGTTAACATTCTATAAAACAGCGTAAAAATTGCGCCTCCGGTGGGCACTCCAGAATACACAGTGATTCACAAGCGATGGGTTACGGTCCTCAATGATTAAGGAGTTCGATGAACTGCTGGCAACACTGCTGTTCTATTTGAAGCAAAATTCACTGGCTGTGGCTATGTTTGCAGTGATCGATTTTTGTTGTTTGAGAAAAACCGAGAATTATGGCGCGGAGTTTATCCTTCGTCTCAATTTGTAAAGATAATGACATGATCTTTAATATTTGGGTTGTTGACAAAACAGAAGCTAAATTGGCTGCGTACTTTTTTATTCCTGAACAACCAATCATTATGAACCCGAAATCGAAACCGTTTGATGGTGATTCAAATCATAATGTACGATCTTTATCGTATTCTGTTCAAGTTGGGACAAGCTTACGACGGCGCATAAGGCAATCCATGACGACTTTTCGCCATGGGGGTGACAGCCAAAACTGTAAACACAGTGTAAGTACAACTTAACAAAGTTTCGTCAACTGTCGTCGGTGTTTGACAAATTCCTTTGTGTTCAACTGTCACCCCGATCATCGATTGTCAAAAATACATGGTAAACAAAAAAAATCAGCTGATCGTATCTGTCTCATGGATTGCCTTATTGGGTGGATTGTCGCAACAAATGCAGATTGCGACATTGTAATTTGTGTTGCGTGGTGGTTGAAATTTGATTCAGTGGTTAAGCGATTTCATATTCGGACTTCGATGGAAAATCTTGTGAGCATCTGGTTCGCAAGATTTTACGAAACAGTTCGATTGAAGACAATAAGGGTTTTCGTCTTGAGGTGATCAGATACTAGACAATCATTAAAAAGATAACATTCACTTTAACACAATTGGTGCAAAGGGCGTATCACTTGTCACACTTCAACTGTGTCCATGGCTTATTATGCCAGACAATGTGATGAATTTTACCAGTAATGATTTCTGTTTCAGATAGTCATAGACAGTGTTGCGAATTATCATGGCTATCACGAGGCAGGGGTGGGAACACTCACTTGCTTTTATCTCAGCTAAGAAGCGTGCAATCAAGAAACGGTGTATGGACGGTATCAGGTATCAGGTATCAGAAGGCCGGCTCCAGAGGCACGTTATCCTCCATTTGGGACATTTGTGCCATCGCCATACATATGAGCCTATTTCATCATTTACCTGAGGGAAAATGGGACAAGGGATGGGAATTGGGAAAGGGAAAGGTGATGAAATAGGAAGGGGTGCCCTAGAAGAGGGAATGAACGCATAAGCGCAACGAGAGCTCGTAGCTCATACCACAACGGGGTTAATCAGTGCCCTGAAAAGGACACTGTAAAACGCATAAGCGTAAAAAGAGCCTATAGCTCATTGGAGGCAGCTTGCGACGTCATGCGACTTTCAATATGACATAGAAAGGCACGTCATCAAAAGCATCCTCAATATTCAAGAAATCACCCAAGCAAAAACTACGTTTGAGCGAGTGCTTTCTTGAAAACGTATACAACTTTGTGTAAAAGAGTCACTGTGGACATCCCAAATTGGGAGACATGTGAGTTCACATGAACAGGCATGTTAGCCAGACGAACATCACAGATGTGATAATCGACAATGCGTTTCGAGCATTTCAGAAAGAACGACGTAACCAGATAAATCTGGAACTTATTCCTTCTTTTTACAACGCGCGCACCCTTTCGGGATAAAACTACAGAGTAATTTCACGCCATGAAAATACCCAATAGAAAACTACAAGAGTTCAAAACATGTTTGAAAAACTCAAATCCCTCTGGAGAAAAATAGGACAAAGCCCCATTTGCTGCAGGAGATTTGAAGTAAGCAGAGCTTTTTAGTGCCCACTAAATCGATTCTATAGCTACAACCCTCGGGGTAGAAGCTAAAGATTCGTAGCTATACAAAAGACTGGTTTATCCGAAGACATTTAGAACTTGAACAGGTCCGAGTTCCATTCAGGAATACCTCTTTCGGTCCGCACAGACCGCAGAGGACAAGCTTCTTTCAAAGCAGTAGCTATGGTATACCACAATGAAGGGCGTTGTAATAACAAAACCATAATGAAACTCTCTTGGAGCAGCAATGGAAGCGAGTTATCCATAAAATGTGATCGCAACCAATTATTACAGGTTCCCTAGCTTGTTGATCAGGGACGCCTGAATACGCAAAGTTTGCGAAGGAACACTCCAAAGTGCAAAAAGATCAAATGGAGAGTCCTCATCTGACACATGCCAATCAGCCAACCAACTGACAAATTCTGCTCATGCAGAGTTGGGTTAGGTGCAATTCTATGTTAAGTTAACCATGAACTGTACTACCTAAGTATTCCATCAAAGTGAAGCATCTCAAATCAATGTTTGAGCTACTTTAGATGCCAAATATCAGCGAAAAGATGCTGAAAACAAGAGCTTACTTGAAGGCATCCATAAGGAAAGGTTGAAACATACTGTTAACGTTATTCTAAAATATAGCATGCTCGAGGCACGACAGTTCATCTATAATGAAAAAAGCAAAGCTGGGTTCACAAGGTAACCTATACAGAAGTTACCCTACGAAATTGAACTTTTTGTAGTAGATCCACTTGGGCTACATACGCTTTTTACGCTGAAAATTGATCTGAGGTTTCCTTGTCGTAGCCACTACCCAAACTAGACAGGATTACACTCTTCACAATCACAGCACAAAAAGGAAACATCAACGACCAACCAAATCGGTGTTAATTGAAAAACGCCAATGGCGAAAACGCATTAAGCGAACCCATATAGGCAGTAATGTAAGCTAAATAACAACATTTGAATAACCCCGCCCTTATTTAGCCTCAAATTTGAGACTTAAGAAGGGCAACTGATTATCTCAGAGAAACGCAAGGTCCACTGCACCATTGCTCCGGTTAGCGCAGTAAGGGCGTAATACTGTGGAGGACGCCCTAATTCTCCACAGGCTCCGTTTGTGGTTAGGTTTTTATTAGACCCCCCTAACCATTCATTCTTTGGTACGGTAAGCATAAAGCCGCATAACACCATGAATTAGGGGTCACCTGTTTAGTGGACTCTTACCACTGGATCAGGCGGTCCGTAGTGTTATTCTTAGCCGATTGAGATAACCGCTACCGACACTACACAGCTATCTAGGCTGATCGGGAAAAGAAGTTAACATTGATGGTCAACTTCCAAACGAACCCGAACAGCCGGCAAAATCAAGAAACGGTGTATGCACGACTTTTCCCTTGTGGTTTTGTCTAAAAGTTCGCCGAATAGAGTAGAGGTAGAGGTCACACTTACATAGCAAGAAATTGGATTGACAGTTCTACCGAAAATTTCTTAAAATAAGATATGACATCCAAACACTCTAAAATTCAGATAAAAACATCCAGGAAGCCCAATCCATAATTTCATAGGTCATCTGCTAGTACTTGCTAGTACTGTTTTGAAACTGAACTGGATGTCTGCTATCTGTGCTGGTGGTGTAGTAATTTTGCGATTTAGATGAAAACCCTATGGAAAAATGGAAATCACGATAGTATATTAACAATTAAAAAAAAAACTGGTGATGCCGATTTGGCTATTCCGATGAATACTTTCAAACAGTTTTTTTCGGTGTTCTTTTGGGATTTCTGAGAGTTGTTCTTGGGATTCCTAGCAGAATTTCTCCCAAGAATTCCTCAGAGGTTTTTCACGGGGTTTCTGCCGGGGTACCTCCCTTTTTTTTCAGAGGGTTTCTCAAGTTTCTCACTGGGCTCCTCCTGGATATCGTTCAAAATCCTCTCCAAAGTTTCTTAATAAATTTCTCTACCCAGTTTTCTCTGGATTTCTTCCAAACTACCTCTCGAGTTTTGCAATACATCATTAAGGGGTTTTCGCAAGATTTCACCAAGATATTCTTCGGGAATTTGAATTACTTACAAGGAGTTTTGTAAGTTATCATAGAAGACATTCTGAGAAAAAACTGTTGAAAAATCGGCATAAAATCTCATGTGAATCACCGCAAGAAATGCGGTGAACAACTTCTAGGAAAAGCCTGGAAAACAGCTCTGAATGAAATCACGGGGAGAACTCTATGAGAAATAGCTTCTGCGAAATTCCTTTAGGAAATGTTCCAGCTGAACCACCTGTAAAAGTCCAAAGCGAAACACTGATGAAAGCTCACGGGAATTTCTTGAAGAAATTGCAGGAGAAGCTGCTGAAGAAATCCCGGCAGGAGCGACTGAAGAAAAATCGTGGAAAACTTTCTAGGAAATCTTTGCAGAGGCTCCAGTAGAAATCTCAAAAATAACTCTAACGGCGACTCTGGAGGAAATCCCTGGAAGATCTACTGGAGAAGTCTCGTGAGAAATTTTAGGAGAATTTCTGTGAAAACACCTGCCTCCGCAGGAATACCTCTGAGAATTTCCTCTAAGAAGAATTCCTTCTGGAATTTTATCAAGGGTTCCCCCTGAGTTTTCTCCAGGAATTCCTCAAAGAGTTCCTATTGAAAATCCTTCAAGGATTCTTCAAGAATCCAGAAACTTTCTTACGCAAAGATTTCGTACAAAGATTTCTCCAGGAACGGCTCCAAGATTGGATTCAATGATTACTGGGAGAAAAAAAGAGGAATTCTTCTAGGACTTCTCCAGGAATTCTTTCAAGAAATTAGGAATTCCTTCTGGTATATTCAGTAAATTCCTCCAGGAGGTGCTTCGGGAGCGACGAATTCCTTTAGGAATATTTTTCTCAGGAGTTCATCTGGCAAGTGTTCTAGAAGCTTCATATTGAGTTGATTCGGGGTGATTTCATGACAGCTTCTCCAGGGACTAAGCAGATACACCTGGAATTTCATCAAGAATACCTGTCACACAGTTCCTCCAGGTGTATCCCCTGGAATTCTTCCAGAAAGTTGTACAGGAATTCATGCACCAGTTTCTACGGTCAGCTTCTCAACGAGTTTCTTCTCCACTTCCTTGAAGATGCTCCTCAAGGGAGCCACCAAGAGGTCTTTTGAAAGAGATGCCTTCCGCTGTTCATCAGGGATTTTCTCCAAGAGTTACTCTGACAGTCAGTGTTTCAGGTGGAATCATAGGAAAACTCTTTGAGAAACCCATAGATTAGCTGTTGTTGGAGAAGTTCCTGCGGAAGCTCTTGGAAGAAAATGTTAGAGGCATCCTGTAGACAACTCTGGAAGCTCTAGGGTAGATTGAGGAGGAGGAATTTCCAGAGAATTTCCGGTTTTTTTTTCAGATAGAAGACACCCTGTTATAAATTTCTTTAAGGATTTTTGCAGGAATGCCTCAAATAAATTCCTCCAGTGATTCCTTTAAGGAGAATTTCTTCTGGAATTTTTCCAAGGGTTCCCCCTGAGGTTCCTTTAGGAATTCCTCAGAGGGTTACCACTGAAATTACTTCAAGGTTTCTTCAAGAATCCAGAAATTGTTTTACTCAAAGAATTCGTACAAAGATTTCTCTAGGTGCTGCTCCAAGATTGGCTAGGAAGAGGAGGATTGCTAGGAGAAAAAAAAGAGAAAAATAAATTCTTCTAGGACTTCTTCAGGAATTCTTTCAAGAAATTAGGAATTCCTCCAGTACATATATTCAGTAAATTGTTCCAAGAGGTGGTTGGGGAGCGACGAATTCCTTTAGGAACATTTGCCTCACGAGTGCATCTGGGAAGTGTTCTAGAAGCTTCATATTAAGTTCATTCGGGGTGATTTCATGACAGCTTCTCCAGGGATTCAGCAGATTCACCTGGAACTTCATCAAGAATACCTGTCACACAGTTGTATACCCAGGAATTCTTCCAGAAAGTTGTACAGGAATTCATGCGCCAGATTCTACGGTCAGCTTCTCAATAAGTGTTTCTTCTCCAGTTCCTCGAAGATGTTCCTCATGGGAGCCACCAAGAGGTCTTTTGAAAGAGGTGTCTTACGCTGTTCATCCGGGATTTTTTCCAAGAGTTACTCTGACAGTGTTTCAGGTGGAATCATAGGGAAAAGGGAAACTCTTTGAGAATCTTATAGATTAGCTGTTCTTGGAAAAGTTCCTGGAGAAGCTCATGGAAGAAAATATTGGAAGCATCCTGTAGATAAATTTGGAAGCTCTAGTTTAGATTTAGGAGGAGAAATTTCCTGAGCATTTCCATTTTTTTTCAGGAAGTAGACACCCTGTTACAAATTTCTTCAAGAATTTTTGCAGGAATACCTTCAATAAATTCCTCCAGCGATTCCTTTAAGAAATATTCCTTCTAGAATTTACCTCAGGGGACTATCTGGGAAGTGTTCTAGAAGTTTCATACTGAGTTTATTCGGGGTGATTTCATGACAGCTTCTCCAGGGAATTAGCACATTAACCTGGAACTTCATCAGAAATACCTGTTACACAGTTCCTACAGGTGTATCCCCAAGAATTCTTCCAGAAAGTTGTACAGGAACTGCTCCAAGGTTGACTTCAATGATTACTTGGAGAAAAAAGGAGATAAGAAATTCTTATAGGACTTTTCCAGAAATTCTTTCAAGATAAATATCAGGAATTCCTTGTATTCCTCCAGTATATTCAGTGAATTCCTCCAAGAGATGCTTGGGGAGCGACGAATTCCTTTAGGAATATTTTTCTCAGGGGTTCATCTGGGAAGGGTTCTAGAAGCTTCATACTGAGTTTATTCGGGGTGATTTCGTAACAGCTTCTCCAGGGACTCAGCAGATTCACCGGGAACTTCATCGGGAATACCTGTGCCACAGTTCCTCCAGGATACCTCCAGGTGTATGCCAAAGAAATCTTCCAGAAAGCTTTACAGGATTACTTTCACCGGTTCAAGGAGTTTCTCCTCCACTTCCTCGAAGATGTTCCTCACGGGAGCCACCAAAAGAGATGTTGGAAAAGATTCCTTCAGCTGTTCATCCGAGATTTTCTCCAAGAGACACTCTGAAATTGTTTAAGTTGCAATCGTGGAGAAATTCTTTAAGACATTCGTAGGTCTGTCTTGGAGAAGTTCCTGGGGAAACTCATGGAAGAAAATACTGGAGCCACCCTGTAGGCAATTCTGGTAATGCTATGGTGGCTATGGGAGGAGAAATACCGTGAGGATTTGCTATTTCGGTGTGGTGATTTTCAGTTTTCAGTCAGCAATGACACATGTCACAGCAGAATGCTTGTTAAAAGGCTATTCTCTCTACATCAGGCCGGGATCGGACCGAGTCTCTTAAAATTTAGCTCAACATAATTTAACATTGCAACTCAAACTTTGCGTTTTCGTTCGTAGTGATCACTGGCGCTGATAACCGATCGGATTCTTCAACTTCACCTAGATTAAAGCACTGCACTAAAATGATGATACATTCGCTCGCCTACTGGCGACCGTATGTAATCACAGCAACAGCGCAAGGTCTTGTGGGCGGCTGTTTGTCATCCGCGAAGACTTAAAATGGCACAGAATCCAAAGCGAAATTAGATTCAATATGTTTAATCATTAATTAATTAGATTTTCTTACTGATGACAAAACTTTAAGTCCGACAAACATGAGTGAGAACCACTCCAGTTCCACCCCTACCGCAAACTGTTCCGCTTGTGCACAACACACCCGACATGCCCGCTGGACATTTACTGGACTTCATCTCCCATTCCGTTCCTATCACCTCTCTCCTGATCCGTTGTGAATCTTCAAACGACTCACAACGGTACGGGTGTTACAATATTGCATATGTGACCGATTCTACCACTACCAGCCGCTGCACACCCTCCCTGTCTGTGCATTGTGTACCTTTCCGCCTCTACAGTGTTTATGAATAATGCATAATTTCACAGGGATCACTTTTCCCGATCTATCACGACGACACGACGCCGACGACGACCAACCTAGCTGCCGCCGCAAAAAGGGGTTTCATAATCAATTATCTCCCAACGAACCTCAAAATTATCTCGTTGCTCAAGGCTCCCACTCCTCGCGTTCCATTCTCACCAAGGAAACAAGAGCACACATGGGGCAGCACAAACTGCTCCGAACCGAGCACAAAAGCACCGCCCGTACCCGTACCGGGGGCCCAGGGACGAAAGTCGAGAACCGAATGTGATACATCTTCCCGTTCCTTCCGGGCTTGAAACCGAACTGTGTGGCGTGGAACTTCTGCAACAAATGAGTGGATAATCCCTGCCGCTTGGTTGGGGGTTCCTGTTGACGTCGTCGCTTTCATAGGCGTAGATTGGAGGGGTTCGAGGTACATCCTGCTCCTAGAACTACTGCTTAATATGCACAGTAAGGTGAGCCCCGGTAAACCAAATCCTCGCTACGTCTATGGACGTCGTCGTCTCATTCACATGGGCTGCTGCAGCAGTGGTAGTCACCGTGTCGTCGACGTTCGGCTTCGGAGTGGGTGGAGAAGGATTCCTCCCGGAGGCAATTCCCGTCTCGTTCCGTTCGCTCCTCTTTCCAGATCGGTTTGTAGTTCGTTCCGGCGTACCCGCCCGGACAACACAATGCGAATATCTAGATAAATAGGTGTATCATATATTTTTTTAATTTAATTATCCGATTTTCGTGGCCCGAGGCGCCCCATCGGACGCTGGCTGCTCTCCGGACGGAATGGAAAGTTCTGTCCCACCAGATGATGGATAGTCCGCGCGCGCGTGGAGATTTGCTTGCCGGCTCCCGCCAGTCAGTTATCTCCGCGCTACAATCGTTCCGGATCGGAACGGGGTTTCAATTACCTGCCTAGAAGGCTCGAAGCAGCAGCGCAGCCATTCGTTCCACCCGGAGATTCCACCGACCGGGACACAATAGAGCGAAACCGAACCGCTGCGCTGCCGTTGCTGCAGCAAGCAGTTCCGAGTCAGCCGTCATATTATGCAACTTCGACGTCTCCTGATGCGCTGCTGCTAGACGATGACGTTTCCCTTCAATCCAAGAGGGGCTTCCCCATCTACTACTGACAGGACGGGGTAGTGCAGAAGTTATGCGATGCCTTTATGATGATAGTTTTAATCATCATGTGTGTGGCGGCTGAACAGTGAACACACTGTAAAACACCGTTTCGCATAGAAGAAATGGCATCGAACGCTTCATGAAGTTTCTTAATTGCCTCCCGCTACTCTAGAAACAACGCGACTAGTCAATACCTAACAACAACGGAGAGCGTCGTCATGCTTAAGAACGAACGGGGAGTTCATAACACTCATCCGCCGCCACACGGTAATGAGATGAATAATGAAAAACTATGTTCTAGCTTATGCTCCGGTGGAGATCAACTCCCGCTGTCTGTAAGATTACAGCAAATTTAATCACCGGCAATAGCAATCCTTTCACCTCCGGATCATTACAGAGTGCGGTTATAGGTGTCGGTGGTACACATTGTAGGGGTACCTACCTAGCAGTCCGTAAGTGGTTGTTGAACATTGTTGGAAACATCGGCAACTCCGAGTTGTTCGATTAGTTAATTGTTATTGTTACTTTTTGCGTGGATTATGAATCCCTTCTAAACACGTGTTCAACGCTTTGTACAATTGAATAATTACCTAAGAATGTTGATGATTTATCTGCGTATACTTTAATAATTTGCACAACATCTTTCCTCATGGTTTGCTGTCCCGTGACGTGGGTAGAATACCTTGGAATGTTGCGTTACGGTGTAAGATCTACTACATTCAATTTAGATCTTGTTTTTTTCCTAACAAGTGCAGCCGAACTCCTGTAGGAACATTCTAGAATGAAGATTTAATGTAGTTTTTTTTTTCTGTGTTTCTGTTTGTGTTTTTAGGTGTTTACTGATAATGAACACCGCGTTTTCCAGGCTGTCTTCTTACCAATTCAGTTCATTTTTTGTCTGCGATAAGTCAATAACAAACTGCACTGAAAAAATCAGCTGGATTGATCGCAGCTGAGAAATTGCGATGGGCGTAAAGTGGGCGGCAGCTTCTAATAGGAGACTCCACTGTATAGCCGTTGCAAGAATGTCACAAATAGCTTATTCAATAAAAGATGTCAATACCGTTTTGTATTCCGAATTTTCGGCCACCCAGTCCTGCAGCGACCATGAAAATAAAGTCATAGATGAAAAAATAAACCAGATAAAATATGCAGGTAGTTGTATCAAAATAATCAAATACTATTGTTGGAAGAAAAGCTGCGATCGTCGCCAGAATTATCCGAATTCATTAAATCTTTATTACCGAGAGAGAGAGAGTTACAAATTCCTATAGGAAATATAATTTTAGTTTTCTTAGTAGTCATTCCCATTACCCATTAACTTACATTTAGTAATTCGCTTGTCTTCAACGTTTACGATACAACTCAGTCTAGAGCATCCCTACCGCCGGTGTACGTTGGGCTGTTATATAACGTTTTGTTAAGCAAACGGCGATTTCAAGAGTAATTAAGTGGTTTTTACCTTATTGTACCACCTACAATCCGTGGATTCAGACAGTAGAATTTCCCAACTATATTCACTGCTTCCTAGACGTATCTGCGGTGAAAAAGTCTAATCACAAATTCACAATAAATAGCAAATAATGTTCATGATCTGCATCACCTCACCTTAAGCTATTAGATTAAATCAAATAAAGAGCACTTATATTCGAGTAATCACTGATTCATGGGAGTATAGTATATCAAATATTTGCCAGCTATTAAACAGTATTTTCTGCAAATCAGTTTAGCTAAACCGTTTCGTCTCAGCTCACAAATTTCTGCTTATCATCATGTATGACAAATTGAACAACGGGAATGACGGATGGTGTCATTCAAGTGGTAGCTGATTTCTAGGTAGCGTTGGTGGTAGTAGCAGTACGAGGGGCTCGCTGATCGACGGGCGCGCTTACAGTCCCCCCGAAATGCGCAGAAGGTTCTCCTGGAGCGCATTGGTCCTTAACGCCTACGTCGAGCACTGCTAACTTCACAGTGGGGCGTTCGTAGATGCCTTGACTAGTCTGCACTGTAGCTCTTCTTACTTGGCCGTCCGAACTTGGTCTGGTCGCGATTACCCGTCCTAGTGGCCAGCTGTTACGAGGAGCTTTCGGGTCTACAATGACTACGACATCGTTGACTTGAATTGGTTCTACCTTGGTGAACCACTTGGAGCGGCGTGTGATCACGGGCAAGTAGTCTCTCAACCACATCCTCCAGAATTCGTTAGCCATAATCTGCGACTGTTTGAAGCTGTTGCGAAGCATTGACGGACTGTCACTGTATGGCACCCATGGTTTCAGTCCGTTCGACGTTCCCAAGAGAAAATGGTTGGGTGTCAGCACTGGTGATTCGTCGTTTTCTAATGGGATCTCGGTCAGTGGTCTTGAATTGATTACGTTCTCGATTTCGATTAGAGTGCTGTTCAGTACCTCGTCTGTGGGCAGCCTTCTCCATTGTAGTCTGGACAAATTCGACTTTACGTTCCGGATCAGGCGCTCCCAAGCCCCGCCCATGTGTGGAGACGCTGGTGGTATGAAGCTCCACTCAGTGCTTGGTGTGGTGAACTCGCTCATCAGTTGTTCCTGGTCGACATTCTGCAAAATTTCCTTCAGCTCTTTGCTTGCACCCTGGAAATTGGTGCCGCGATCGCTAAAGATAATAGCGGGAGCCCCTTTTCTAGCCATAATGTTGCGTAACGCCAATATACAAGAATCAGTTGTCAGTGTGTGGGCTAGTTCTAAGTGGATTGCGCGTATCGTAAGGCAAGTTGCCAGGACTCCCCACCGCTTTTCGGAACGGCGTCCAACAGTAACGATCATGGGACCGAAGTAGTCCACTCCCATGAAGGTAAATGGTCGTGTAAAGGCGGCTAGACGTTGCAGTGGCAAGTCACTCATGAAAGGAGGTTGTGGAGTTGCGTGGTAATTTTTGCATTCTTGGCATTCCTTTCGTACGGTTTTGTACACTGCCTTCAGTCTTGGAATCCGGTAGCGCTGACGTACTTCATTGATAGTTGTTTGGTGGTTCTGATGGTTGAACCGCTTGTGGAAGTCGAGGAGGATTAACTTGGTGATTGAGTGGTCGCGAGGAAGAAAAATTGGTTGAACTGCATCTCGGGCGATGACCGAACAGGCTTGCGTTCTTCCTTGGATCCTAATAACCTTAACTTCATCCAGAAAGACGCATTGACGAAAAAGAGGGCTACTTCTTGGCAAATGCTTGTCCGGATTTTTCGAGTTCCTGTTCTTCGAAAGGATTGTAATTTCATCGGCAAAGGCAGCTAGCTGTGCCACGCGGTAAAGATAGTATTCTGCATCTCTCAGCTCTTGGCTATTCAACGGTCCGCTGTTGCGATCTGCTTGTTGAACGGTAAGCCTCAAGTTTCGAACGTAGCGGAGTACATAGGCAGTGCAACGAAGCATTTTTTTCCAATCAGAGAATCGACTAATGTCAACTGCACATTCATCGACTTTCGTATGCTGCAGCAGATGTGGACGTAGCTCTTCCGTTGTGCTTCCAAAGTGATGCTTTGAGGAGGGCCAATGCTCAGCTGATTTCCATAAGAACTCCGGACCTCGGAACCAGCGGCTCGATGAAGACAAATCCGAATTATGACGCCACTTTGTTCCCTCATCTGCCACGTTTTGCTTGGTTGGAATCCAATTCCACTCGCGTGTATCCGAAACTTCTAAAACCTCGCTAACTCGAAAGGCAACGAACTGACTGTAACGACGGTGATCAGAATTTAGCCAGCAAAGCACGTCCTTAGAGTCCGTCCAGAAGAATCTATGTTTTACAGCGAACGATAGTGTGCTGCAGACGGTTTGTGCCAAGCGAACTCCAATAACGGCAGCCTGAAGTTCGGATCGTGGGATTGACAAAAACTTCAGTGGTGAAACTCTTGTCTTGGACCCCAATAGCGCACACTCAACGATTGATCCCTCTTGAAATCTCAAGTACGCCACCGCTGCGAAGCCGGCTTCGCTCGCGTCTACAAACGTATGCAACTGAACTTCGTTGTCTTCAGATGTAGATGTTAGGGAACGGTAGCAACGAGGAATTTGAAGTTCTGCTATTTCAGGCAAAGCTGCGCACCAGGTTAACCACTTTTCGAAGTGTTGATCGTTGATCACGTCGTCCCAGCCGATTGAAGACCGCCATATTTCCTGAAGAAGCGTTTTCAGCACCATTAGGAAATGGCCAATGAAGCCTAGTGGGTCGAAAACCATCATCAAAGTTCGCAGGACTTCCCGTTTTGTAGGACGGCGGCCTCCTGACAGCAAAACTTCGTCTATGCGGTTTGAAATCTTGAACGTAAAGCAATCTGTAGACGTGTTCCACCACATGCCGAGAATTTTCTCAACACAGCCATCCTCGCCGAAACTTTTCTCAGCTGTAGAAGGTTCTTCTAATTCCGCCAATACTGTAGAAGAGTTGGATGCCCAATTGCGGATTTCGAAGCCTGCCGAAGCATGGATTTCCCTCACGTCTCGTGTCAACTGAACTGCTTCTTCCTCCTGCTCCACGCTTAGAAGCATATCGTCGACGTAGTGTCGCTTCACAATAGCCTCAACGGCAGCCGGATGTTCTTGCTGAAACTTGCTTGCGTGCACGTTCTTGACATACTGCGCCGTACTTGGTGAGCAACAGGCTCCGAAGGTCATCACTTGAACGATGTACGTACTAGGCTCGACGTCGGTTATATTTTCCTTCCAGAAGAAGCGCTGGCAGTGCTGGTCATCATTCCGCATCAGGATCTGGTGGTACATTTCGCGGATGTCACCACACACGGCGATTTTGTACTCTCTGAATTGCATTAGTACTGACAGTAGCGAAGTCAACAGGTCTGGGCCCTTCAGCAAGACGGTGTTCAGAGATACTCCGTGGACAGTTGCAGCTGCATGCCAAACGAGCCTAGTCTTTCCGGGTTTGTTTGGGTTCACTACCGGAAATATTGGGAGATACCACACGCGGGGGTATCCTGTTTTAACCTCTTCGTTGGACAGCTTTCGGATATATCCCTTCGATACATGATCTTCGATCTTCGCTCTGACTACGTTCGCTAACTGCGGGTCGTTCTTCATCCTCCGATCCAGACATTCCCATCTCTTCAGTGCCATTGGTTTGCTGTCTGGAAGTCGAACGGTATCGTACTTCCAGAGTAGTCCTGATTCGTACCGCCCATCTCGTTGTTTGGTGAGCGATTCCAAGAGTATCTGTGCCCGTTGGTCGTTTTGCGATTGCAACGGCTTATCTGGTTTCACAATGCCGATACTATCGAGCAAAAAATAGTTTTTTACGGTTTGGTGCAGGTCTTCGTCCGAGTATTGGTTGCACTCGCACACCTGAAGAGAGTGATAGTTGACGGAATTCGTTGTTGTACCCTCAGAAATGCAGCTTCCGTAGATAGTCCAACCAAGTCGTGTTTTGGTGGCTATAGGCTCTTGCGGCCGGCCTTCTCGACTCTTCAGCGGGTGACCAAGATTGAGATTATCCAGGCCTATGAGAATTCGAGGGCACGCATTCTCATACGACTCAATCGGTAGTCCTGCGAGGTGCCGGAACGTTTCCTGGATATCACCGTACAATAGCGTCTGAGGTCGAATCTGAAGGCTTTTGACGGTTTGTACTGACGACAGCTGATACTTCCTCGATTGATCGTTACTGCTGGATATCTGCAAACTGACTCTCTGAGAAGAATTCTCCAGGCGTTGAGAACCTCCAGTCCACTTAAGGCACAGCGATGTCTTTGGCCCTTCTACGCCGAGCTCGTCGGCCAGACTCTGTTCCATTATGGAGAGTTCGGACCCATCGTCGATGAACGCGTACGTTCGCACGGTTTTTGAAGGCCCATAGAGAAGGACTGGAAGAATTCGGAAAAGAAGTTTTGACTGGCTTTGGTGAATATTACAGCTCTGTTGTGTTGTCTCTGCAGGCACGATTGCGTCAGTCGCCGTTCCGTTGGATTGATGTCTATCGACGGTATGGAGAAGCGGGTGATGTAGATAAGTGCAGCCGTTTGTTCCGCACGCCTTTTGTTGTCGGCACGAACCGTTGTGCCTTCGCAGGCACTTTCGACACAGTTTGCATTCGCGAACAGCGGCCCATTTTGAGTCGCAGCTGAATTCGGCAAACCGTTTACACTTTGCGATATTCGGGCAACCGCCTTTACAAATTGGACATTCTTTTTCTATTTCGTCGGAAGTATACTGTTTCACCTTCGATGACACCACGTGATTGCTATCAGAATCGCCTTCTGCGTGCACGTTCAAAAAACCATCTTTTTTGTTGGAACGAGGCTTAGAATCACTGCTAACCGACGGCATCACTGCGCTGGCATCCTCTGCTGTTGAATACAACCAAGTACTGAAATCGTGTAGATTGGGAATCGGTGTGTTTCTCGAGTATTTGGCCCAGTCAAGCTTCAAAGACGATGGTAGTTTTTCTACAAGCTCGTAACGTAGCGAAGCGTTGTAAACAAAGTCATTCACTCCGCAAGCTTGGATCGTTGCGACCAGGTTCTCAACAGTGAGCGCGAAATTGACTACCGTCTCTAGCCGGTCGATGTTCGGCGATGGTAGAGTTCTGACCTTCTTTACAATTGCTTGAACGATTGCTTCCGGCCTTCCGTACAACATCTTCAGTGTTGACATCACTCCCGCGACGTTAGACGGATGGAGAAGTCGGCATCTGACTGCTTCTAACGCCCTTCCTGTAAGGCACTTCCGGAGACGCAACATATTTTCTTCGTTTGAAAATCCACACATTTGAGTGGAACTGTTGAAAACCGAAAAGAAAAGCGGCCAGTCTTCCGGGTTTCCACCAAACTCTGGGAGATCCTTAGGGACTGCTTGTCGCGCAGCCAGCTGACTGCGGTTAAGTATGCAGATCGTCTCGTCATCGACGGTCTGCACAGGTTGAACTGTCGGACGCTGATGTTCACCACCCATTGGAGTTGATCGTTGCCCTGGGATGAAGCGATTCGGCTGCATTAATGTTTCCGTCCTCGTGTGTGAAAGTTGTGCATGTTGCGCTGGATGACTGCCGACGATAGGAGAATTTGCGATCTGGAAATCTCGCCCGGTAGGTGATGGTTGCTGACCTAGTTGATGAACTGGATGCTCAACGTTCGGTCTGAGGTTTCGAGCAGAATGCTCCGCAGGCCTCCGCGAGTTAATCGCCACGGGCCCATCTACCTCATCCACTACACCGGAATCCACGTCGGCACCAAAACAATCTGTATCAGCCATCCACTGTTCGATCTTCGAAGCATTGTCGAGAATCGATTCACTGTCACTCACCACTGTTGACGACTCACTCCCAAACTCAAGGAGAACTTCGTATTTCTTCTCCAAAAATTCCTTCTCAAGCCTTTCTCCTCTTCGATTTTCATCAACTGCAGCTTCAGCCTCCTTCTTGCCTCACTCTGCATGCTTTTCCCACTGCTCCTGGATCGCTGCGACGGATTTAGAACTTGTTGCATCTGAGCCTCCGAGTTTCGACCACCACCGGAGGGAGCCAACGAACGACGGAGAAGAGCAGCGCATTTGGCACAGCTCCAACTGTGATCTTCGGTTTCGTCCGTTACCTTCGCACACTCACAATGGAACCATCCTCTGCACGCATCACACTGAATCATGTTCATGGTATCTAGCCCATCACACAACTGACAACTTGACTGACGATTCGGACGCGCATTACGTGGCGGATTACGACGCGGAAAGCTAGTGGTACTACCGGGTTTATTACTGGAGCCCTTCGGAATGGTTCCCGTTTCATGGTGACCAGAGATTCGCTTATCTACGTTTACCTGGGAAGCGGTGCCTACCGCATTGTCCGTCGAAAGTACGGCCGCAGTCTGCGCAGACGTTGCCACTGTTGCGCTGGCGGTGACCGTTAATCCATTGCCATTGTTCCCGGATCCGGTCTTGGAATGCTTCGACGACATCTTCTCACAATTCGGTAAATGAATTTGTAAATTGTTGGAAGAAAAGCTGCGATCGTCGCCAGAATTATCCGAATTCATTAAATCTTTATTACCGAGAGAGAGAGAGTTACAAATTCCTATAGGAAATATAATTTTAGTTTTCTTAGTAGTCATTCCCATTACCCATTAACTTACATTTAGTAATTCGCTTGTCTTCAACGTTTACGATACAACTCAGTCTAGAGCATCCCTACCGCCGGTGTACGTTGGGCTGTTATATAACGTTTTGTTAAGCAAACGGCGATTTCAAGAGTAATTAAGTGGTTTTTACCTTATTGTACCACCTACAATCCGTGGATTCAGACAGTAGAATTTCCCAACTATATTCACTGCTTCCTAGACGTATCTGCGGTGAAAAAGTCTAATCACAAATTCACAATAAATAGCAAATAATGTTCATGATCTGCATCACCTCATCTTAAGCTATTAGATTAAATCAAATAAAGAGCACTTATATTCGAGTAATCACTGATTCATGGGAGTATAGTATATCAAATATTTGCCAGCTATTAAACAGTATTTTCTGCAAATCAGTTTAGCTAAACCGTTTCGTCTCAGCTCACAAATTTCTGCTTATCATCATGTATGACAAATTGAACAACGGGAATGACGGATGGTGTCATTCAAGTGGTAGCTGATTTCTAGGTAGCGTTGGTGGTAGTAGCAGTACGAGGGGCTCGCTGATCGACGGGCGCGCTTACAACTATTTTGTGTACTGAACGTTTTCCAAACGTATCCTTCGGAGATTACCCTACCTCTAACAACACCAGAATTTCCGTGACACCAAACCTGAGAAATCTTAGAGCTGTCTGCATCTTTCTTAGGTATCCAACTAACCATCCTTTCACTTTCCTCAGTAGTTGCAAGCATGTGGCCAGTTCTCAATCATTTGAGGATTGCGTCAGTTTTATGTAAGAGTCAGGTATTAGTCCCAATTCTGTTTGCTTTGGTTCGGACGGTAGGAAGCAAAACTCATAATAGCGGTCTAGGAATGTACCACCTTAACCTACGAATTGGTGCCACTTGCTTATCATTCGACTTGCTAATCATCTTTTCTTATTGTTTGTTAATAGGGGAAATTGTATATTTTTGGCAGATTTGTTCTCTTCGTCATGGGGAGTGTTTTAAAAGCTGTTGAACTCAGAGTTGGCCTCAAATCCTTCCCAACCGAGCTGAATTATATAAACGACCAAATTTCAGGAAATTAGGTCGACAAAAACCGTTCATGATGAAGAGAACAAACCTGCTGGTAGTACCCAACGTCACCATATTAAAAAATGATATCGATTATTTATTTCACCCTATTTAAAAATGGTATCGATTACTATAACAAAGCCTTTTTCTGGAGATTAACTTCGCCACTTGCTGTTTGATACTAAACATTGTATTTCAATATACAATCAGAAAAAAAAAAAATAAAAAATAAATTGAAAAAATAAAAAAAAAAATCAGTGCATTCTTAGTAAAAACTTTAATAACAAGCTTTGAAGTAATACGATTTGATCTTCTAAGAAATTCCTATATAGAAACTCGTTGACAAATTTTCATAACGATTCTGCAAATAATTCCTTGAAGTCCTTGGAAAGCTCTCTTTAGCATTACTCCAGGGAAAACATTATTGCTAAAGCTGAACAAATTTCACCACGAACTTCACCAGAGATCCCATCATTAGCTCCTTCCTGTAAAACTCTTCCAGGCATACCGCTGAACACTTTTCCATTTTTTTTTGCTGTTAGACATTGGGTCGAGTGAAACCAATTAAACCCAGACGGATTCTGATTGGTTGTGCCAGAGGATAGAGGAGGGCTCCTAAATCAAGCAAACATTTTCGACAAGTAACGATTTTGGTAAGATGCTGCACATTTAGGTGGGCACGAATTAATCTGGTAAGTTATAGTTTATCCAACAAGAACTTTATTAGAAATTCCGTCAGTGGTTCTCTCTAGAACTCTTTCAGCAATGCTTCCTCGAATGTCTTCCAGGATTTCTCACAGCATCCTTTCCAATTTTTGTCACATTTCTTTATTGAATTCCAGCCAGAGGTTCTTCC